>NC_041390.1:340277592-340331045 GCF_002162155.2 Triticum dicoccoides | reverse complement strand
CAAACCACCGCCGCCTCCGTGCTCCGCCGCCCCTTGCGCGCCGGCCGCTGCCTTGCTGCATCGCCCGGCTGTGCCGCCGCCCGCCTCGCCGGCCGCGACGCCTCACCACCACCGCGACCCCGTGCCCAGATCTAGCCGCCGCCGCTGCACCCGACCTCCTCCCCGTCGCAGGAATTCCACCTCGCCGCCGCCTCCCTATCATCGTCGCCGGAGTTTGACGGAGCCGGATATGGCCGGAGTGGATGAGATCCACCAGTCCCAGCAACAAAACACCGGCCCCGTCCCCAGCTCTCTCCGTCCCGGACATCTCTGTCCCGCGTTGACTTTTTCTGCGAGGTCAAATTCGTCAGTCCTTTTTCTGCATTATTTTTATGCCATCTTCATCATGCTATATGTCGGTGACCGTAGCTCCAAATCGTGCATATGATATGTTGAATTGTTCATCTCGCTGAGCTCTTCATGTTAGAAGCATTTCCATGCATGTTACTGGACATTATGATGTCATTCTGATTGATGCAAGAGTGCTATAAAATGTTAACTACTGGTACTTATCAGATCATGAGGTTTTGTCAATTTTGTTGCATTTGATGTGTGCATCATATGAGCATGTGGTCTACATGTGTCTTGAACTACAGCATGCCATCTTTATAGAGGTGCATGTCTTGTATTTTTGTGATCTATGGGGTGACTAAAACAAGCATGCAAAGTAGGCTCCATAATGTTGCCGTTTTTAGGGATGCCATGTAAACTTGATGCTAAACTGAGATCCATGCTTATTTTGAGATACTTCAGTAAGGATGTTTTGAACATGCAGTTATGATCTATCCATACATGCCCCTGATTGCAATTATGGAGTGCTCTAGCATGTCAGTGGCATGATCTCGCAAAGTTGCTATCATGAATCTATTTATGACATGCTTTGTTTTTCTACTAAGTCTGAAACTGTTAATAAAACTTGCTATGTTTACATGGATGCCATCATATCTTCTGTGCCTTTCTGCCGCATGATCAGTAAGGGACTTTTGATCTATGCTAGTAGTATAATCCTTCCATGCCTTGGTTGCTATGATATGTTCCTGTAGGATGTTGTTTGCTTGCTCTAAACATTGCTTCCTGATGTTGTTTTTGACATGTTGGTATTTTCACAGTATGTGAACCTGATATCTTTTGCACGTTTGCCATGCTTGTTTGGACCTATTCTAGTGTGATTTAGCCATATCTCAGTGTTCATGTTTTGTCAAGCATCTTTTGTAAATCACTTCCATATGCCTTGTTGATATGTTGGAATGCAGTAGCTTAGCTTCTTGTTGTATTCTAAGTGCCATCATGCTGTTAATCGCAATTTTGCATCATCCTTGTTTTGATTGCCATTTGCAAACCGTGCATCCGTTTCCGGTGAACTTTATATTGATTTCAGCCGAAATCATCTCATCTTTCCAGCGGCATACTTGGTTTGCCAAGTTGTTTCCTTGTTCATTCTTTCCCTTCTGGAGCACGCATATGCATTGCATATCATATCTTGCATATCATGCCATGT
Organism: Triticum dicoccoides; assembly: GCF_002162155.2. Lineage (NCBI taxonomy): Eukaryota > Viridiplantae > Streptophyta > Magnoliopsida > Poales > Poaceae > Triticum > Triticum dicoccoides. Next base: position 340,329,508 of record NC_041390.1, on the reverse strand, counting down.
ATTCGCATCATGTTGCTTGTGCATTGCACCGTGATTGATTGTTGGTCCTTTGCTTGTGTTCTTGCTTTGCATAGAGCCGGGAGACAAGTACGTGGCCGAGGAACCTGTTGAGTACGCTAACGAGGATCAAGCTTTCGATGACTCTAAGAATTTGCAGGGAACATGACTATACCCTCCAAATCACTTCTATCTTTGCTTGCTAGTTGTTCGTTCTATCGCTATGTCGTGCTACCTAGAACTTAGTATATCATGCCTCCCATATTGGCATGTCAAGCCTTTAACCCACCTTCCTAGCAAACCGTTGTTTGGCTATGTTACCGCTTTTGCTCAGCCCCTGTTATAGCGTTGCTAGTTGCAGGTGAAGTTGAAGTTTGTTCCATGTTGGAACATGGATATTGTTGGGATACCATTATTATATCTTATTTACTTTAAAGAACCTATATACTTGGTAAAGGGTGGAAGGCTTGACCTGTTGCCTGGTGTTTTGTTCCACTCTTGTCGCCCTAGTTTCCGTCATACCGGTGTTATGTTCCTCGATTTTTGCGTTCCTTACGTGGTTGGGTGTTATGGGAACCCCTAGACAGTTCGCTTTGAATAAAACTCCTCCAGCAAGGACCAACCTTGGTTTTAACATTTGCCACCTAAGCCTTTTTCCCTTGGGTTCTGCGGACTCAAGGGTCATCTTTATTTTAAACCCCCGGGCCAGTGCTCCTTTGAGTGTTGGTCCAACCTGTCAACCGCCGGTGGCCACCAGGGGCAACTCTGGGTTGGCCTACCGGAAGTTTGGACAATCCGGTGTGCCCTGAGAACGAGATATGTGCAGCTCCTATCGGGACCTGTCTTGTTTTACCGTTGTCGAAATGTCTTGTAACCGGGATTTCGAGACTGAGAGGGTCTTCACGGGAGAAGGAATATCCTTCGTTGACCGTGAGAGCTTGTTATGGGCTAAGTTGGGACACCCCTACAGGGTATAAACTTTCAAGAGCTGTGCCCGTGGTTATGTGGCATATGGGAATTTGTTAATATCCGGTTGTAGAGAACTCGACACTTAACTTAATTAAAATGAATCAACCACGTGTGTAGCCGTGATGGTCTCTTTTCGACGGAGTCCAGGAAGTGAACACGGTCTTGTGTTATGCTTGAATGTAAGTAGTTTCAGGATCACTTCTTGATCACTTGTAGCTTCTCGACCATTGTGTTGCTTCTCTTCTCGCTCTCTTTTGCGTATGATAGCTACTATATATGCTTAGTGCTTGCTACAGCTCCACCTCACTACCTTTTCCTACCCATATGCTTAAATAGTCTTGATCTCGCGGGTGTGAGAATGCTGAGTCCTCGTGACTCACGGATACTTCCAAACAGTTGCAGGTGCCGAGGATACCATTGCAGGTGACGATACCGAACTCAAGTGGGAGTTCGACGAGGATTTGCGCATTTGGGGTTGTCTTCCTTCATTTTGGTTCCGTAGTCGGACCTTTGATTGTACCTTGGATGATGTATGGATTATTTATGTATTGTGTGAAGTGGCGATTGTAAGCCAGGTTTTTATCCCTTTCTTATTCAGTGCATGGGATTATGTGAAGATTACCCCTCTTGCGACAAACCTACCATGCGGCTATGCGTCTAAGTCGTTCCCCGACACGTTGGAGATATAGCTATATTGCGGGTGTTACAAGTTGTTATCAGAGCCATCCCCGACTTAGGACCCCCTGCTTGATCGTATCGCTGACGTTGTTAAGTCTAGAACAAAATGCTTTGAGTCTTAGGATTATATATATATATATATATGTATATGTATATATATATATATATCAGAGAGTAGGATTATTTGTACCCCTCAGTCCCTTTGTTGCTCTAGTGAGGCCTCCTGACGTAGAAGTTTTGACTCTTCTCTCCTCAAATTTCACGAAATTTTTTTAGGATCACACGGTTATCTTGGAATTGTTCCGATAGTCTTGTGATGATAACATTTTTCTTGGTGCCACCTGACATTTAGGGGTTGTGGCAGTGTCCCGGGGAGTTGAGCGCCGAGGTGTTGTCATCACAATTTTGTCGTTGCAGTTCTGGAATACATGAGTTCGCTGACATCTAAAATCTCTTCTATGTAGTTGTTGGTGAGATAACCTCGACGCCACCCAGTACTTGGGTGGGATCTCGGGAGTATTTCCATAACTCGTATAATGGATGCTTTTCGAAGGTTGAGGTACATGATTTCTGAAGGTTTCTTGGTTATGTGTTGAAGGATGGATATAGCTGGATGTAGGAATTGTTAGTTCGGGTGAGATATTATGCTTCCCCTGTATCCCCAACACCTGATTGCATAACCAAAAAGTTTCGAGAGTTTTATAGGTGGGAATTCAAGTAGCTCTAGTATTTCTTCCCGCAAATATTTGGTTTGTGGTTGGGTAATCCTTACCACTTATTTGTTCATATCCGTACCTTGTTGCTTTATTCCTCTACCTTTATCTAAGTGGCTTCTCACCCTTATGGACGTGTCAGGATTTACTTTGGAATTCATTCATTCATCCTTGTTTCGAAAGTTTATTGTGAAGACTTTATGTTGCAATTTCGATCCATTGATTCAGCTTGAATATCTGTTTATCAAGATTCTAACGGATGTCACCCTCTTCAGGATGGCTCCTCCAACGCATCAAAATCCGCCACCACCTCCACCTCCGGAGGCATGGAAAGCTGTCATGGCAGCCACCAACAACAACACTCAGATGCTTATGCAACTCTTGCAAGAGCACAACCAAGTTCAAGGAAGCCAAGCAAATCAAGGCCAAGGCAACAATCAGCCTCACTTTGCTACCCTCAACCAGTTCCTCGCAAACCAGCTGAAGTCTTTCAGCAAATGTGCCGAGGCCACAGACGCCGACGAATGGCTCATGGACATCTGCAAAGACTTTGAATGTAGCAATGTCAGACCTGAGGACATGTCAAGTTTGCTGCGTTTCAACTCAACGACCAAGCTGCTGAGTGGTATCAACAATACAGAGATTCCAGAGGAGGTCGTGTGATTACCTGGGATTATTTCCGCCGAGACTTCAAAGCTCATCACATCCCACCAAGTGTGGCTGAGAGAAAGCGTGAGGAGTTCCGCAATCTCAAGTTAGGCAGCATGTCTGTGTATCAATACAATATCTAGTTTCAGAAACTTGCTCGCTTCGCTAAACAAGACGTTCCTGATGAAAAGAGTATGATCTATCAATTCAGAGGTGGCCTCAGAGAGGATCTGCAGTTAGCTCTCGTGCTTCTTGAGCCGACTAAGTTCGATCAATTCTATAACATGGCACTAATGCAAGAAGCTGCTCACCTCAAGTGTGAGGCATCTAAGAAGAGAGTCAGGGATGTAGTTCAATCTTCTTCTTCCTCACAAGTGGCAGCTAAGCAACAGAAGTTCTGGTTGTCTCCTCCTCCGCTTCGCCAGCCCTACCAGCAGAAGAGCAAAGCTGGCAATGGATCTTCCCACCCATCCAAACCAGGCTATCAGAACAAAGCTCAATCTCAAACTCCAAGGTCAAGTGCTTCTTATCATCGTCCGCTCTTAGAGATTAGTTGCAACAAGTGTCAGCAGAAAGGGCACTATGCAAACAAGTGCTTCAATCAAATGTGCCTTCCGCCTCCTCCTCCTGTGAGATCTTCCAGCAATGCAGTGGTCAAGCATAATCCCAAGTTTGCAAAGGTGAACATGATGAACGCAGCTCAGGCAGAGGATTCTTCAAAAGTGATCATGGGTAATCTTCTTGTTAATGACTTTCCTGCAAAAGTTCTTTTTGATACTATTGCATCGCTTAGTTTCATCTCAAGACCATTTGCATCTAATAATGAGTTGGCTTTCCAAGTTATGCCTAGACCGTTATCAGTAGTCTCTCCGGGTAAATGCATGAACGCAAGCTCCATGGTTCGGGATGTTTCTATCAAGATGGGAAACTACAAATTTCTGTCTTCTCCAGTTGTTCTTGGTGACTCGGATATTGATCTAATTCTCAGCATGGACTGGCTATCTGAGCACAAGGCTCATCTTGATTGTGCTGCCAGGCAGATTCAATTGACACACTCTTCTGAGGATGTGATCATCTATGCCGCTCGTGACGAAACCATTCGACTGTTTTCTCTCAATGAGAAGGGCGAGTTGTATGCCATCTCTCAGATTGCAGTCATTTGTGAATACCAAGACGTCTTTCCAGAAGATCTTCTGGGAATGCCTCCTCACTGGCCAATTGAATTCGTTATCAATCTTGTGCATGGCATAGAACCTATTTGCAAGCATCCTTATAAGCTTGTACCATAGGAGTTGAAGGAGTTGAAGAAATAACTCGATGAACAAGAGCGTATGGGTCTGATCAGACAGAGTTCATCTCCATGGGGTTGTGGTGTTCTTTTTGTCAAGAAGATGGATGGAACGGAACGAATCAGCATCGACTACCGTCCATTGAACAAGAAGACAATTAAGAACAAGTATCCACTTCCCAACATCAATGAGCTATTCGAGCAACTTGAGGGTGCCAAAGTATTCTCCAAGCATGACCTCCGTATGGGTTATCATCAAATTCGCATTCATGAACAAGATATCCCCAAGACATCATTCAGAAGAAGCTATGGTTCTTATGAATATACTGTCATGTCTTTCGGCCTTGTCAATGCTCCTCCAATGTTCTCTCGCATGATGAACTTCATCTTCAACCCGTACACAAATGATTTCGTTCTGGTCTATCTCGATGATATCTTTGTCTTTTCCAATAATAAGGAGGATCATGCCAAGCATTTGAGATTGGTGCTCGACAAACTCAGAGAGCATCAATTCTATGCGAAGTTTTCCAAGTGTGAGCTCTGGCTTGATGAGGTTCTTCACCTTGGTCATATCATCTCCGCCAAGGGCATCGCCGTTAATCCCGAGAAGGTGTCTGCAATTGTGAATTGGGAACCTCCGCAGAATGTTAAGCAGCTCCGCATTTTTCTTGGGCATGCAAGCTATTGTCGAAGATTCGTTGAGAATTTCTATAAGATTGCAAAGACTCTTTCCAACCTCCTCCAGAAGCATGTCAAGTATGTCTGGACACCTGAATGTGACATTGCTTTCAACACCCTCAAAGAGAAGCTGCTCACAACTCTTGTCTTGACTCCTCCTGATGAATCCAAGCCATTTGAAGTTTTCTGTGATGCCTCCTTACAAGGTCTCAGTGTTGTGTTAATGCAAGAGAAGAAAGTTGTGCCTTATACCTCTCGCCAGTTGAAGCCCAACAACAGGAACTACCCCACTCACGATCTTGAGTTGGCGGCAGTTGTCCATGCATTATTAACATGGAGACGTCTCTTGTTGGGAAGGAAAGTGGACATCTTCACAGATCATAAAGCCTCAAGTACATCTTCACTCAACCCAAGCTCAACCTCAGGCAGACTCGATGGGTCAAAATGATTCAAGATTACTATCCAAGTATTGAATATACTCTAGGCAAGGCCAATGTCATTGCGGATGCTTTGAGCAGGAAGGCTTACTGCAACAGCTTAATTCTTAAGCCCTTCCAACCGGACCTTTGGGAAGCTTTCCGCAAACTGAACCTCCAAGTTGTTCCTCAAGGCTTTCTTGCCAACCTCCAAGTCTCTTCTACTTCGGAAGATCAAATTCGTGAGGCACAACTCCTGGATTCCATGGTAAAGAAGGTGAAATATGGGATTGCCAAGAGCCAACCCAAATACAAGTGCTATTGCATTGATGACAAAGACACTCCATTCTTTGAGGACCGTATTGTGGTTCCTAAAGGTGATCTAGGGAAAGTCATTATGAACAAAGTGCACAATTCCCTTCTATCCATTCATCCTGGAAATACGAAGATGTATCATGACCTTAAGCAGTCATATTGGTGGACTCGAATGAAGCGAGAAATTGCTCAATTCGTGAATGAATGTGATGTCTGCAGAAGGGTGAAAGCAGAACACCAATGAGCAGATGGTCTCCTCTAACCTCTTGCTATTCTAGAATGGAAGTTTGACCATATTGAAATGGACCTCATGACTGGATTACCCATGTCCATGCATGGAAATAATGCTATCTTCATTGTCATCGACAAGCTTACTAAAGTGGCTCATTTCCTTCCAATCAAACAATCTATCATAGCAGCTCAGTTGGTATAGCTATACACCTCCAGGATTGTCTCTTTGCATGGCATTCCACAATTGATATCTTCAGATCATGGAAGCATTTTGACCTCCAAGTTCTGGGACTCCTTCCAGAAGGCCATGGGCACCAACATTCGCTTCAGCACAGCTTTCCATCCTCAAACAAGTGGCCAAGTCGAGCGAGTCAATCAAATCCTTGAAGATATGCTCAGGGCTTGTGTCATCTACTTTGGTATGAAGTGGGAGGATTGTCTTCCATATGCCGAGTTCTCCTACAACAAAAGCTTCCAAGAAAGTTAGGGCAAGGCCCCATTCGAGATTCTCTATGGCATAAAGTGCCGTACTCCTCTCAATTGGTCAGAGACTGGTGAACGCCAACTTCTTGGCAATGACTTAATCACAGAAGCTGAAGAAATGTGTAAAGTCAACCGTGAAAATCTGAAAGGCGCGCAATCGTGCCAGAAGAGTTACTATGATAGCAAGCACCGTGACTTGGCTTTCGAGATCGGAGACCATGTCTACCTCCGCGTCTATCCAATGAAAGGCACTCGTCGCTTCGGTATCAAAGGGAAGCTTGCCCCTAGATACGTGGGTCCTTTCAAGATCATTGGCAAAAGAGGAGAACTCGCCTATCAACTTGAGCTTCCGTCCAACTTCGCAAACGTGCACGATGTGTTTTACGTGTCACACCTTCGCAAGTGCTTCAAGTCCCCCGAGCGCACTATCAACTTCGAAGAGATTGATCTCCAACTAGACCTGTCTTATCATGAGCATCCCGTTTCTATTCTTGAAGAGACCGAGCGCAAGACTCGCAACAAGTCTATCAAATTCTTGAAAGTGGTCACACCATTCCGACCGAGAAGCCACTAGGAGCGCGAGGATCACCTCCATTCTGAATATCCGGAGTTCTTTCAGTCCTAGATCTTGGGACGAGATCCTTTTGTAGTGGTGGACTGTTGTAACACCCCGGATGTAACTGGCCGTATTTGTAACTCTGACTCTTGCCATTTTCGGCTTTAAGTTATGATATTTTTCGTGGTTGGGTTTTGTCTTCGTTTTACATATTGTTCATGTCATGCATTTTATATCATGTCATCATGTGCATCGCATTTGCATTCTTGTTCGTCTCATGCATCCGAGCTTTTTCCCCGTTGTCCGTTTCGCAATCCGACACTCGCACATGCACCGGCGCACCCCTCTTGTCTCTTTTCGTGAACGGGTGTTAAACGTTCTCACAATGGGTCGATATTTGTCAAGTGGCCTTGGTACATCACCAATAGACCGCCTGTCAAATTTCGTTCCATTTGGAGGACGTTTGATGCTCCAACGGTTAACCGGGTAATCGCAAAAGCCCCTTGTGTGTTGCAGCCCAACACCCCTCCAAAACAGACCAATAACCCATCTAGTCCATCTCCATGTCCTCCGTTGTCGAATCGCGATCGTGTGGGCGAAAACCGAACCTCAATTGGACACTCCAACCTCCACCTACCTATAAATATGTGCATCCCTCCGAAATTCACGGTCTAAACCTAGCTTCTTCCTCCTCCCACCGCCAGACGTGTCCACGCCGCCATCAGGCGTGTCTGCCGCCGCCCTCGAACCAGTCCACCGCCACCACGTGTCCCCCGCGCCTCCTCTCTCCTCCCCGCCGCCAGGCCCACAGGGGCTCGAGGCCAGCCCGCCCCGGGACGCACCCAGGCCGCCTCACCCTGCGCGCTGCCCGTCACCCTCGCCGGCTCGTCGCCATAGCCAACCACCGGCGCCTCCACACTCCGCCGCCTGCTGCTCGCCGGCCGCCGCCTTGCCGCATCGCCCATCCCTGCCATCTCGCCGCCACCGCGACCCCGCGCCGGTATCTTGTCGCCGCCACTTCGCCCGACCTCCTCCCCATCGCCGGAATTCCACCTCGCCGCCGCCTCCCCGTCGTCATCGCCGGAGTTCGCCAAAGCCGGATCCGGCCAGAGTGGACGAGATTCACCAGTCCCAGCAACCAAACACCGGCTCCGTCCCTGGATCTCTCCGTCCTGGACATCTCTGTCCCGCGTTGACTTTTTCTGCGAGGTCGAATTCGTCTAAGTCCTTTTTCTGTATTATTTTTATGCCATCTTCACTATGGTATATCTCGGTGACCATAGCTCCAAATCGTGCATATGATATGTCGAATTGTTCTTCTCGTTGAGCTCTTCATGTTAGAACCATTTGTAAGCATGTTACTGACCGTTATGATTCCATTTTCATTGAAGCAAGAGTTCTACAAAATGTTAACTATTGGTACTTATCTGATCATGAGGTTTTGTCATTTTTGTTGCACTTGATGTGTGCATCATATGAGCATGAGGTCTACATGAGTCTTGAACTACAACATGCCATCTTCATAGAGGTTCAAGTATTGTATTTTTGTGATCTATGGGGTGACTACAACGAGCATGCACAGTAGGCTCCATAATGTTGCTCTTTTCAGGGAATTAGGATTTTGCCGTCTTTTTCCTGCTGTTATTTCGATGCCATGTAAACTTGATGCTAAAGTGAGATACATGCTTATTTTGAGATACATGAGTAAGGATGTTTTGAACATGTGGTTATGCTCTATCCATCGATGCCCTGTTTGCAATTATGGAGTGCTCTAGCATGTCATTTTCTTGCTCTATTTTTGCTATAAAATGTTCCTAGCAGAATGTTAACATGTTAATCTATATTGCCATGGTTGTTGCTAGTGATCCATGCATCCTATGAACTTGATCTTGCCATTGTTAGCTTCATGAACATGTCATATTACTACCAGTATCCTTATATTGTCATGCAATGCTTTGTGGTGAGCGGAATGATCTCGCAAAGTTGCTATCATGAATCTGTTTATGACATGCTCTATTTTTCTGCTAAGTCTGAAACTATTAATAAAACTTGCTATGTTTAAATGGGTGCCATCATATCTTCTGTGCCTTTTTGGCTCATGATCAGTAAGGGACTTTTGATCTCTGCTTCTAGTAGAATCATGTCGTGCCTTGATTTGCTATCATATATTCCTGTAGCATGTTGTTTGCTTGCTCTAAACATTGCTTCCTGATGTTGTTTTTGACATGTTAGTATTTTGACTAAGTCTATGAACCTGATATCTTTTGCACTTTTTCCATGCTTGTTTGAACCTGTTCTAGTGTGTTTTAGCCGTAGCTCAGTGTTCATGTTTTTTCAAGCATCTCTTGTACATCACTGCCATATGCTTTGTTGATATGTTGGAGTGCAGTAACTTAGTTTCTTGTTGCATACTAAGTGCCATTGTGCTGTTAATCGCAGTTTTGCGTCATCCTTGTTTTTCTTGCCATTTGCAAACCGTGCATCCATTTCCGGTGACCTTTATATCGATTTCAACCAAAATCGTCTCATATTTCCAGTGACATACTTGGTTTGCCAAGTTGATGCCTTGTTCAATCTTTCCCTTCCGGAGCACGCATATGCATTGCATATAATATCTTGCATATCATGCCATGTATTGCATCATGTTGCTTGTGCATTGCACCGTGGTTGATTGTTGGTCCTTTGCTTGTATTCTTGCTTTGGGTAGAGCCGGGAGACGAGTACATGAGCAAGGAACCTGTTGAGTACGCTATCGATGATCAAGCTTTCGACGACTCTGAGAACTTTGCAGGCAAGATGACCATACCCTCGAAATCACTTCTATCTTTGCTTGCTAGTTGTTTGTTCTATATCTATGTCGCGCTACCTACCACTTGCTATATCATGCCTCCCATATTGCCATGTCAAGCCTCTAACCCACCTTCCAAGAAAACCGTTATTTGGCTATGTTAGCGCTTTTGCTCAGCCCCTCTTATAGCATTGCTAGTTGCGGGTGAAGTTGAAGTTTGTTCCATGTTGGAACATGGATATTGTTGGGATATCATTATTATATCTTATTTACTCTAAAACACCTATATACTTGGTAAAGGGTGGATGGCTCGGACATTTTCCTAGTGTTTTGTTCCACTCTTGCCTCCAAGGTTTCCGTCATGCCGGTGTTATGTTCCTTGATTTTTGCGTTCCTTACGCGGTTGGGTGTTATGGGAACCCCTTGATAGTTCGCTTTGAATAAAAGTCCTCCAGCAAGGACCAACCTTGGTTTTAACATTTGCCACCTAAGCCTTTTTCCCTTGGGTTCCGCGTACTCAAGGGTCATCTTTATTTTAAACCCCCGGGCGAGTGATCCTCTGAGTGTTGGTCCAACCTGTCAACCGCCTGTGGCCACCAGGGGCAACTCTAGGTTGGCCTACCGGAAGTTTGGACAATCCGGTGTGCCCTGAGAACGAGATATGTGCATCTCCTACCGGGATTTGTCAGCACAGTCGGGCTTCTTTGCTGGTCTTGTTTTACCGTTGTCGAAATGTCTTGTAACCGGGATTCTGAGACTGACCGGGTCTTCTCGAGAGAACAAATATCCTTCGTTGACCGTGAGAGCTTGTGATGAGCTAAGTTGGGACACCCCTGCAGGGTATAAACTTTCAAGAGCCGTGCCCGCGGTTATGTGGCATATTTGAATTTGTTAATATCTGGTTGTAGAGAACTTGACACTTAACTTAATTAAAATGAATCAACCGCGTGTGTATCTGTGATGGTCTCTTTTCGATGGAGTCCGGGAAGTGAACACGGTCTTGTGTTATGCTTGAACGTAAGTAGTTTCAGGATCACTTCTTGATCACTTCTAGCTTCTCGACCATTGCACTGCTTATCTTCTCGCTCTCTTTTGCTATGATAGCCACCATATATGCTTAGTTCTTGCTACAGCTCCACCTCAAACGAAGTACGTGAAGTTGCAGCTCTAGCAAACTTTAATCTAAACAAAACCCAAAGTCTAAACGATGCCCTAAGGGTTGTATATGTGGAGGAGAGAGGGGGCAATTTCGTGGCCCTTGGAAGAGGGGTCCGAAACAAACCCTAACTCTTGTTTCCCCCACACATACAGACTCAAAAAACAGCCTATAATCAAGTATTTCGAAATTACATGGGGCTGGCCCAAAAATAATGTGAAGCAGCACCTAGAATAGCCTCTGGACGAAACTTATGAAGTGGCATCTTGTATATTTCGTCCAAGGCTTCATGCACTCATTATGGTGGCTTAAAAGTCCTGGAATCATCAGATGTAACTCGGTTCTTGTTCCCCTTGCGCATGCCATCCTCGCCATGCTTGAACTTTCTCCAAGGTTCATCTGTCTTGTCCAAGCTAGGCCCTTCATTTGTAAGAAAAACAAACCTATCAATTTAGGCAGCATCATATTCTCATGAACATTGGAATCGTTACCAAGAAACGGAAGTACCTGGTAATTCAATTGGCGTGTGTGAGCTCTAGTAATTGGTCCTGTATGTATAGCAGCAAGGGTTGTGGATGTAGCAATGGTATTTATGTCCTCTGCCATGGATGGACGGATGGCACTTGTGTCGCTTGAACTCGGAGCAATCGACTGCACCAGGAAGCGGCACGGGCGACGCTGACCGTTTCGGGCGGAAAGCGTGCGCGAGCGAGGGAGACAGTCTGGGTGGGCCAGGGCGGTCAGGCTCGTGCTTGGCAGTGGGTCGGTCCAGCAGCCGGACATGCTGGCTTGCCAGCGAGCTCGCCGAGCTGAGCGATGACAAACAGACAATGGACGTAGCTTCCGACCAGGAGCCGGCGCCACTTTCCAAGACGGTTCATGTCGTGGTCACCATAGAGTAGGTGCGGCCGCACTTCGACGCCCTAATGGCGGAAGAGCTACCAGCGTAGGAGGACCTGTGCTGCAACCTCCGTCTCCTCAATGAGAAGCTGTGAACAAGCGAACAAGAATGTCGTCGCAGACATGTGGCTCTATGATCCTTGCTTCCTGAATGAGCAGCGGGCACTGTATTAGACCATCCGTAGAGCCCGCGAGGCCCTCTCCGTCGTCCTTCGAGTTGTTGCGCTCGCTGTGGGGCCGCCGTCTTGTGTTGTCAACATGGTCAACGGACATGAGAAATTTGGAGATGACTTTACTTGGAGAGGATGATAGTGGAGACCCACCAGGACCATAGCCGCACATGCGCAAGTGCCTCCTTATTATATACAACTATAATTTTTTTGCTTCCTCCTGGTTTCCTGACATCACGGTCCCACACCATTCTCATCCTATGTAGTCAATAAACGAGAGAATTGCAGAAGGAGCGGCCGACAGCTGGGACCAAGCAGATCGAACAACATTTGTGTTTTTGAGGTGTGAGCACAAGGAGTTTTTCTTGAGCGATGTTTTTGTTGTTGTTCAGAGGAGAGCAGGGTATTAACTGGGTGGGCTATGGCCCGTCTAGCCCAGGCCAGATATCCAGCCCAGATATTAATTTTTTTCAAGCTGAAAATGGCTAGCCCAGCTATACTTTTTTTTAGGAATACCCAGGCAAGGTAAACTTGTTATTCTCCGCCCCGCTGGGTTACAAATCTTTCCTAGGAGGGATGCATTAGGCTTAAAAAGGAAATGGGCTTTAAGAAATAATAAATGGGATGTAATTATAAAAACTGGGTAGTAACTATAAAAAATGCACCAAACACGTAATTAGTTCTAAAAAATATTATTTTTCGATTTTGAAAATTTTAATTTCATTAATTGTTGTCTGCGCAATATTTCGTTGGATTTTTACATAATACAAATTTATTTTGAAATTATATTTAATCTGACTAGAAATTTCGGGATAAAAATATTTTGGATCCAATCAAAATGTGGGAAATTTTATTGAATTCTGTTTTGAGCGGTTGGTTGAAATTATTAACCATTGTCCTAGCTAGAAAATGGGTTGTACTTTTAACAAACTGTAAATGGGCTATAGTAAATTCCATTAGAATTCAAAAATGGGTCGTACATTCTTACAAATCGCAAATGGGCTATTTGTTCTCTGCCACACACTTGCGGGTGTACTAAGTTGACGCGTCCCCTCAAAAAAACTAAGTTGATGCGTATGCAAGTCTTTGTCAACTTATAGTCAACACACAGTACTAGCAATAGTGGCCGTTGGATGTCCATCCAACGGATGCGTGCTGCTTCTTCAATCTCGCATATTCTTGCTTTAGCCACCCAAAAAATGATTCCTCCCCCAGACATCTGGGGCGCACCGTTTCGGAGGCTGATGTGTGGGCCTACTAAGTTGATGCGTAACAAGGGCTTTGTTAACTTAGTCAATATAAATGATTCTAGGTGGAGTGACTGTACGATGTCCATCCAACGGCCGTCGTGCTTTTTCAACCTCTAGTCTTCTTGCTGCAGCCGCACGAACTAGCGCCAGCCGTGCCCCCTGCTCCTACCTCCCGTGTCCGGCTGTGCTACCACCGCTGGCCATGCCATCCCTATATACTCACCCCACCTCCTGTTGTTCTCCAGCAACGGCAGCCTCACACCGTAGCCGAAGCAGTCAACCCATGTACTCACCTTCGAGTGGGCATCCACTTTCGCGTCTTCCCCGGCTCCACGTCGTTCCCTTCCTAGGCCTTGCCTTCATCCACCGCCTTGGTGCTCTCGGCATGGCGTGGTCAGCGTGGTCAACAAAGGACAACCATCGGAAGAGGACTTTAGGCGGCGAGGCTGACAGGTGGACCCACTAGCTACATCTTTGAACATAAGCAAGTGCCTCCTTATTACTCGCAAAATAAAAACGATTCCTCCCCCTGATAGCTGGGACCGACTAGCTATATCTTCGCATGCAAAGAAGTGTGTCCTTAACCTCCCTGACGGTAGGGACCCACCCGGTCAAAGCGTACGTAGTGTTGTCTGTCTGGTCGCGAATGTGTACGTACATACCGGTCAATCGGTCTCTCTTCAAGTATGAAACGTGACCGAGTAAGTAGCGGCACATGTCATTGTGGAGCACCCGACATAGCAATTCACGCAGTCCTGTCTAAGTCCTGCACATGTACGTAAAGCCACATGGAAAAAAATACGGCCATGTACGTACATACGGGCAGGGTCTCGAGCGCTACTCGTGCATATATACGGACGGCTAGGGCTTGTGTACATGGAGAGGTAACGGACAGCAGCAACTGCGTCTTGTTCATTGGACAACGAACCGGCTGTGTCGGAACGGAGAAACAACGTCCTGTTCATCGGGAGGCAACCGACTGGGTCGGAATGCGTCCTGTTCAATAGGAGCCAACCGGCTTGGACGGAACAGCTGAAACGGGGTTTGGCATACCGCAGAACAAAGGAAACGGCCTTTTGTTCGACCGGCCATGGTCAAAACGGGATCTTGTTCATCGGGAGGGGTCTGACATACCGCAAAATAGGGGAAACGGACTTGTGTTCAAGTGCATATGGTCAAAACAGAGGAAACAAACTTGTGTTAGAGCGCCTACGGTCGAAATGGGGTCTTGTTCATCCATCGTCTACCGCCCCGCTCAATCCCCCACGGGCTACTGTTCATCCACCGTCGACCTCCTCCAGCCTCCACAAGCTACTGCTCATACACGACAATTGTTCATGCAACCTCCACCGGCTGCTATTCATCCAGCCCTCCACGGGGTCCTGTTCATCCATCCCTAACCGGCTCGATCGGGGTCCTGTTCATCCAGCAGCAATGGCCTACTACAACGAGGTCCTGTTCATCCAACCCCCACCGGGAACTGTTCATCCACAGCCAACCAACCGGCTCGACTCACCACGTCTTGACTCGTTCTACGTACCGTGCGCACGGTAGCAACGGTCACTGTTCATCGAGAGGCAACCCAACACCGGCTGGCTACGTCTCGCAGGGGTGCTCGATCGGCTTCAGTAAGCAGCAGCAGTGATCGATCGCTAGGGTTCAGTTAGCAGCAGCAGCGAAGGAATTGCTCGGGTTTAGTTAGCAGCGAGTGAATCGCTTGGGTTCAGTTAACAACCAAGGGATCAAACGCTCGGGTTCAGTAACGTGCGATCGCTCCGGGCTCAGTTATCCAACGCCTCGCACACATGCGCGCACATGAGAGAAACACGCAAAGCATAGTGCATCACTCGGCCCCGACCACCCACCGTAAATGGGAACTCCATGATATTTCCTCTCCCTCGCTTCTACCATGATTTTCTCCATCATAGACGGCCCAAAGAATGTCATGCAGCTACGTCTCCGGCCCGTTCAGGATGAAAAACCCATTTTTTGTCATGATTTTTTTATATAAGTAGGAGCCCACCACATCTATGATGATACCGGGTTTTGTCACAATTATCATCATAGAAGTGTCATAAGCATGACAGAAAAAAAATCATTTGGCCCAAAATGTCATGGATATGTCTTGTTTCTAGTGCATGCTCCCGCCAGCTGCCAGTGCTCCACCTCACCGATCAGCTAGTCATTGATCAGTGAGGTGTCAAGCCTGCATGCATTTACGTGAAGCTTGTCGGGCATGTGTCAACTCGCTGGAAGGAGTTTTACCCTTATCGAAACCCTTCCAAATGGCGAGTCAAGTTAATAGGAGTTAGCTAGGCAAGCGGTGCAACAGCCTTGCCAGGGCTCCTCCTCCTCGCGACACATTACTATTCATTTAATGCATTTTGTCCTAATTGGCAGAGTTAGGTATGATAGCACTGTTTGCTATCTAATCACTAGATAATGACTGTTTTACCACTTTGGTAACCCCTTGATGTATAAAAGGAGGTCCATGGCAACCTTTATAGGGATACGAACCAAATTGAACTCTACGCACACTTGCACACGTAGCTGCCTTCTCCTTGTACCTTGCTGAGGGAAGGCACTCCTTGTACTTGTACACCCACACTTCCAATACACACCAAATCAGGAGTAGTACGTACTAGTGGTACATACTGTATGAGGAAGAAGGCAACAAGATGTACGTTTTGCGTGACAGTCTCTTCTTACAGGAAGTGCTAGACCTAGTGGACCTCATTGTTGCAATGGGATTAGTCCCTATCATAGATGGCATGATTCAGAGTGGCGGGCAGCAGGCATAATTCGGAGCTGCTTAGTCTTAAACCCCATGAAGAAGTCCCATCTAAAGGAATAGCCATCCTCTACACATGCTCCTATGTAAAATGAGTAAATGAGACAAAAAGAGAAAGAGACAAAGTAAAAAAAATCACCAGCCTTAGATCCAGCCCTATTGTATGAGTGAATGATATTTCTACGTCGTGATTGACATGGCTATATTATTCACCATGATACGGAGGTAGAAGCGGATTTTTATTTATTTATGGAGGTAGCAGCAGATGGATATTCAACGAGGAGTGAAATGATGGATGCTTCCTTGGTCAAACATAGAGAAAGGTGGGCCTTGTGATTTGATGGCTTATTAGTCATTATTAGCGCCTATACTCTTTGCCCATATATAATAACCGCGTGGTACAGTAGTGGGCTATACTTTTGATAACCAGGCTCGAAGAGAAGAGGTGCACGCACCCACGCACGTAGTACTAGTAGCACTCTTTGCGTCTTCCCCAACTACACACGTGACATGGTGGAGTTCATTTATGTAAGATGATGCAGCCCACGTGATAATTTGATGCATCTAGTAGTAGTTACTCACTTATAAATAATGGAGGGTCGGGAACCACGCATGAACGGTGCCGCGTCATTTATAAATAAAGTTTTTTTTCTTCAGTGGCACGTACACAATATAAATAGGTTCGTATAGAGAGAAAAGGAAACCGCTCCACTATATACATAGCCAGGATGAGCCTATGTGGTTGCTTGCTGGGGTTGCTCTCTTCACACTCTCTCGCACAAAAACAACTCTGGCCACATCTCTAACATCTGGGAGGATGACGTCCGCTGGGGGAAGGGGTGGATGCTTTGTGTAGGTGCGGTCACCGCCACCGACGGTTAAAACCCATAATCAGCATGTCCCGATCAGGGGTCCTCACCATTCTCTCTCACAAAGCCGGTGAGGTTGCCTTCGTCCCTTGCTCACTGTCGTGACGTGGGTAGTTGCCACCTTCCGCCTCCCTCCTCTAGGTTGACCTATGTCTCGACATCCCTCAGGTACAACTTCCTTACATCCGGCTTGCACCACTGCCCCAGCTGCCCACATCGCTCCATGTGGATATTTCTCTACTTATTTGCCCCGCACATACCTCTACTGGCTTCTACTATATTGGTGATGAGTTTATATCTCATCAACTAGTTCCGTTAATCTTATTCTAATCACGCTTGTTCAATTTCTTTGCCACAGGGATGCTCATCTCGATTTTAGTGAAACTACACAAAATGATCCGATGGTCAAAGGATTGCAAACTACATTTCTTCGGAAGCTTCAACGTCGCCAACAAATTAAAACCTGCTTAAGGTTTAGGGTTCAAGGGCTAGGGACTGCATGGATCGTTTTTTTGTTTAGCTATCTCTGTTCCAAAATAAGTGTCAACTTTAGTAGTAGTACAACTTTGTACTAAAGTTTGCATAAAGTTGAGACACTTATTTTGGAACAGAGGAAGTACATATTGGCTATGATGTATCAATCAATTAGATGGAATAGCATGCATGTTAGTCTCCTTTGTATTTGATGAAATGATGCAACGGGGCAACCTTGGACGCATGATACATGAAATAGAAGCTGGAAGCTTCATAGCATTGTACAAATTTTTCTCGCTGAGAAATTACAGTACGTACTATACTACTATGTAAAGAGTTAGGTGTCGCACGGTGTCCAGAAAATATGGTGATAGTTTGAGGTGGGCCATGAAATCACTAAGTCTGCGTGTTTTCACTACTTTCCCACTCCTCCGCTATAAGAATGGAGAAAATTGTAATCTAGTACCTCCTTTCACTGAAGCCTGGGACATCCAGCGGTCATACCACCTCAGTAATAATGACCAATGAGCCATCAAATCACATAGACCTAGCAGTATGTTGGACGGATGAAGCAACCATCACTTTGAATACGCTTCTCCCTTCAACGCAGGCACCAGTGAGAGATCGTGTCCGCTCTGCCTAGGCATGAATGCAATGCCAATTCTTTGGAGCGTCTTTGACCATTTCGGGTGGGAAGCACCTGCAGACAATGGAGGGGCTTTGGGTATGCCAGACTGGTCAGGAGCGGGTGTGGCAGCTGTCCTGACCGGACGCCCGGAAATGAGAGGATGCACCGACTCTCGCACCTAGTCATACACTACACACCATCTTTCTGTAGGTGTAGGTCGATGTGTCGCTCTCTCTTACACACACACGCACGCGCACACGCACACACAAGTTCATAGAATAGGAATATGGTGCGAGTGTGAAGCCACAGGAAGTGAGATACAAATGGAGTACGTAAAAGAAGAGAAGAGGTGACGAATATTCCGTCAAACCTGGACTGAGGAGTAGTACTCCCTCTGTCTAGGTGTTAAGTCATCTTATGAAAATCAAATATTCCTAAAATGTTTAGGCGTCATCCATTAACTTCGTATCTCAATCCCCTCCTAGCCTTGTTGCTAGCAAGCTTTGTTACTTACTCTGCCTTGTTAGCTCCCTTGGAAACCTAATGCATAGAGCGCAACTATGCGTTGATCAGTCAAGAAATCAAAGTCATCTTGCATGCAAGTTAATACGTGGCCCTGCATGTTAGCTAAAACGGCATCTCTTAATTGTTGTGATTAATTGTTGCGTTTACAGATAGAAATTAGGTTTTTGATTGGAGTAAGGACCGGTCAAGTTTCTCCTTCTCCTCCAATCTGCTTGCACTTTGGTCCCGCTACACCTTCTAACATGACTTACACCTAGATGGAGGGAGTAGTACAAGATACGGTGGCACACTGACTTAGGTCGAATACAAGTGCCCAAAATTATTGGAAGAGAGCAAAGTGTACAAACTAAATAATCAAAATTGAATTTCTCGTTTATTTTTCTGAAACGGAGGCAAAATATTTGCAAGTGACCCTACAAATAAACGCCATGGCAATTACTCTCAGTATGCCCTAGTTTCTTAGCACCCGCTGTAACCCTTAGTACATATGGTGGCACACTGACTTAGGCCGAATACAAGTGCCCAAAATATTTGAAATTGGAGGATTGTGTAGCCCACCTTTCTGATATTTTGACCGTGTGTGCTTCAGTTGTTGTTCACTTCGGAGGGTCATGTACCACAAGTGAATGTTAGTAAGCGCGACCGGGAGGCGTGCAACGTTAATTGCGAGTTGACTCCTTCGAGCGTTAAATTTTCTTCATGTATTAGCATTGCCCCTAGTACTTTTGTTCACTACATTAAATAAATAGTTCCGTTTCGTGCACAATTTAAAATGATTTTTATGGAGAGAAAAAGACAACCACTCCATCTATATACGCTGCAGCCTCGGCGCTTGTTTTCTAGGGTTTGCACTCTTCACACACTCTCTCCACTATATATATATATACACGTTGGAGCCTCAGCGCTTGTAGTTGCTCTCTTCACACTCTCTCACCCTCTCCAGATCTAAACCAGACTTCGTTAGCCTCTCTCTCTCTCTCTCTCTCTCTCCCCTCACTGCTGGTCAAAGAGCCGGCAGGATCCATCCCCCGGGAAGGGAAGGAGGCTTAACGCTGTCGTTGTCGGCGAGGGAGGGAATCCACTACCGGCGCACTAGTTCTCTTTCACCCAGCGGCGGCGCGGGAGGTCCTTCGACCCCTTCTTCCTTGCTGCCATCCATAGTGTGGGCAGATCGGCCTTCAGCCACCCACTTAGCCACACCCCGAGAACCTTAAGGTATAATTTACTTATTCCACATGTATTATTCTAGCTTCTTGTGGGATTTTTCTGCTTCTGCACTTGAATCTAGGTGTTTGATCAAACAGGAAAGTAGTGGAGAAAGTTGTATAGCATGAATCTAGGACGTGGTTCAAAGAGGAAAGGATGGGGGGAAAGTTGTGGGGAAAGTTGTATAGCATTAATCTAGGGCGTGGTTCAAAGAGGAAAGGAAGGGGGAACTAGTACAGACTGGCTATCCAGCACCTACGTTGGTCGAAAAGGGAAAATAATGACAAAGGCAGTATGCACATCTCTAATGAACTAATCTTTTAGTCCCCCTCGGGGTGTTCTTTCTTTAGTCCCAAATGCCCACTTTTAGTCCCTAAAAGTCCCTCTTGTTTGGTTTAGATGGGACTAAAAGGGACTTTTTTAGTCCCTGCACCAATAAGTCCATGTAAACAAACACCCTCTAATAATGCCGCTGGAAAATTGAAGCAATGCCATAGTTAAAAGAAAATTACATGTTTAACGAATTTTATTGTTAATATAATCTCTCTGTTAATATGAATCAATGCCACCATTTGAGAAATGCTACCGTCTTGCTTTCTTTCCCATTTAGATACGCTAGATGCTTCTTTTTGTTGGCTTCTGTGTCATCCACCGTTATTGATCATTAGTTGTTTCCATTGCACCTCATTGCTATTGTCACCTTTTGTTGCACTGCACAAAACACCTTCGTTTTAAGATTGTTTTTTGCAGTTCAACCAAAATGTCACACCGACAATGTTGCTTGATTGCTTGATCTTAGTGGAACTGCACAAGAGGAGACATGACTTCCTATCTGTGTTGGCAAATTTGTTTCAGATCTTCTTCTTGTGAGTTGTTTAAATTTCGCGTCATGAGAGGCAAGTACTAGCCTTCTTTCACATGATTGTGCAGTGTGCTTTCATATGTTGTGCTACTTATACAGTAATGTTGCTTGACTTTAGTGAACTACACAAATGGAGACAAGACTTCCAATCTGTATGTGCACCATAATATCCCATTGAGGTAAGATAAGGATATTTCACAACTGTTGGCCTGTATTTTGCCACTTTCATCAGAAAATTAATGTCGTTGTTTGGTGCTATACTTGTGCTCCCTAGTTGACATGCCAAATCTTACATTGAAGGCGAAGCTTTTCTGTTATTTAACGAAGTGATGAAGCGGAAGAACAAGCGGAAGAAAACAAAAATCAACTCCCGGTGTTGTAATGAAGCACTGGAACTGTAATGACACAAGTAATGATATAGTTTTGCATCTTAATTTATTTCTATGTCTAGAATGAGCAATTGTTTTGCCACTAATTTGATGCCACTCTTAGACATCTTCCAATGCAAAGGTGCTTAGATGAGGTGCTAAGTGCATTAAATATCTTAGCAACTCAACACCCCAATGCATAGGTGCTTAACTTGTTGTTGCTAAGCACACTTTATTTAATTAGTTAGCACCTAAAGTCTTTGATGCATTGGTTAAATTGTTTCATTTAAGTGGTTTGCCTAGGTTCTTGTGCCTGGCATTGGTTCTTCCTGGAGTCGCCAAATTACTCTCTCCTCTCCTTAAATGTTGTGCCATGTCATTTTTTTGCTTATGTGGCATACTTAGCACCTGTCCATGGTGGAGCACTGGGAAGGGCCTTAATGTAATATGTAATTATCTCTACTTGTGAAAACATGGATCTTCTTTGAAGATAACATATATTTTAGTGGAACTGAACAAGAAGATGTTGCAAATATTAAACTAATCAAGGAGTATATAGTAAGCATGGCAACTATAGTGGATAACAATAGATGGTTCCGGAGATGTGCTTGATTTGTATGCTCTAAACAATAAGCCTCCTAACAAAGGTTGGTACTCACTCACAGATTTGTCATCTCTATTGGTGTTGTGCTACTGTTTAGATACTGTCATGAGAAAGTGGTATTGTCCTTGAGAAGTGCTTCATCTGTGATGTTTTAAATATTCCCTTTCCTTTTTTTCGAGCAAATAGGGATGCTAGAATTTAGTTGTCCTATTGTCTTTGCACAATAGGATCATCATCCTCTGAAGAAGAATATGGAGTACGTGAAGTGCTAGGATAAAGAATCCAGGCCTCTCTTCTTAGAAAGGGAGCAGTTGAAGGATGGTTACATTATTGACCACAAGAACAAACTAACTTCAGTTCAGAAGGACTCACGGATCTCCATCTTTGTTGCTGTGATGGCCATACAATGTTGTGTTAGTATTCCTTCCGGTGAGTTCCATTTTTTTAAATGTGTGCTCTGCATGGACCATGTAGGTTGCATGTTTAACTTGTCAATTCATAGTACAGTTTGCTTTCTACTAATCACTTTTTTTGTATTTGTGCAAGTAGGGGTGCTCAACTTGATTTCAATGGGAACTGCACAAAATGTTCATGAATACATCGAATCATTCATTTCCACCACAAGAAAGGAGGTGCCGATATGTTCAAGGAATTGCAACATATAAAGGCGAACTCATACAAGCTACATGCGAATTTGGTTGAACTACACAAAAAGAACATCTGGTTTATATAGCATGAGGTGCCATATCAATGTCCGAACTGATGGCAAACCCTTCCCATTGCAAAATCGTAGGCATTTGATATTTTGGAAATGGAAAACCTTGTCAAAGTTTTCTCATTGATGTATGCAAAACAACATGCATTTGACATTTTGGAATGGGACAACCTTGTCAAATTTTGCACACTGAGGCAAGAAGACATGCGTTTGATATTTTCATATGAGCAGCCCTTTGTTGTTAGTAGCATCGATCGATTTTTATTTATTCTTTAGTTGTGAAGTAAATATTGGTCTGACATGTGAATCACTGATATGCATAATCATTGATTGTTTTGAATGTTCTCTATGAATTTCTAGGCCTGTGTGTTTGATTGCAATGTACATGAACGCTAAAAAGCTGCTCAAACTCTTTGTACTCCCTCTGTTCCTCTTTAATTCGCATATTAGATTTCTTTCAAGTCAGTTGATTTTACATTGTGAATGTTCATACTTTTTCTATAAGATTGGTAAAAGTAGAGATACGTTGACTTCATACAAAACTTATATGCAGACTAAAAAGGACCGGAGGAAGTACATGTGAAACTGTTGCAAACGAGGTGGTCACCCTGGGAATAATGCTAGTACACATTGTTTTGCATGTTCATCCAATGCCAGTGATACAAGAATTCGAACTAATCGAACTAAATTCATTCATACACGGTCGGATTTCAAATAAACATTCCGGATTTCCTTACATTCCATACATTCTTCAAATAAAAAGGGGTGCGCTGGAGGTATAACTAATTTACTGAAGCTACCCACCCATGTCCGGTTGAGCCGAATAGAAACTTCTTCTCCAGCGGACTAGGCTTCAGTGACTTAACTGCCGGTGTAGTTGCATAACTTACATGTGGCCATGATGCTTGTTGGGCCCATGTTTCAGTGACCCAACTGCACCTGATGTTAGGTAACTGAAGCAGCGTCCTTCTCAAACACAGCTCTCCGACTCCACGTCGCCGCCAAGAAGCTAATCGACCGTCAATGGTCAACCCGCCTAGCTTGGCTTCAACCAGAGGGTAGTAGCGGTGGCCTTATTTGGACCCGAGTACCAGCGACCTACCGTGTTCTACACTTCCTTGTTTTCTGTGTGGCGCGGCCTCGTTGGAAGTGGGGCGGGGCTTCGACGGAGCCGGTGATGTCCTCTATCTCGTTCCCGGCGGGGCGGTGCCTCAGCTAACCGGGGGAAATCCTCCCCCTCATTGCCAGCAGGGCGGGGCCTCGGCTGAGCCAACGATGTCCTCTGCCTTGTTTTTGGCAGGGTGGGGCCTCAACATAGTATGGCATCGTCGAAGCCAGCGAAGTCCTCTTCCTCGGTGCTGGCAGGACTGGGCCTCGGTGTTTCCGGTGATGTCCTCTGCCTCGTTGTTGGCGTGACGGGGCCTCGGCAGAGCTGGGCCTCGCCGAAGCTAGCGAAATCCTCTGCCTTAGTGCCGGCGGGGCGGGGCATCGGGGGAGCCGACGGTGTCCTCTGCCTCGTAGTTGGCGCGGCGGGGCCTCAGTGGAGCAAGGCCTCATCGACGCCGGTGGGGCGGGCACTCGGTGGAGCCGGCATTGTCCTCCGCCTCGTCCTCGGTCTTGCCAAACAGCGCCTTGCGCACTTCATCACCCTCTTTGTAGGCGGCCGCAACCTCCGCCACCCTCATGCGGTACCGCCAGCGCCCGAGGCGGCTCTCGTGGGCAGAGCGGTACGAGTCGAGCAGGGCCTCCTGCTCCGCCCGCTCCGCGTTGATCTGCTCCTCCGCCTGCAGGTCCTCCTGGAGGAGATGGTGGTTGTAGGCGGCGCCTGCACCTCCCGGAACTGATCCTGATGCTTCTGCTTCACCGTGTCCATGTAGTGGGCACGGGCCTTGCCGATGGTCATGGTTCAATGCACCAGCGAGGATGCCGCGGAGGAGGGGGTTGGCGCTGCATCATTGACTACCATGTTCTCCATTGGGATGTCGTCGTCCTCTGGCTTCCTGCCGGCCAGCCAGTTGGCAGCAATGGCTGCCATCTCCTTGTGGTCCATCGTCTGTCATCCCGAAGAGTGCTGGTGTAACACCCTGGATGTAACATGCCATATTTGTAACTCCGACTCTTGCCATTTTCGGCTTTCAGTTATGAGATTTCCCTTCGTAGTTGGATTTTGTCTTTGTTTTGCATTTTGTTCATGTCATGCATTTCATATCATGTCATCATGTGCATCGCATTTGCATTCGTGTTCGTCTCATGCATCCAAGCTTTTTCACCGTTGTTCGTCAATCCGACACTCCCACATGCACCGCCGCACCCCTCTTTTCTCTTTTCGTGAGCGGGTGTTAAACGCTCTCGGAATGGACCGAGATTCACGTGGCCTTGGTACATCACCGGTAGACCGCCTGTCGAATTTCGTTCCATTTGGAGTTCATTTGATGCTCCAACGGTTAACTGGGTAACCGCAAAAGCCTCTTGTGTGTTGCAGCCCAACACCCCTAAAAAACAGCCCAATAACCCATCTAGTCTATCTCCATGTCCTCCATCGTTGGATGACGATCGTGTGGGCGAAAACTGCACCTCATTTGGACACTCCCACCTCCACCTACCTATAAATATGTGCATCCCTCCGAAATTAACGGTCTAACCCTAGCTTCTTCCTCCTCCCGCCGCCGGACGTGTCCGCCGCCGCCCTCCAACCAATCCACCGCCGCCACGTGTCTCCCACGCCTCCTCTATCTCCTCCCCGCCACCACACCTACCGGGGACCGAACCTGGCCCGCCCCGGGCCGCCTCACCCCTCACGCCACCCGTCTTCCTCGCCAGCTCGCCAACTGCCGCCGCCTCCGCGCTACACCGCCCCTTGCGCGCCGGCCGCCGCCTTGCCGCATTGCCCGGCCGTACCGCCGCCCGCCTCGATGGCCCCGCCGCCTCGACGGCCCGCCGCCTCGCCGCCACCGTGATCCCGCGCCCGGATCTAGCCACCGACGCTACGCCCGACCTTCTCCCCGTCACCGAAATTCCACCTCGCCGCCGCCTCCCCATCGTCGTCGCCGGAGTTCGCCGGAGCCGGATCCGGCCGGAGTGGATGAGATCCACCAGTCCCAGCAACAAAACACCGGCCCCGTACCCGGATCTCTCCATCCCGGACATCTCCGTTCCGCGTTAACTTTTTCTGCGAGGTCAAATTCGTGAGTCCTTTTTCTTCATTATTTTTATGCCATCTTCATCATGCTACATCTCAGTGACCGTAGCTCCAAATCGAGCATATGATATGTTGAATTGTTCGTCTCGCTGAGCTCTTCATGTTAGAAACATTTCCATGCATGTTACTGGACATTATGATGCCATTTTGATTGATGCAAAAGTGCTATAAAATGTTAACTGCAAGTACTTATCAGATCATGAGGTTTTGTCATTTTTGTTGCATTTGATGTGTGCATCATATATGCATGCGATCTACTTGTGTCTTGAACTATAGCATGCCATCTTTACAGAGGTGCAAGTCTTGTATTTTTGTGATCTATGGGGTGACAAAAACAAGCATGCAAAGTAGGATCCACAATGTTGCCGTTTTCAGGGACTTCGGATTTTGCTGTCTTTTTCCTACTGTTATTTGGATGCCATGTAAACTTGATGCTACAGTGAGATCCATGCCTATTTTGAGATACTTCAGTAAGGATGTTTTGAACATGTAGTTATGATATATCCATCCATGCCCCTGTTTGCAATTATGGAGTGCTCTAGCATGTCATTTTGTTGCTCTACTTTTGCTATAAAATGTTCCTGGCAGAATGTTAACATGTTAATCAATATTGCCATGGTTGTTGCTAGTGATCCATGCAACCTATGAACTTGGTCTTGCCATGGTTTGCTTCATGAACATGTCATCTTGCTATTTGTATGCTTATATTGTCATGGAATGCTTTGTGGTGAGTGGCATGAGATCGCAAAGTTGCTATCATGAATCTGTTTATGACATGCTCTGTTTTTCTGGTAAGTCTGAAACAGTTAATAAAACTTGCTATGTTTACATGGATGCCATCATATCTTCTGTGCCTTTCTGCCTCATGATCAGTCAGGGACTTTTGATCTATGCTAGTTGTAGAATCCTTCCATGCCTTGTTTGCTATGATATGTTCCTGTAGGATGTTGTTTGCTTGCTCTAAACATTGCTTCCTGATGTTATTTTTGACATGTTAGTATTATCACTGTCTGTGAACCTACTATCTTTTGCACTTTTGCCATGCTTGTTTGGACCTGTTCTAGTTTGATTTAGTCGTAGCTCAGTGTTCATGTTTTGTCAAGCATCTCTTGTAAATCACTTCCATATGCCTTGTTGATATGTTGGAGTGTAGTAGCTTAGTTTCTCGTTGCATTCTAAGTGCCTTTGTGCTGTTAGTCGCAGTTTTGCATCATCCTTGTTTTGCTTGCCATTTGCAAACCGTGCATCCGTTTCCGGTGATCTTTATATCGATTTCAACCGAAATCATCTGATCTTTCCAACGGAATACTTGGTTTTCCAAGTTGATGCCTTGTTCATTCTTTCCCTTCCGGAGCACGCATATGCATTGCATATCATATCTTGCATATCATGACATGTATTGCATCATCTTGCTTGTGCATTGCACCATGATTGATTGTTGGTCCTTTGCTTGTGTTCTTGCTTTGCTAGAGCCGGGAGACAAGTACGTGACTGAGGAACCTGTTGAGTACGCTAATGAGGATCAAGCTTTCAACAACTCTTAGAATTTGCAGGGAAGATGACTATACCCTCGAAATCACTTCTATCTTTGCTTGCTAGTTGTTCGTTCTATCGCTATGTCGCGCTACCTACAACTTACTATATCATGCCTCCCATATTGCCATGTCAAGCCTCTAACCCACCTTCCTAGCAAACCGTTGTTTGGCTATGTTACCGCTTTTGCTCAGCCCATCTTATAGCGTTGCTAGTTGCAAGTGAAGTTGAATTTTGTTCCATGTTGGAACATGTATATTGTTGGGATATCATTATTATATCTTATTTACTTTAAAGCACCTATATACTTGGTAAAGGGTGGAAGGCTCGGCCTGTTGCCTGGTGTTTTGTTCCACTCTTGTCACCCTAGTTTTCGTCATACCAATGTTATGTTCCTTGATTTTTGCGTTCCTTACGTGGTTGGGTGTTATGGGAACCCCTTGACAGTTTGCTTTGAATAAAACTCCTCCAGCAAGTCCCAACCTTGGTTTTAACATTTGCCACCTAAGACTTTTTCCCTTGGGTTCCGCGGACTCAAGGGTCATCTTTATTTTAAACCCCCGGGCCAGTGCGCCTCTGAGTGTTGGTCCAACCAGTCAACCGCCGGTGGCCACCAGGGGCAACTCTGGGTTGGCCTACCGGGAATTTGGACAATCCGGTGTGCCCTGAGAACGAGATATGTGCAGCTCCTATCGGGACCTGTCTTGTTTTACCATTGTCGAAATGACTTGTAACCGGGATTCCGAGACTGATCGGGTCTTCACGGGGGAAGGAATATCCTTCGTTGACCGTGAGAGCTTGTTTTGGGCTAAGTTCGGACACCCCTATAGGGTATAAACTTTCGAGAGCCGTGCCCGCGGTTATGTGGCATATGGGAATTTGTTAATATCTGGTGGTAGAGAACTTGACACTTAACTTAATTAAAATGAATCAACCGCGTGTGTAGCCGTGATGGTCTCTTTTCGGGGGAGTCCGGGAAGTGAACACGGTCTTGTGTTATGCTTGAATGTAAGTAGTTTCAGGATCACTTCTTGATCACTTGTAGTTTCTCGACCATTGCGCTGCTTCTCTTCTCGCTCTCTTTTCCGTATGATAGCTACCATATATGCTTAGTGCTTGCTGCAGCTCCACCTCACTACCTTTTCCTACCCATATGCTTAAATAGTCTTGATCTCGCGGGTGTGAGATTGTTGAGTCCTCGTGACTCACGGATACTTCCAAACAGTTGCAGGTGCCGAGGATACCATTGCAGGTGACAATACCGAACTCAAGTGGGAGTTCGACGAGGATTTGGGCAGTTACTATGTTTCTTTTCCGGAAGATCAGTGCTGGAGCCCAGTTGGGACGATCGGGGATCTAGCATTTGGGGTTGTCTTCCTTTATTTTGGTTCTGTAGTCGGACCTTTGATTGTACCTTGGATGATGTATGGATTATTTATGTATTGTGTGAAGTGGCGATTGTAAGCCAACTCTTTATCCCTTTCTTATTCAGTACATGGGATTGTGTGAAGATTACCCCTCTTGCGACAAACCTGCCATGCGGCTATGCCTCTAAGTTGTTCCCTGACACGTGGGAGATATAGCCGCATTGTGGGTATTACAAGTTGTTATCAGAGCCATCCCCAACTTAGGACCCCCTGCTTGATCGAATCGCTGACGTTTGTTAAGTCTAGAACAAAATGTTTTGAGTCTTAGGATTATATATATATATATATATATATATATATATATATATATATATATATATATATATATATATATATATATATCAGAGAGTAGGATTCTTTGTACTCCTCATTCCCTTCGTCGCTCTGGTGAGGCCTCCTGACGTAGATGTTTTGACTCTTCTCTCCTCAAATTTCACAAAAAAAATTTAGGATCACGCGGGTATCTTGGAATCATTCCGATAATCTTATGACGATAACATTGTTCTTGGTGCCACCTGACATTTAGGGGCTGTGGCAGTGTCCCGGGGAGCTGAGCTCCGAGGTGTTGTCATCACAATTTTTTCATTGCAGTTCTGGAATACATGAGTTCGCCGACATCGAAAATCTCTTTTATGCAGTTGTTGGTGAGATAACCTCATAGCCACCCAGTACTGGGGCGGGAGTTCGGGAGTATTGCCATAACTCGTATAACGGATGCTTTTCGGAGGTTGAGGTACATGATTTCCGAAGGTTTCTTGGTTATGTGTTGAAGGATGGATATAGCTGGATGTAGGATTGTTAGTTTGGTTGAGATATTATGCTTCCCCTGTATCCCCAACACCTGATTGCATAACCAGAAAGTTTCGGGAGTTTTATAGGTGGGAATTCAAGTATCTCTAGTATTTCATCCCGCAGATATTTGGTTTGTGGTTGGGTAGTCCTTACCACTTATTTGTTCATATCCATACCTTGTTGCTTTATTCATCTACCTTTATCTAAGTGGCTTCTCACCCTTATGGACGTGTGAGGATTTACTTTGGAATTCATTTATTCATCCTTGTTTTGAAAGTTTATTGTGAAGACTTTATGTTGCAATTTCGATCCATTGATTCAGCTTGAATATCTGTCTATCAAGATTCTAACGGATGTCACCCTCTTCATGATGGCTCCTCCAACATGTCAAAATCAGCAACCACCTCCACCTCCAGAGGCATGGCAAGCTGTCATGGTAGCCACCAACTCCAACACTCAGATGCTCATGCAACTCTTGCAAGAGCACAACCAAGGTCAAGGAAACCAAGAAAATCAAGGCCAAGGCAACAATCAGCCTCACTTTGCTACCCTCAACCAGTTCCTCGCAAACCAGCCGAAGTCTTTCAGCAAATGTGCCGAGGCCACAGACGCCGACGAATGGCTCATGGACATCTGCAAAGACTTTGAATGTAGCAATGTCAGACCTGAGGACATGTCAAGTTTGCTGCGTTTCAACTTAAGGACCAAGCTGCTAAGTGGTATCAACAATACAGAGATTCCAGAGGATGTCGTGTGATTACCTGGGATGATTTCCGCCGAGACTTCAAAGCTCATCACATCCCACCAAGTATGGCTGAGAGAAAGCGTGAGGAGTTCCGCAATCTCAAGCAAGGCAGCATGTTTGTGTATCAATACAATATCCAGTTTCAGAAACTTGCTTGCTTCGCTAAACAAGACGTTCCTGATGAAAATAGTATGATCTATCAATTCAGAGGTGGCCTCAGAGAGGATCTGCAGTTAGCTCTCGTGCTTCTTGAGCCGACTAAGTTCGATCAATTCTATAACATGGCACTAAAGCAAGAAGCTGCTCACCTCAAGTGTGAGGCATCTAAGAAGAGAGTCAGGGATGCAGTTCAATCTTCTTCCTCCTCACAAGTGGCAGCTAAGCAATAGAAGTTCTGGTTGCCTCCTCCTCCGTTTCGCCAGCCCTACCAGCAGAAGAGCAAAGGTGGCAATGGATCTTCCCACCCACCCAAACCAAGCTATCAGAACAAAGCTCAGTCTCAAACTCCAAGGCCAAGTGCTCCTTATCATCGTACGCTCTCAGAATGTAACATCCCAAATTTTCAATTTGGAATGTTATACATTAGATCATCAATGCATATCATATTTTATTTGCTTTTAGATTTTGATCCTAGAAATTCTACGCAACTCAAGGGCCCACGGAGAGAGTTGGGGATTTTGTTATTTTCATATTTGAGTTTTCTCAAATTTTGAGAATAGGATCATTTGATTTTTATTATTTTAACATCAATTATTTCCATTACAAAAATATGAGAGAGGGAATAAAATGAATTTCCCAAAATAAAGAAATATTGAGGATTTAATAATAAAATCAAATAAGATTTTTATTTCAGAGTTTTTCATTATTTTATTTGAATTTAGGAAAATGTGCGTTTTTCAAAATTGCATTTAGGCCCCAAATAAATGTTCACCTTGTGCGGCTTGATTTTAGAAGCCTGGGAAAATTTATTTCGGAATTATTGGAGTCCGTTTAGTATTTCTTTTTATTTTTCTTCTACGCGTTAATTCTTTTAAAAACAACGCGCACCGACTTACGGGCCGTGTCCGACCGGGACTACGGCCCGCCAAGGCTTTATAAGCCGGGGGGGAGCCAGCCCGAGGCGCAGCCGCCACCCCCGAAACCCTAGCCGCCCGAGCGCCCCGCCCGCGCTGCCGCCAGCCGCCGCCGCCGCCGCGCCTCGCCGCCTGGGCCGCCCCGCCGCCCCGCCGCCGCTGCCGTCGCCGCCGACGCCGCCTCGCCGGACGCCGCCGCCGCCGCTGACCCGCCGCCCGAGGTTCGCCTCGCCTCAATACACGTGCTGCCGGTTTTTCTTTAAAAACCGTTCAGTTTTCCGTTCGGTTTTCCGTCGGTTTTTTTTAGTTTCCGTTATTTATTAGATCGGTTTTATTTTCGGTTTAGTCTAATTAGCGAGCGTTCGCTCTTTTTTTCGTTTTAACGAACGTATTCGTCGTTTAGATCCGGTTAACGAGCGTTCGTTCGTTAATCCGTTCGTCGTTTTTCTTTTTCTCGGATTTTCCGCGATTATTTTCTGATCGCGATTCCTGATCCGATTTTCGTTTTAGTATAACTTTTCGCTCGTTTATCGGAATCAGGCGATTCAAGCGCCTGGAGTTTCGTCTCGAAACTCTCTATCTGTTTAACCAACTTAAACAAGTTTTTGCTACTGTAAAATTTGACTTAGATCCAGATTAGTAGAACGAAGTTGTTTTCTTTCGCCATTTGACTTTCGTTGCTTCGTTCGATTTGATTCTTTTTGCAAACCGGAGTTCTTAAGTTGAACCTTCTGGTTAGATCTCTTATTCGTGTTTTACCTATGCATTAGATGAGTACTTATTGTATGCTTATTTGTTTGTCTGTGATAGAATACCCGAAGTGTGCCTCCTGTTACTTCGAGTCGCTAGGTTTCGCGGATCATTAGCAAGGCAAGTAACACTTTGATCATACCTTTTCTACTACCCAGTTTTATTGCATTAGATCAGATCCCCACACATTGCATGATTACGATCTAATTAAATTGTGGGATGGGAAGTAGTTGAGGTAGTACCTATCACCTGTTTTATTTTCAAACCTTTGGGAGTTACTTCTACATTTGCTTATTATGCCATGCTATGCTAGTAGACGTGGATTGGGTGAGTGATATCCATGACAGATGTGAGTTTGTTAATTAATGGTTTATCTAAGGTGGCAACTTAAACACACATCTGGGTGGATTGAGGCACCTGGGTAATCCAGGATTTGCCTATTTTCTTTTGGACCGCCACCCAGGCTCAAAGGGATCATGAGATTATTCATACTAGAAACTTCCGTGTGCAGACACAAGCTATCATGGGCTCTAGCATAGTTGACTAAGTCGTGCGAACTCTTACAGTGGTAGACTAGCAGATGTAGGGGATGTAGGTGGTACGGTCTACCAGATCGTAAGGTGCTAGCGCTTCTGAAAGATTATGTCTTGGTCATCCATTTCTCAAACACCATGTAGTGCCAGAAACCAAACGGAGGCGATTGAGTCTTGTGGGGAAAAGGGCTCAAACCTCTGCAGAGTGTATTAAACTAATCATGGTTAGCCGTGTCCCCGGTTATGGACATCTTGAGTATCTAGTACCTGGATTATCATGTGAATCTCAACATGTTACTTTAAATTAATTTTGTTGGGTTTTTAATAATCATGATGTTTAATTGGGATTGAGGATGCTGTCAACCATTCTCAATGTTTAACAGCTACCATGATAGTTAAATTAATTTTATTCCTTGGTAGTAGGGAAAAATTGGCTTTACGCAAAAATGTAACCATAGAGCTTTCCACCAGCCAAATATGCATATAGTATAGTTGTTTCATTTCATTACTCTCTATGTGTTACCTTGCCAGCATATTCCATGTGCTGACCCGTTTCGGGCTGCAACGTCAATGTTGCAGACTTTTCAGACAACGATTAAGGAGTTTTTACGTTGTGGTCCTATACTCAGTGATGCCGTTGGAGTTGATGGACTCACTTATCTTCCAAGCCTTCCGCTGTTATCGTCATTAGATGGCCTTAAGCCATATTTATTGTAATAAGTTCTCTATTGAGACACTCGATGTAATAAGTGTGTGATTGCTACTCTGTTATAAATCCTCCGAGTACTGTGTGGTGTCAGCATTACTGATCCAGGGATGACACCGGAGCACAAAGATCAGACCGTTTGAGGTCTGGTCGCTACACAGAGGTTACTTGCAACAAGTGTTAGCAGAAAGGGCACTATGCAAACAAGTGCTTCAACCAAAGGCGCCTTCCGCCTCCTCCTCCTATGAGATCTTCCAGCAATGCAGTGGTCAAGCATAATCCCAAGGTTGCAAAGGTGAACATGATGAACGCAGCTCAGGCAGAGGATTCTTCAGAAGTGATCATGAGTAATCTTCCTATTAATGACTTTCCTGCAAAAGTTCTTTTTGATACTGGTGCATCGCTTAGTTTCATCTCAAGACCATTTGCATCTAAGCATCAGTTGGCTTTCCAAGTTTTGCCTAGACCGTTATCAGTCGTCTCTCCGGGTAAATGCATGAACGCAAGCTCGATGGTTCGGGATGTTTCTATCAAGATGGGAAACTATAAATTTCTATCTTCTCTAGTTGTTCTTGGTGAGTCGGATATTGATCTAATTCTCAGCATGGACTGGCTACCTAAGCACAAGGCTCAGCTTGATTGTGTTGCCAGGCAGATTCAATCTAAGCACAAGGCTCAGCTTGATTGTGCTGCTAGGCAGATTCAATTGACACACTCTTCTGAGTATGTGATCATCTATGCCACTCGTGACGAAACCATTCGATTGTTTTCTCTCAATGAGAAGGGAGAGTTGAATGCCATCTCTCAGATTGCAGTCGTTTGTGAATACCAAGACGTCTTTCCAGAAGATCATCAGGAATGCCTCCTCACCGGCCAGTTGAATTCGTTTTTTTTACTATATACTACAAGGCAACAGCCTCACAGTCCTTTATTGAACCACAATATCAAAGTATTACAAGTTACAAACTTACAAGAGAGGAGAAAAAAAACTTACAAGAGAGATGTCATTTACAAGAGAGGAGAAAAAAAACTTACAAGTGAGAGAAGGGAGGAGAAAAAAAACTTACAAGAGAAGTGATTAGGGTAATGTAGCTATCCAAGAGATTAATCTATTCCTATATTTAGATTTGATTCTATGAGCTAAAAGAGAGATGTCATGCAAAAAATTTCTCCTCCATGATCTGAATGAAGGTGATTCATTTCTGAAAATCTTCCCATTTATTTGTGTCCAAATATTCCAAGTGGCAGTGAAGACTACTTTTGAGAAAAAAGGTTGGCCAAAATCCTTCCTAGCATCAGAAGCCATGTCATAAGTGGTCTGGTTAGGTTGAGGATTCCATGAAATACCCAAATAGTTCGAGACACGCTGGCTAAAATTACAAGCAAGGAAGAGATGTGCTCTGTCTACATGAGAGGCCAAGTGACATAGAACACAAGTGTCATCCTGGATAATCCAATGTCGCGGCTGCATCATGTCTAGTGTTTAGGCGATCCATCAAAAGGAGCCAACCAAAAACCTTAAACTTCAGAGTACAAGAACATTTCCAGATCCACCGGAATATGGGACCAACAACTGTGTCCGAAAATCATGACAAGTAATAAATCCTGGACTAATAGTCACCAGACTTGGACGGCCATTTCCAGACATCCTTTTCCCCATCGTGGAGGTTGACCAAGGGAAGTAACACCTGGAGTTGATTAAATTCTTCAAAGGCCTCAGCAGACATTGGCAGATGGAGATTGTCCGTTAGGTCCGATAGCTCCATCATATCCT
The DNA here is from genome assembly GCF_002162155.2 of Triticum dicoccoides. Taxonomy (NCBI): domain Eukaryota; kingdom Viridiplantae; phylum Streptophyta; class Magnoliopsida; order Poales; family Poaceae; genus Triticum; species Triticum dicoccoides. Next base: position 340,294,698 of record NC_041390.1, on the reverse strand, counting down.
TGACTATGAAAGAGTCATCAATCACAAAAGAGTGAAGCATCGGAAATTGATGTTGCATGATAACCGTATTATTGCCAAGTTGCCAACGGTCTAGCCAGAAGATCACCGTATCTCCCGTTCGAACATGTGGAACTGCCAACTTGCAAAACTTATCATATAACTTGAATATGTCCCTCCACCAGAAAGAACCGCAGCTTTGAGTGACTTGGGGAGGCGCGGTAGCATAATAAGTGTCCCAAATAAGAGATACCCATGGCACGTCCCTCTTATTAAAGAACTAGAAAAGATGCTTGATCATCAAGGCATCATTCTGAATGCTCAAGTCCAGAACGCCCAGACCTCCAAATGATTTAGGACGACATACCAAGTCCCAAGCCGCCAATGATTGCCGGGGCGTATCCGAGTTCCCTCTCCACAAGCATTGCCGCATGATGCGCTCAATCTGCTTTAAGATTCCCTGCGGTAGTGAAAGAGTGCACAAGAAATATATTGGCATAGAACTTAGAACAGATTGCAAGAGCTGAAGCCGGCTTCGTTGGTTCAACAGGCAAGAAGACGCAGATAATCGTCGCTCGATACGATCCACCAAAGGCAACAGATCATAAATTGTTGGTCGGGTGGTACCCATTGGTAGTCCCAGGTAAGTGAATGGCATGGAACCAACATCACACCCAAGCATGCAAGCAACACGTTTGCCCTCGTCATCACTCATATTGATGGGTATCAAAGAGGACTTACTAAAATTTACCTTCAGACCGGTTGATTTAGCAAAGACTTCAAGCATGTCTTTAAAAGCAATGAGTTGATTGTCAATAGCTGGAAGAACGATGAGGGTATCGTCCGCATACTAAACGATCAGATAGTCCCTCGAGGCAGTTGGGATTGGCAAGGTGAGAATATTCCTTGAGCACATTTCATTTATGACTGACTAAAGTAAGTCCACCGCAATCACAAAGAGCAAAGGAGATAGTGGATCTCCTTGACGAACACCCGAACGACAGACAAAATGATTACTAGGCACTCCATTCAAAAGAACCGAAGAAGAGCCCGTGGACAAAATGCTCTGAACCCAACTTGTCCAACGATCATCAAATCCCTTACATTTCAGAATTCTAAGAATAAGTTCATGCTCAATGGTGTCGAAATCCTTGGTGAAGTCAAGCTTAAGAAGAATGATAGGCCTCTTGGAAGCTTTGCATTGGTGGATGTACTCAAAACACCAGGCTAGACAGTCCTGAATGGATCTACACCGAAGAAAACCATATTGGTTGCGGTGGATACATTTCAAGATCACACCCTGAAGACGATTTGCCAAAATCTTGGTTAGAAACTTCAAACATGTATTAGTCAATGATATGGGTCGGAAATCACCAACATATTCAGGGCTCAGCTTCTTCGGAATGAGGGTGATAAGAGATGTGTTAAGACACTCCAAATTGCACTTCCCTTCATAGAATTCTTGCACAAGCTTCATAAAGTCCTCCTTTAAAATAGACCAACATTTCTTTAAGAAAAGGCCAGTGAACCCGTCTGGTCCTAGAGCATGATCAGCAGGCATATTCTTAATGACCGCATCCACCTCAGAGTCCGTGAACGGTAAAGACAACTCCTCTAGACCATCGATCCGGGGAATTAATGTGTCTAGGTCATATCCCATTTGAATCCCTTTTGATTGGCCCATTCGTTGGTTGAAATCAGCCCAGAATATCCCTGCCAGCTGTTGGTGATCCGTGACCACATCACCCTGCACAGACTTAATCGAGGAGATAGTGTTCCTGCGATATCTTTCCGTAGCCATGGCATGAAAAAATTTCAAATCCTCCTCACCAACTTTGATGTTTCTGATCGTGCAACGCTCCTTCTAGTAGATAAATTGCCAATGTAATATATCCTCAAGGTGCAATTTAACAATTCTACGAAAATTGAACTCCGGCTAACTCAAAGCCCTAATTTCCTCAAGATTATCAAGAAAAATAATCACTTTATTACAATCAGCAATTAGAGCTTTGACTGTGGACAGGTTTAAATGGCATTTCTTGAGAGCATAACGGAGAGACTTAAACTTGGCCAAAATTGTTAAGGCAATTGACGATTTTGCCACTGGCCTATTCCAAACCTTAGAAACACAATCTGCAAAACCAGGCAAATCAACCCAATAATTCTCAAAGCGGAAAACCTTTGCCTTGGGGATACATGTGGCAATCGAGACCACACATGGAACATGGTCAGAGGCAGTGCGTGCAAGAGGAAATACCATCATGTTGGGTTGGTCTGATGTCCAAGCAACCGACGTGAAGAACCAATCAATCTGTTCGAGAAGCGGCAAAGTTTGCATGTTCGACCAAGTATATTGACGACCCTTTATTGGCAGCTCAACAAGACCGAAATGACCAATTATTTCATTAAACGAGAAGATACATTAACATCGCCACGCGGAAGATTGCGGTTCTCAAGCGATCGCATGAAGTTGAAGTCACCCAAAAGAAACCAATTGACACCAAACTGAATATCAAGGTTATATAACCAATGAACAAATTTGTCACGGGCAGGGCCTTGACATGGGCCATAAACGGAAACTAAATACCATGTTTCAGAAGTATGCCTGGATTTGAACTCCACAATTATCCCATAGGATTTTGCCTCAATTAAAGAACCTATGAAAAAGGATGAATTCCTAATAACCACCATCCCAGCAGACGCACCAGTCGAGGGAACATAAACAAAATTATCAAAACGCCTCGGGCAAAACTTCCTAATGAAACGTTGATCCATATGCATACATTTAGTTTCCTGAAGACAAATAATAGAGCAACCACTTTCATCGATCTTATGTCTAACCGCAAGCTGACGCGCTTCAGAATTGAGGCCCCGAACATTCCAACATAGAACTTTCCACTCCTTAAACCTTGTTTGATTCATTACAAACCAAAAGTAAAAGCATAAAAGGTAGGACACGCAGTGACCTACACTGACCCACAGAGCAAACATGCTACGCATAGTTCCAAACATAGAAAGAAAGATAAATGGCGATTATGGTACGCCATAGACCAGAACCCTGCATGAAGTAACTAATCATCAGAACCCACACTGCTGTTGGACTTGGCAGGATCAGCAACAAGCTTATCCGTAGAGATCTTCTCGGGTGCAATGCAAAGACGAGCGCCAATGCGTTGAAGGTCTGCAATAGCAGTTGGTGGGGGCACAGAGGGACTATCTTCAGACTGGAAACTGCTAGTCTTGTGCTTCTTTGAAATGTGAGGCTTCTTTGACAAAGTGCCACTTGTTACTTTGCGGTAGCCATCAGGGAGAGCGCTGAGACGTGCACTGCGCCGAACATCAGTGTCAACAATAACTCTTGGGTCTTTAGGTTTCCTTGCTCTCTTCAGAGGTACTTCAGGCACAGCTGAGAACTCAAAGACTTCATAAACCGGCTCATCAAGGTCCTCGAAGCAGAGAGCCCGAGCAACTGGCCTTTTAACAGGAGCAGTTGGCACATCCAGAGCAGAGGTGATCGAGGAGGCTGGTGCAAGCAGGAGCTTAAGAGTGGAAGCTGGGGCATTGCAGAGGACCTCCAAGGACTGCTTGCTGAGCATGGCACCAATGTCAGACTTAAAAACTAGATGGGGATCATCTGAAGACCACATAAGAGGCAACATCTTCTCGAAAGTATGCTGCCACTGCATCATAGGTGGCAAAACCGGTCCATAGACAGTGAAAACTTGCCCAATCAAAAGAGGAGGTTGATGTGGTCCCATTGGGGGCTGGAAGACAGCTACCTCTACAACATTGTCCGCATTGTTAACTGAATCAACAGAAAGTTGCAGAACTATAGACTACTAAGACTAAATCTCCTGAAGTTCCTCTTGCTGCACAGCTTCCTGGACCAGATGTACATCATTGTGTTGTTGCTCATTGACAGGATGTGGCGCATCATTCCAACCTAGCTCAGGAAATTCTGGCATAACCCAATTGTGATTATCAAACTGCAAATTGCCTGGGAGGGGGTGCGGATTGCCATTGAAGGGCATGGGGTCTTCATCTGCTGGCAAGATGTATGCAAAATCTGCTGAGAGAATGTATACAGGCGCAGACCAAGAGATTGTAGCACCACCAAAGTCTGCATATTCTCTGTAAGTCACAGAGCGTGGAACCAAAGCCGGCGCTGGGAAAGACACATAAACCAACGAGCGGACAAGCATTGGATCATCTTGGTGCCAATGGTGAAACCTACCAGACGTGCTAATCACATCCGCGAGATACTATGTGCGCCTATAATCCAAAGTAACACCAAGCAACATAATGCATCCATGGCGAAAACCCTGTGTTGCTCTGTAATTTATGCCCCCATCATGTGGAATAAATCTAACAAATCTATCATTGCCCAGATTGTAGGGTGGATGATCAACTAAGGCTTGACGAGCCAGAGCACTTCTAAAACGAAACAGCCCAACTCCTTGGATCCATGGCTGGGCATCCAGAACAGCTCTACCCAGATGATTGATGACAAAGTTACTGACCATGTTTCGAAAGATGGCGACTTCTTCAGGCAGAGGGGCTGGCTCAACAATGGCGATAGCATAGGCCTCATGCTGTCGATCTGGAGCCACCGCCGGTGCAAAGAAGGTGCGGGGCAGACGCAGCTCCCCACCGTCGATGATGTCGAACCCTTGCGGGATAAACTCCATGGGGTCCAACGGAAAGGTCACCATGGTCAGTGCCGAAGAAGGAGAGCAGCACTGAGTAGTAGTGGTGCAGTAGTCAGGTGATGCAGACGGCGATGAGGGAGGCGGAGGAGGCGTTGTGGGCGGTGGCTCTGCAGGCAGAGGTGGAATAGATGGGGTGGTAGGCTCGACGGGACTGGACAAAGACCCAGCGGGACTAGCTATGGAGGGAATCGAGGCGTCCAGCGTAGAAAAACCTGCTGGCCGGCTGGATTAACCCAATTTGGTCTGTGGGACCCACTTGTAAGCGGGAGAAGGGGTAGAATCTGAACAACCCTTTGCCCGGTGCCCCAACCGAAAACATCTACGACACTGAACCCTGCTGGTGCATGCTTTGGTTAAATGTACCATGGATAAACAATTCTGACATTTCCACACATTAAAAACCATGTCATCAATAAGTTCATTTAAATCAGCAGAATCTCCAGATAAGGCCGTTGGTTGCAAATCAATATTCTCCTCGTTGCCAATATTAGATGGAGATATATCATAGGAGTCTAGATTTGATAGGGCCGGGGATGGTGTGGAATCAACCTAGGCCATGGGAGAGATTGTTTGGGCCGGGGAACGAACCTGGGCTGGAAGCGGAGCTGGTCCAACCAGCTCATCGTCATGTAAATGCAGATTGACGTCGAGGGCGGTTGGCGCGGCCACTGAAAACACGGCCGAAGAAATCTCATGAATGTTAACTGTTCCGAAAGTGATGGGTGGCTCGGCCACCGTCCATCGGAGATCAGTAGCCGGTGGCGGAGGCAAGATCACTCGTTCACGAGAAAGAACCGAATACCCAGCAACAGCAATATCATCAACCATACCTGGCGAGGCAGGATAGCTATATCCCTTGCAAACATCATATTGTTGGAATGTAGCAAACAAAATTTTGTTTTTAGATCCAGTACCCGAATGCAAAGCAGACTTAGAAGGAGGTTTATGCATGGCAATCATACCAAGAGAAGAACGCCTCTTAGAGGGACTGATTATTATCCATTCAGCATCACATTCCTTCTTCCAGATAAGAAACTCACGTCTCCAATTAGGGCCACCATTACCCCAAATATGGAAGTGACATTTGAATTGCGGACACAAAAAAGATCACAATTGTAGAATAAGAAGGCCAACACGTTTGCAAGAGACAATAAATGAGAATACCTTGTCCTTAATGAGCTGAACAGACAAATCAATTGCGGATCCTCAAATTGCAGATTCCAACGCCGCCGCCACTGAATCATCATCAAGACGAAAGATGTGCCTACTAAAAGACACGACCATAATGAAATGGCCTGTGTCATCCATGGGATGAATGCATTTCCCACAAGATCTAAAAACTTCCTCCACAAAAGCCATTCCTTTGGAAAAGTCCAGATCCAGAGTTGATCCCTCATGATGACCCATGTGAGATGGGTATAGGGAGAAGGATCAGAGGACGCCGGAGATGATGCGTGGAGAAGGAGCAAAATTTACTGGTTGGAGGGGGAGATCGCCGGAGAGCCTAAGTCGCTGGTGGGGGTGTGGGGAGAGCCATCTATGCCAGTTGAATTCGTTATCGATATTGAGCATGGCACAAAATCTGTTTGCAAGCACCCTTATAAGCTTGGACCATAGGAGTTGAAGGAGTTGAAGAAATAACTCGATGAACAAGAGCGTATGGGTCTGATCAGACCGAGTTCATCTCCATGGGGTTGTGGTGTTCTTTTTGTCAAGAAGAAGGATGGAACGGAACAACTCTGCGTCGACTACCATCCATTGAACAAGAAGACAATTAAGAACAAGTATCCACTTCCCAACATCAATGACCTATTCGAGCAACTTAAGGGTGCCAAAGTATTCTCCAAGCTTGACCTCTGTATGGGTTATCAGCAGATTCGCATTCGTGAACAAGATATCCCCAAGACATCATTTAGAACAAACTATGGTTCTTATAAATATAGTGTCATGTCTTTCGGCCTTGTCAATGCTCCTCCAACATTCTCTCGCATGATGAACTTCATCTTCAACCCATACACAAATGATTTCGTTCTGGTCTATCTCGATGATATCTTGGTCTTTTCCAAGAATAAGGAGGATCATGCCAAGCATTTGAGATTGGTGCTCGACAAACTCAGAGAGCATCAATTCTATGCGAAGTTTTCCAAGTGTGAATTCTGGCTTGATGATGTTCTTTACCTTGGTCATATCATCTCCGCCAAGGGCATCGCTGTTAATCCCAAGAAGGTGTCTCCAATTGTGAATTGGGAACCTCCTCAGAATGTTAAGCAGCTCCGCATTTTTCTTGGGCATGCAAGCTATTGTCGAAGATTCGTTGAGAATTTCTATAAGATTGCAAAGACTCTTTCCAACCTCCTCCAGAAGCATGTCAAGTATGTATGGACACCTGAATGTGACGTTGCTTTCAACACCCTCAAAGAGAAGCTGCTCACAGCTCCTATCTTGACTCCTCCTGACGAATCCAAGCCATTTGAAGTTTTCTGTGATGCCTCCTTACAAGGTCTCAGTGCTGTGTTAATGCAAGAGAAGAAAGTTGTGGCTTATACCTCTCGCCAGTTGAAGCCCAACGAAAGGAACTACCCCACTCACGATCTTGAGTTGGCAGCAGTTGTCCATGCATTATTATCATGGAGACATCTCTTGTTGGGAAGGAAAGTGGACATCTTCACAGATCATAAGAGCCTCAAGTACATCTTCACTCAACCCAAGCTCAACCTCAGGCAGACTCGATGGGTCGAAATGATTCAAGAATACTATCCGAGTATTGAATATACTCCAGGCAAGGCCAATGTCATTGTAGATGCTTTGAGTAGGAAGGCTTACTGCAATAGCTTAATTCTCAAGCCCTTCCAACCGGACCTTTGGGAAGCTTTCCGCAAACTGAACCTCCAAGTTGTTCCTCAAGGCTTTCTTGCCAACCTCCAAGTCTCTCCTACTTTGGAAGATCAAATTCATGAGGCACAACTCCTGGATTCCATGGTGAAGAAGGTGAAATATGGGATTGCCAAGAGCCAACCCAAAGACAAGTGCTATCGCATTGATGACAAAGACACTCTGTTCTTCGAGGACCGGAATGTGGTTCCTAAAGGTGATCTAAGGAAAGTCATCATGAACGAAGCTCACAATTCCCTTCTATCCATTCATCCTGGAAATACGAAGATGTACCATGACCTCAAGCAGTCGTATTGGTGGACTCGAATGAAGCGAGAAATTGCTCAATTCGTGAATGAATGTGATGTCTGCAGAAGGGTGAAAGCAGAACACCAACGACCAACTGGTCACCTCCATCCTCTTGCTATTCCAGAATGGAAGTTTGACCATATTGAAATGGACTTCGTGACTGGATTTCCCAAGTCCAAGCATGGAAATGATGCTATCTTTGTTGTCATCGAAAAGCTTACTAAAGTGGCTCATTTCCTTCCAATCAAAGAATCTATCACAGCGGCTCAGTTGGCAGAGCTATACACCTCCAGGATTGTCTCTTTGCACGACATTCCGCAATTGATATCTTCAGATCGTGGAAGCATTTTCACCTCCAAGTTCTGGGACTCCTTCCAAAAGGCCATGGGCACCAACATTCGCTTCAGCACAACTTGCCCTCCTCAAACAAGTGGCCAAGTCAAGCGAGTCAATCAAATCCTTGAAGATATGCTCAAGGCTTGTGTCATCTACTTTGGTATGAAGTGGGAGGATTGTCTTCCATATGCCGAGTTCTCCTACAACAAAAGCTTCCAAGCAAGTTCGGGCAAGGCCCCATTCGAGATTCTCTATGGCAGAAAGCGTCGTACTCCTCTCAATTTGTCAGAGACTGGTGAACGCCAACTTCTTGGCAATGACTTAATCACAAAAGCTGAAGAAATGTGTAAAGTCATCCGTGAAAATCTGAAAGCTGCGCAATCGTGCCAGAAGAGTTACTATGATAGCAAGCACTGTAACTTGCCTTTCGAGATCGGAGACCATGTCTACCTCCGCATCTCTCCAATGAAAGGCACTCGTCGCTTCATTATCAAAGGGACGTGGGTCCTTTCAAGATCATTGGCAAAAGAGGAGATCTCGCCTATCAACTTGAGCTTCCGTCCAACTTCGCAAATGTGCACGATGTGTTTCACGTGTCACAGCTTCGCAAGTGCTTCAAGTCCCCTGAGCGCACTATCAACTTCGAAGAGATTGATCTCCAACAAGACCTCTCTTATCATGAGCATCCCGTTGCTATTCTTCAAGAAATCGAGCGCAAGACTCACAACAAGTATATCAAATTCTTGAAAGTGAAGTGGTCACACCATTCCGACCGAGAAGCCACTCGGAGTGCGAGGATCACCTCTCTTCTGAATATCCGGAGTTCACAAAGTTTTTTGGTGAACGGCATGAGCATGCAAAGTTGCTATCATGAATCTGTTTATGACATGCTCTGTTTTTCTGCTAAGTCTGAAACTGTTAACAAAACTTGCTATGTTTACATGGGTGCCATCATATTTTCTGTGCCTTTTTGGCTCATGATCAGTAAGGGACTTTTGATCTATGCTTCTAGTAGAATCATGCCGTGCCTTGATTTGCTATGATATATTCCTGTAGCATGTTGTTTGCTTGCTCTAAACATTGCTTCCTGATGTTGTTTTTGACATGTTAGTATTTTCACCAAGTCTGTGAACCTGATATCTTTTGCACTTTTTCCATGCTTGTTTGAACCTGTTCTAGTGTGTTTTAGCCGTAGCTCAGTGTTCATGTTTTGTCAAGCATCTCTTGTACATAACTGCCATATGCCCTGTTGATATGTTGGAGTGCAGTAACTTACTTTCTTGTTGCATTCTAAGTGCCATTGTGCTGTTAATCGCAGTTTTGCGTCATCCTTGTTTTACTTGCCATTTGCAAACCGTGCATCCGTTTCGGGTGATCATTATATCGATTTCAACCAAAATCATCTCATATTTCCAGTGGCATACTAGGTTTGCCAAGTTGATGCCTTGTTCATTCTTTACCTTCAGGAGCACGCATATGCATTGCATAAAAGATATTGCATATCATGCCATGTATTGCATCATGTTGCTTGTGCATTGCACCGTGATTGATTGTTGGTCCTTTGCTTGTATTCTTGCTTTGGGTAGAGTCGGGAGACGAGTACGTGACCGAGGAACCTATTGAGTACGCTAACGAGGATCAAGCTTTCGACGACTCTGAGATCTTTGCAGGAAAGATGACCATACCCTCGAAATCACTTCTATCTTTGCTTGCTAGTTGTTCGTTCTATCGCTATGTCGCGCTACCTACCACTTGCTATATCATGCCTCCCATATTGACATGTCAAGCCTCTAACCCACCTTCCCAGCAAACCGTTGTTTGGCTATGTTACCGCTTTTGCTCAGCCCCTCTTATAGCATTGCTAGTTGCAGGTGAAGTTGATGTTTTTTCCATGTTGGAACATGGATATTGTTGGGATATCATTATTATATCTTATTTACTTTAAAGCACCTATATACTTGGTAAAGGGTGGATGTCTCGGCCTTTTTCCTAGTGTTTTGTTCCACTCTTGCCTCCCAAGTTTCCATCATACCGGTGTTATGTTCCTTGATTTTTGCGTTCCTTACGCGGTTGGGTGTTATGGGAACCCTTTGATAGTTCGCTTTGAATAAAACTCCTCCAGCAAGGCCCAACCTTGGTTTTAACATTTTCCACCTAAGCCTTTTTCCCTTGGGTTCCGCGGACTCAAGGGTCATCTTTATTTTAAACCCTCGGGCCAGTGCTCCTCTGACTGTTGGTCCAACCTGTCAACCGCCGGTGGCCACCAGGGGAAACTCTGGGTTGGCCTAATGGAATTTTGGACAATCTGGTGAGCCTTAAGAACGAGATATGTGCAGCTCCTATCGGGATTTGTCGGCACAGTGGGGCATCTTTGCTGCTCTTGTTTTACCATTGTCGAAATGTCTTGTAACCGGGATTCTGAGACTGACGGGGTCTTCTCGGGAGAAGGAATATCCTTCGTTGACCGTGAAAGCTTGTGATGGGCTAAGTTGGGACACCCCTGCAGGGTATAAACTTTTGAGAGCCGTTCCCACGGTTATGTGGCAGATTTGAATTTGTTAATATCTGGTTTTTGAGAACTTGACACTTAACTTAATTAAAATGAATCAACCGCGTGTGTAGCCGTGATGGTCTCTTTTCGGCGTAGTACGGGAAGTGAGCACGGTCTTGTGTTATGCTTGAACGTAAGTAGTTTCAGGATCACTTCTTGATCACTTCTAGCTTCTCGACCGTTGCGCTGCTTATCTTCTCGCTCTCTTTTGCATATGATAGCCACCATATATGCTTAGTGCTTGCTGCAGCTCCTCCTCAAACAAAGTACGTGAAGTTGCAGCTATGGCGAACTTTAATCTAAACAAAACCCAAAGTCTAAACGATGCCCTAAGGGTTGTATATGTGGAGGAGAGAGGGGGGAATTTCGTGGACCTTGGAAGAGGGGTCCGAAGCAAACCCTAACTCTTGTTTCCCCCACACATACGGACTCAAAAACAGCCTATAATCAAGTATTTCGAAATTACATGGGGCTGGCCCAAAAACAATGTGAAGCTGCACCTAGAATAGACTCTGGACGAAACTTATGAAGTGGAATCTTGTATATTTCGTCCAAGGCTTCATGCACTCATTATGGTGGCTTCAAAGTCCTAGAATCATCACATGTAACTACGTTCTTGTTCCCCTTGTGCATGCCATCATCCCCATGCTTGAACTTTATCCAAGGTTCATCTGTCTTGTACAAGCTAGGACCTTCATTTGTAAGCAAAACAAACGTATCCAATTTAGGCAGCATCATATTCTCATGAACATTAGAATCATTACCAAGAAACGGAAGTACCTGGTAATTCAATTGGCGTGCGCGAGCTCTAGTAATTGGTCCTGTATGTATAGCAGCTGGGGCTGTGGATGTAACAATGGTATTTATGTCCTCTACCATGGACGGACGTATGGCATTTGTGTCGTTTGAGCGCGGAGCAATCGCCTGCACCGGGAAGCGGCACGGGTGACACTGACCGTTTCGGGCGGAAAGCATGCGCGGGCGACGGAGACGGTCTGGGTGGGCCAGGGCGGTCAGACTCGTGCTTGGCAGCGGGTCGGTCCAGCAGCCGGACATGCTGGCTTGACATCGAGCTCGCCGAGCTGAGCGACGACAATCAGACAATGGACGTAGCTTCCGACCAGGAGTCGGCGCCACTTTCCAAGCTGGTTCATGTCGTGTTCACCATAGAGTAGGTGCGGCCGCACTTCGACGCCCTAATGGCGGAAGAGCTACCAGCGTAGGAGGACCTGTGCTGCAACCTCCGTCTCCTCAATGAGCAGTGGTGAACAAGCGAACGACAATGTCGTCGCAGACATGTGGCCCTATGATCCTTGCTTCCTGAATGAGCAGCGGGCACTGTATCAGACAATCCTTAGAGCCCGCGAGGCCCTCTCCGTCGTCCTTCGAGTTGTTGCGCTCGCCGTGGCACCGCTGTCTCGTGTTGTCAACATGGTCAATGGACATGAGGAATGAGGAGATGACTTTACTTGGAGAGGATGATAGTGGGGACCCACCAGGACCATAGCCCACGTGCCCAAGTGCCTCCTTATTATATACAACTATAATTGTTTTGCATCCTCCTAGTTCCCTGACATCACGGTCCCACACCATTGTCAACCTATGTAGTCAATAAATGAGAGAATTGCATAAGGAGCGGCCGACAGCTGGGACCAAGCATCTTGAGCAGTATTTGTGTTTTTAAGGTGTGAGCACAAGGATTTTTTCTTGAGCGATGTTTTGGTTGTTGTTCAGAGGAGAGCAGGGTATTAAATGGGCGGGCTATGGCCCATCTAGCCTAGGCTAGATATCCAGCCCAGATATTAATTTTTTTCAAGCTGAAAATGGCTAGCCTAGCTATACTTTTTTTGAGGAATACCCAGGCAAGGTAAACTTGTTATTCTCCATCCCGCTGGGTTACAAATCTTTCCTAGGAGGGATGTATTAGGCTTAACAAGAAAATGGGCTTTAAGAAATAATAAATGGGATGTAATTATACAAACTGGGCAGTAACTGTAAAAAATGCACCAAACACGTAATTAGTTCTAAAAAATATTATTTTTGGATCTTGAAAATTTTAATTTTATTAATTGTTGTGTGCGCAATATTTCGTTGGATTTTTACGTAATACAAATTTATTTTTAAATTATATTTAATCTGACTAGAAATTTCGGGATAAAAATATTTTGGATCCCATCAGAATGCGGGAAATTTTATTGAATTCTGTTTTGAGCAGTTGGTTGAAATTATTAACCATTGTCCTAGCTAGAAAATGGGTTGTACTTTTAACATACTATAATGGGCTATAGTAAATTCCATTAGAATTCAAAAATGGGTTGTACGTTCTTACAAATCGCAAATGGGCTATTTGTTCTCTGCCACACACTTGTGGGCCTACTAAGTTGACGCGTCCCCTCAAAAAAACTAAGTTGATGCGTATGCAAGTCTTTGTCAAATTAGTCAACACACAGTTCTAGCAATAGTGGTCGTTGGATGTCCATCCAACGGATGCGTGCTTCTTCTTCAATCTCAGATATTCTTGCTTCAGCCTCCCAAAAAATGATTCCTCCCCCTGACATCTGGGGCGCACCATTTTGGAGGCTGACGTGTGGGCCTACTAAGTTGACGCGTACAAAGGGCTTTGTCAACTTAGTCAATATAAATGATTCTAGGTGGAGTGACCGTACGATGTCCATCCAACGGCCGTCCTGCTTTTTCAACCTCTGGTCTTCTTGCTCCAGCCACACAAACCAGCACCGGCCGTGCCGCCTGCTCCTACCTCCCATGTCCGGCTGTGCTGCCACAGCTGGCCATGCCATCCCAATATACTAACTCACACCTCCTGTTATTCTCCAGCAACGGCAGCCTCACACCGCAGCCGAAGCAGTCAACCCATGTACTCCCCTTCGCGTGGGCATCCACTTCCGAGTCTTCCCCGGCTCCGCGTCATTCCCTTCCTATGCCTTGCGGCACATGTCGTTGTAGAGCACCCGACATAGCAGTTCACACAGTCCTGTCTAAGTCCTGTACACGTACGTACATACGGGCGGGGTCTCGAGTGCTACTCGTGCATATATACGGACGGCTAGGGCTTGTGTACATGGAGAGGCAACGGACAGCAGCAACTGCGTCCTGCTCATCAGGAAACGAACCTGCTGCGTCGGAATGGAGAAACAACGTCTTGTTCATCGAGAGGCAACTGACTGGGCCGGAATGCGTCATGTTCAACAGGAGCCAACCGGCTTGGACGGAATAGTCGAAACGGGGTTTGGCATACCGCAGAATAGAGGAAATGTCCTTCTGTTTGCCCTGCCACGATCAAAATGGGATCCTGTTCATCAGGAGGGGTCTAGCATACAGCAAAACAAGGGAAACGGACTTGTGTTCAAGTGCTAACGGTCAAAACAGAGGAAACAAACTTGTGTTAGAGTGGCTATGGTCGAAATGGGGTCTTGTTCATCCATCGTCTACCGCCTCGCTCAGGCCTCCACGGGCTACTATTCATCCACCGTCGACCTCCTCCAGCCTCCACGAGCTACTGTTCATCCATGACAATTGTTCATGCAACCTCCACGACTATGGTTGAAACTGAGTCAAATATGACTAAGTCGTCTATAGCTGAGTTGAACAGTTCCTTTTGTGACAAGACAATGGTGGATTCAATTGAAACCAAATTGACCACTGAGACGTTTAAGACCGAGTGTGTTGCATCGAGCCAGCCGAGTGCATCGTGTCAGCCGAGTGCATCTTTCTAGATGAGTGCATCACCGGCTAAAGCCGCTAGAGCCGAGTGCATCAAGCCAGTTATTGATGTGTGTACCAAAATAGAAGATGCAAGCTTCACCAAGCAAAAGAACTGTAAACGCAACAAATTTGCCGTGCTCAATTTTTCTGGATGTGAGGGAGCTTACATGCTGCCCTATGAGTTCCGTGCCAAAGAAATTGATGAGCATCGAGAGCAAAGTTATGTGGCCAAACAAAGTTTGACTAGTGACGAAGACCAAGAACCAGAGCGTGCAGCTGAATGAAGTATAGCTGACAAAGAGCGGCCGAGTGGAATCCATTCGGGTAATCCGAGTGAAATCTACTAGGGAAATCCAAGTCAAATCTATTCAGGAAATCCTAGTGATGAGGCACGAGATCCAGAAAAAGAGGAAGATGCATTTGAGAATTATTCAGAAGTGGAGCAAGGTATTGTTCCAGTGGTGCAACCATCTTCTCATTCCAACGACTTCACAAAGGTACACCTAGCCGAGAGTTTACTCAGTTTTTGATTCGGTCAAAATCATATTGCTGATGCACTCGTTAGTAAGATTCTAATTAATTTTGAAAGAACGATCGAGATGAGTAATCTGTTTGTTTCAAATTATCTTGTTACTAATCATGCTAATCAACACATGACACCATTCATAGAGGCTAATAGTGACAACTTATCGCAACCAAAGTTGTTCTCGTCATGCCGACTGAACTTTATATTCATATGGGAAACTTTGTTTGTTTGATGCCTGGCTAACATTTGGTCTCAGATGAGACGTATATTCTGTAATTATTTTGGTTGCAGTAGTATAAAGCCAGGTTCAAAGTTCTCCAGGATAGCCGATTCAAGAGCATCGGGAAAGGAGGACGAAAATCAATGCATAGAAGAGTCGGATGATGTTAAACTGACACCGCTCGGTTGTTTTGTATCGAAGCCGGTATCACAATATCGGTTAATGGACCAGGAGTGTACGTCCAGTGCAGTCATAGTGGATCAAATCATCGGTACATCGCTGACTAATCTTATTATTATAATTTATTGTCAGGACCCCGACTCAATGCCACATTGATCTAGCATGTACACCTCATATCACTTTGCGGCCTCACGCACGGTATTCCCACGGGTGTCGCATTACCTTAGCTCGGAACCGTTTGCGCCTTTTGGCACACGTATATGACAGTGTCGCTAGCATCCATATGATAAGGAGCCCGGGCTGACATGGCTAGTCGTAAATCCAAAGTGGCACAGACTTACAGGGACAGGCATCCATGACCCAGCATCGAACGTGTCGGTCATCAGCGAGTGAATCCAGGCTGTAGCACTGGGCTAGCAGGACTCCGGTGAACCGGGCTGTAGCGGGCTAACAGGACTCCGGTATTCATCGCATGACATTTCCCCGAAGGGACAGACACAGGAACGAAGAAGGACACATGCCGGCCAGCCTAAGTGTTCCGGAGCAGTAGCAAGCTACCATGGCTCGGTGGAAACACTAGGAGACATTTCCCGGTAAGAGAGGCTACTAAAGATAAACAACTAGAAGGTCAGATCCCACACATACCAAGCATTTCAATAACATACACACAATATGCTCGATATGTGCAAATACCACATGGCATCACAACATGACTCTACGACTCAAGTAATTTATTCATTAGGCTCCGAGGAGCGAGATATTACAAACATGGGTCTTATGACCCAACAATCAGAGCATACAAGTCAAAGCACATGCGGAAGCTTAACATGTCTGAGTACAGACATCTATAAATGAAAAAGGCTGAGAAGCCTGACTATCTACCAGATCCTGCCGAGGGCACAAGATCGTAGCTGAGGTATCAAGCTAAACGTCGAAGACCACGCGGAAATACTAGTGAGACTGAAGTCTCTCTGCAAAAACATAAAATAGGCAAACGTGGGTACAAATGTACCCAGCAAGACTTACATCAGAACTATCTACATATGCATCATTATCAACAAAGGGGATGGTGGGGTTTAACTGCAGCAAGCCAGCTTTGACTCGGTGGCTATCCTGAACTACGACTGCAATGTAACTCTTTTGAGGTGGCGCACACGAGTCCACATATTCACCATATCAATACACCACTATGGAACCGCTCCCGTCTTCCTACGAGAACGCCATCCATAGCACTCACGCTTATCTTGCGTATTTTAGAGTATCCACTTTCACTTGTCTATGAACTGATATAAGCAACCCAGAAGTCCTTTACCGCGGACACAGCTATTCGAATAGATGATGTTAACCCTGCAGGGGTGTACTTCTTCATACATGTTTCCACCACTTAGCGTCTGCACACGACATGTGCTCGGCAGACTTCAAGCGAAAGCCGACGTGGGTGTAGACCACGACCTACCTAAACACTCAAGTCTCTAGTCCAGGTTTATCGCCTATTCGGGTTCCATCCATGAGGAGATCCGGCCGGAGTTTCGCTCACAGCCCCAAACGATGTGAACAGGGTTCCGTGACACCAAACGGGTGCCCGGTTTACCCGGCCACGTGCCTACCGCATCACAGCCCACCCCTACGGTCAGCGCTGTCCACGGCCTCCAGCATACTACAAACACCAGAAACTACTTGCAAC
>NC_041390.1:340271417-340275244 GCF_002162155.2 Triticum dicoccoides | reverse complement strand
CTCGGGGAGAGAGTGAGAGGCCTGGGGGGGTGCGTGGCGTCGCGGACGGGGTCCAGGGCGACGAGAGGAAGCAGGAGGTGGCCAGGGGGAAGCAGGAGGTGGCCGAGGCCTCTCGGGCGCGCGCCAGGCCTCGCCTCTGTTCGTCCTCCTGGCAAAGGAGGAAGATGACAAGGGGGGGGGGGAAGGAGGTGGGCTGGGCCGGCCAGATGGGCTGGCCAGCTGGGCCGGCTACAGGTAAGTGGCCCAGGTAGGCTTCTGTTCTTTTTATTTTTTTCTTCTGTTTTGTTTTATTTAATTTATTTTGCCACTGTTTTGAATTTAAAATAGTTCAAACAATGCCAAAAACTCCTCTGAATATTTTATATTGCTAAATGGACTTTTCCAAAAGCTTATAAAATATTTCAGGGGTATTTGAAATTATATTCTAATTATATGAATATAATTCAAATTCAAATAGCTAATGAATTAAATCCAAAGTCCCAAAAATAAATCCTCAAAAATGTTCAATATTTTGGTTGGGACCAGAACCCTTACCAAAAATTATCAAACATTTAAGAAGAGCATTTTGGAGCAATGAATGAGATTTCTAGGGTTTTTGCCCCTCTTTTATTTAGGGTTTTGAGGCTTCCAATTTCCCTCAGTTCAAATTTCAGAAATTTAAATATGATGCCTGGATGAAGATGCAACTATTTACAAACAATATTCTAGGGCTGTGACAACTCACCCCCACTAAACAAAAATCTCGTCCCGAGATTCAAGCGTAGGGTAAGGTGAAAGGGGAACGCAACTAGTACAATCTTCACGATCCAGGTTGCACTTCATAGAAACGTTGATTCGATCACCATCATTGTCTTGAAGTCTTGCCTTGAGAACTCCAACTATCATGACAACGAGAGGAAAGGAAAGACCCTAAAGAATTGTTCTTCTCGAAGGTCGAACAACTCAGGATTAACCCACGGAATGAGACATAACAACATCTCTCGAGCTGAGACACGAGTTACACATCAAGAGGGGTGGAAAGAGATGGATGACGAAGGTGCACTAGGTAGACAACAATTTCACGCTTAAGAAGGTGGTAAACGATTGCCAACGTAGCGAGGAGTTGAGTTGCCATGATACCATAACGATGCACCTTAGGGAAGGTGACTCGTAGAAATATCCCCTTAAGTGGCAAAAAGAATTACCTTTGATTCAAAGATCAATGAAACTCTTTAGGCCAGCCTAAGGCAATTCTCGAGCGATCGTTTGTAGGGGGTCGGTAGAATGGCATACTCGGACTTGGATGATGTGGATTACCTTGTTGAAGACAATGTAATGGATGAATTTTTGCTTATCACCGGAAATGGAAGAGACCCATGGTAGAATGGCACATTGGCGGTGCAAGCTGGGAACAAAATGCAAATGATGGGAATGATTCTGGTAACTGGGGAAGAACCCAACAATAGAGAGTGAATTCACTGTTTGAGAAGCTCATAGCATTGCCGAGGGAACTGAGAGCATCCCAATTAGAGCCGATGATAACACCTAACGCTTGTGCGTGCTCTCAAGAACTTGGGCATTTCCATAATCATCAAGGTTTTACCAATATCCGTGTCAAGGATTCTGGCAACACAACTTACTACCATGATGAATAGCGATGGACGATGCAGATGCAAAGGAGGATAACACTTTCTCAGATTTCACCTTAGCGAGCCAAGGAACAAAATCTGGACGATCGACCGAGAGACATTTAGCACTCCGCTTCTAATGTTCTCCTTGATGTGCTAGCGTAACCCATTCATAGATATGGTTTGATATCTAGAACATCAAGTAAAAAGGTCGGACTTCGGGATCTCAACATCCATAGGGGCAACTAGGGAGTAAATCCTACGAAATCCCTATGGGGAGGTGGCCAACTTCCTCAATCAAGATATTATAATAACAGGTCTTCCGGCTGGGTGTGTTGGCCACGACATCCACCTTACCGGTTTTCGAGGGACCGATATTATAGTTCTTGGGAAATGTTCCAAACCATCATATCTGCCTGAGATTCAGATCTGGTTGGTGTCAGGATATTGCAGACTCATCGAGTCTAGGAAGAAAAATGAAAGTTTGCAACACAAATCGACGAGATGACGTTGCGGGATTCTCGGGAGATGAACTACGATAGCAAGCTCCAAAACATGAGCTGGTTCTGCTACAAACATGTGAACACGCTATCCCAGACAAACATGACCACGTGGTAGTCTTATAATAAAACACTACCGAGTTCAGGTGGGGGAACCATCATTAATGACATCGAAGTCTCCACGCGTGGAAGTCCAAAGAGTTCACCTTGGACAGACTCCTTTATCTTTGAACAACTCAATCAGTGGCTTGGTGTGCTCGGAACACATATGGAATGAAGGTTGCAAGTCTCCAGACCACAGAATACTTCGCACGTATGCATGACTGACTTGGGATGATTCCAGAGGAAGCAAAACTAACTTTCTCAAATCCACGGCGGCAACTTTCACCAAATGCACGTGTATAAGAGGAAGTCACTCCTTTCATCAAACAAATACTTCATGAGTTAGCATGAAGAAATGCTTTCAAAAGTTTCCAACGCTAGCTTAATGTTCAACAAAATCATGGAGGAGATAAGGATGTTGCCAATGGGCTCAACAACAATTCATCTAGGTTTCCTTTTAAAAGGAATTCCATAGTTAAGTGAACACGGTGATAGCATTGGTCAGACCAAAGATGTAATGGTGTATGCTTGAGGGATCAACCACGAATAAGACAACATTACGAGAATCGTTGGTACTGATTTGATTTGACGATAGCCCACACTCAAATCAAAGGATTGATAAGACAATAGGTCCAGCAACTGATCACAAGGACCAATCGATGAAGATATCATCTTTCTTCAACACACACTACACAAGAATATCCCTTTGGAACGAACTAAGTCAGGCAAGCTTTTATCTTCCAACTCTCCAAGTTGTTGTCTAGCTTAACCAACTAGCTCCGGGATATCCATCACAGATTCTTGGAGAAAGGGTGGTTCACAAGAAACCAACTTGATCATGAGCTCAACATAACAGTCAGGTGACAACCTGGTAATACTTCCGAGAAGACATCCAGAAAATCACGAACCACCGGTATGTTACTAAGCTCGAGAACAATCTTGCCTTTCAGGGCAAGACGATATGATCAAATGAGCGAGGACTTGACAAAATCCTAACTCATCAATCGAAATGTGCACCAGGAAGATGGACAAGGTAGCACGATCAATCTTAGAAGGATGATT
Organism: Triticum dicoccoides; assembly: GCF_002162155.2. Classification (NCBI taxonomy): domain Eukaryota; kingdom Viridiplantae; phylum Streptophyta; class Magnoliopsida; order Poales; family Poaceae; genus Triticum; species Triticum dicoccoides. Next base: position 340,271,973 of record NC_041390.1, on the reverse strand, counting down.
CAAAAACCTACACGCTAAGAATGAAATTATTGTCCTTTAACTACCAAGCAACGAGGTTGCTAGGAGTATTGATTTCACACATCACGATTCACTTGTCGACATTCTGGTTATAACCACACGGAACCGAGGAATGAGTAATGATGGCGAGAAGTATCACTGTACCAATAGTTCACAGGATGGTGTGCAATTCCTATAACAATCCCGATATAAAATATGTAATACTCCAAGGTAGAGCAGAACAAAAGCTGGATTAGCAATTTGATCTGCGGAGCACAACTTCTTTGACCCAATCCTGGATATGGATGAGGTACCGGAGTTTGTTTCTCCTAGTCATTCCGCGATAGAATGGCTTGACGGACCACAAGAGTAATAGGCATCGATAAACGAACGCACGCATACTCTTGACTATCAATTGATAGACGAAGGTCAGTAGACAACTAAAGAGGGACAATTCAAAGGAACATATAACTTTTGAGTTGTGGATGCGTAGATTAGTATGTCAAACCAGGTTCAACATAATTCTTCCGGATAACCCATGCAGAAAGATTGAGCTGGC
>NC_041390.1:340011115-340268318 GCF_002162155.2 Triticum dicoccoides | reverse complement strand
GGAATTATTGCGTCATCATGACCTCATAGTGACGTCAGTAGGTCAACGGGCGCCGTCCAGGTCAAACTGACCTGTGGGACCCATATGTCAGCGTCACAGGTTAAACAGGGGGGGGTTTAGTTTAGTTTAATTAAAGATTAGGGCACTAGGGCCACATGTCAGTGTCAGCAGGGGGGGGGGGTAATTAAATTAAAATAAACGAAACTAATTAACAGGGGGGCTGGCCCCACCTGTCATCGACCCAGGGGGGCGGTCAAACCCCTGGTCAGCAGGGCCTAACCTGCCGGCGGCTTGACGCCGGCGAGGCCGAGACGGCGGAGGCCTTCGGATTTCTTGCTCCGGCGGCCAAACGGGCGGATGAGGGCGTCTACGTGGAGCTGGGACTCGCCCGCATCCATCTGTGCAAACGACAGGGGATGAGGTGGCCCGAGCTCACCGGAGGCAAGCTCGCGGCGGTGGCCGGAGTTCGGGCGAGGTCGGGGTTGGCGTTAGGGGGCACGGGAGGGGAAGCTGGTGTGTGAGTTAGGTTCCTGGTGAGGTGTGGAGCACGTTGCCGTGCTCGGTAGCTAGCTCCGGTGGCTCTGGCCTTGTCCGCGTCATCGCCGGCGGTGAGGAGCTCACGGCCCCGGTGAAAAGGGCGGCTAGCGTGCGGGAACAAGCGCGGGGAGGAGGGGAAATGGAAGAGGAGCTCACAGCGGATCCGGTAGAGGCAACGGCGAGGCCGGGGAGGGGCTGGAGCTCGCGAATCCTCGGAAGTTCGCCGGCGGCCGAAGGTTGGGGACGAGCTCCGGGAAGACGCTACAGGGCTCCCGCGGTCGAATGGGTTGGTGTAGAAGACGCAGAAGGCGATGGCGGTTCCTCTGAACTCATCGGAGAGGCACGGGGTGGACGGTGGCCGCGGTGATGCTCGTCGGCGGCGACGGGTGTGTTTGGTGGCTGCGCGCGAGAGAGCCAGAGGAAGAGAGGAGCTCGGGGAGAGAGTGAGAGGCCTGGGGGGGTGCGTGGCGTCGCGGACGGGGTCCAGGGCGACGAGAGGAAGCAGGAGGTGGCCAGGGGGAAGCAGGAGGTGGCCGAGGCCTCTCGGGCGCGCGCCACGCCTCGCCTCTGTTCGTCCTCCTGGCAAAGGAGGAAGATGACAAGGGGGGGGAAGGAGGTGGGCTGGGCCGGCCAGATGGGCTGGCCAGCTGGGCCGGCTACAGGTAAGTGGCCCAGGTAGGCTTCTGTTCTTTTTATTTTTTTCTTCTGTTTTGTTTTATTTAATTTATTTTGCCACTGTTTTGAATTTAAAATAATTCAAACAATGCCAAAAACTCCTCCGAATATTTTATATTGCTAAATGGACTTTTCCAAAAGCTTATAAAATATTTCAGGGGTATTTGAAATTATATTCTAATTATATGAATATAATTCAAATTCAAATAGCTAATGAATTAAATCCAAAGTCCCAAAAATAAATCCTCAAAAATGTTCAATATTTTGGTTGGGACCAGAACCCTTACCAAAAATTATCAAACATTTAAGAAGAGCATTTTGGAGCAATGAATGAGATTTCTAGGGTTTTTGCCCCTCTTTTATTTAGGGTTTTGAGGCTTCCAATTTCCCTCAGTTCAAATTTCAGAAATTTAAATATGATGCCTGGATGAAGATGCAACTATTTACAAACAATATTCTAGGGCTGTGACATTTATCATGATGTCGAGCCGTCAAGACAAGAGCTAACGCAATGTTCGTTCAAGCAAAATGTCAAAGATTGCAACATGTTCCATCAAGTCAAGCAATCAGACAAGATAGGTCGATTGGAGTTTGTTGAGGCATGATCATTTGGACAGTCGGATCATTTTGACGGCCATCAAATGTTGACTCAGCTATCTTCAGCCGATTTATCTAAAAGTGGACATGTACACGTCAATAATGATGGGGTCAAGTCTTCGAGCAAGGATATTGTTAAAAAGTGCATCAAGAACAATCTTGAAGACCGAAATTCCATCAAAGCTACAATGATAACATCTAGCACTGGGGGGCAACAAGAGAATTCAAAGACCGGTGCACGCACAACCAAAGAAAGCAAATGCCATGGTAAGCACAAAAGCAAAAAACGAAAAGTAACTTTCGCGCAGTTATTAGAAAAGTACCAAAAGATAAGTGAGGCAAAGAGTTCTTATCAACCGAGTGAAGCAAAAGCATCGAAGTCACCCCCAAGGCATAAATCTAAAGACTTGGATTGGCAAAGGAAGACGTTGAGCAAGCAGACTTCATATCCTGCTTTTGGGCCGCCAATGCCAATGTCGTGGATGCCTCCCTACACTCATGTAAATCCATATCCATCATGGGGCACGTACGATACAAGGGAAAATTATCCATCTTATTTTAGATCATCTCGCCAACATTATGCAGCTCCAAAAAGATCAACATTTGATGAACAATCACATGTCAAAGACCGTTTCAATCATAAGGAATCGGTCCGGAGCTCAAGGAACAAGAAAGAGGTGGTCAAGCAAGTGTACCAGGTCAAGAAAGATGGTCGTAAGTGTGCTACTTCAGATTTGTTCTCAAATAACAAACAGTCAGTTAAAGTATTGACATTGGCTACAAAAGGCAACGAGCCAAGTCAATCAAGTGCCAAATCTGAAGGGAAGAAGTTGAGAGTGCACAAGGCCAAAAAAGAGTTGGCATTGATTGAAACAAGATCACAGCCAACGTGCTCACTCAACTTAGCACATTGGCAAGAGAAGGAATTACAAAGACATAGTGCACATGAGTTGAGAAAGAAGAACATGGCATGGGTTCCCAAGAGGAGTAGTCAAAATAGAAATGATGTCCAACCTTCTATTGCAACAAGTGTTAAAAAGGTGAAGAAAGAAAAGGATGGCCGCAAGAGTGCTATTTGAGATCCGACTCCAAATGACAAAAAGCCAGCCGGGCCTATGTTGGCTGCTAAGGACAAGAAAGTGAAGCAAGTAAAATTCAAGGATCCAATAGTCAAGTTTGGACAGGCCAAGCCAGAGATGCCCAAAGTCAGGAAGAATTTGCCAGTGCATAAACCAAAGTCCCAGCCGGGACGCCCACTCGGCTTACCATATTCACAACAGAAGAAGCTAAAATGTCTTAGGGCCAAAGATCTAGAGAAGAGGAACATGGCCTGTGTTCCTAAGGGAAATCCTCGAGTCAAGAGCGGCATCACATCTCCTGTTGCGAAGCCAGCAGAAATAAGGGAGTACAAGTGTAAAGCCCGTAGGCGAGGACGACAATTTTCATATAAGAGACTCCAGGAGGCGTCTCATCCATGTTCTTCAATCGTACCATCAAAATCAACGCTATGGAATTTATCCTCAGCCAAAAAATCTGACTTATTTCGGCTATTCACACTTTGGTGGACGGACTCCCGAGCACTTTTGAGATAAGAATGCATGGCCGATATTTACATATCGCCCTCAGAATTCATTGTGTTGACAAACCCGGCATCTGGCTAACGGTGTTCACCATGGTTGATTTCCTACTCCTATAGCCAATGCTTAGTGTTTGCCAATACTGGCGAGGTCGACTTAATTATTGAGTCGACCACCAATCAAGGATCTAGTGCATAAAAGAGCCCCGACTCCAAATGTTATTTATTTGCAGGATCCAAGTCAGGAGACATACATTGTTCGGCGGAGGATTGATGGTGTACTTTGATAATGAGTTGAGTCGCCGAACAGTTGACGGTATTCCTTTGAGCCGCATGGTCATAATCGTTCGGCAACCGTCTTCGTTGATGGGTTCTAATATTCCCAGGGAATGCCTGGACAAATGCAAGGTCCGGATTGACATAAGAAACTTACGTGGAAGCCTTTGTGACATCCAATTGTTGTTTTCAGACAACTATTATCCAAGAGGCTCTACCGAAGAAGCAACAAACATGAGCATATGGATGATTAAAATTATCATACTCAACATGCATTGCCGATGGAGTGTTGACATCGTGCTTAAACATTACCCTAAGCAAGGTATTTTCTGGCACGCAAGCTCTGCTAGAAAACAGGGGGGCATGTGTTGACACGTGATTTTGGCAAGATATAGATTGCAATGAAGATGGTCTCGAGTGAACGGGTTTTCATCATGCAAAGATTCACGTCGCCGAGTGGAACAACTTTGATGTTTCGGTTATATTCATTCGACCTTATCTTACGGACCGAAACTATACTCCGAGTGTCATAATTCAATGTTTCGAGTGGTTTTTGGCCAATCATGTCTTCATGATGACCTCGGATGATGGAGCACTCTGAAGTAATTGTCTTCGTCTCATCGAGCCAATCGATTTTGATATATAAATCATCTTAATCCGAGTTCATATGCAAAAGTTAGAGGCAATACACTACAGACCGAACCTCAACGGAAATATGGCGCGAGGTGCCAGACACTTGTCTGCTAGGTTGCACGAGTAATTCGGCCATCAAGGAAGCCTTGAATCGAAAAACCTTCAATACGAAATTTTTTTGTCTCATCGAGCCGATCGTTTTTCATATAAAATTTGTCTCAATCTGAGATCGTACGCAATCTGGAGAGGAAAATCAAAATCAGGCTGTGTTCTCCGTCGGGAAATCCGAGTGAAAAGTTTACCATCCGAGTGAAAACCTACCGGTCGAGTAAAAGGTTGAGTGAAAACTTATCGATTGAGTAAAAGATTGGCTTCCGAGTGAAAATATAGTAATCCGAGTGAAATTATCATCCGAGTGAATGAGCTCGGATCCGAGTGAAACTGAAGATGTGCCCGAAAGGTAATTCAGATGACCTCGGATGGAAAAGTGATCAACACGGAAGTTGTGCGCATCGTCAAAACGGTGAACTTTGGTTTTGGAGTCATTATCATCTGAGATAGTATATGGCCTGTAAGTTCATTACGAGACTCGGACAATCTAGTCTGTTACATGACCGAGTCCGACTGGATATTAAAGATGGCTTCATAGAATATTCAAGATAGTCTTATTTGGAAAAGTGCTCAACATAAGAATTGTTCGTCTCGTCGAGGCTCACGAGTTTCATATTTGGGTCGTCTTGATCGGAGGTCATATGCAAGCTCGGCGGCCCACGCAAGGAGGAAGATAGAAGTTGGGCCAGATTCAGACTGAATCCGAGTTGGAATAGAATTAGGACTCTAGGACGTGAATTGATGTAATTTTTTGTAAGGAAAGCCTAGATGAATCATTTGCTTGTATGGGAAGTCCAGCCGTCTCTTATGTATGTTGGGGGTGATGGCCGATTGAACAACACCAATCGAACCAATCAATCTATTACACTTTTGTGTTCATCTATCTTTATCCCCTACCCCTTGTATCTTTCTTTCTCGTTATTCGTTCATTCTTCGCGTTGGAGGGAAACGATCCACGAGGCTCTAGGGGTGAGCGAATCGACCTAGGGCAGCCCATAGCCGCCGCACTCCCTGACGGGGTCCCTCCCGGGCATGTGGGGTTTCGGGTCTTCAAAAGCGCCCGCTGACTATCTTGTGTATCGCGCTGTCGGTCGGGTCTCCTTCGACGTGAGCTGCGGTGCATCACCCCCGGCGTCGAGGGTACACGTGACGTGTTCGTGTGTCAACAAATTTTTATGATGTAACCTTTGTAAAGGCCTTCTTGGTGGGAGTCCTTCATGCACTTTGGGGCTCTCTTGATTGTTTGATGATGTCATAGCTTGATGAGGATTAGAATGAGTGGAGATGCCAGCCAACATGCCTGTCTGGGAAGCCGGAGGGTGAACCCCATAGGGATTTTCCTCTCCTTCCTCCATGACAAACTCTTTAGCTTCCTCTCTCCTTAGATATACCTGAAGCAACCCTGCGTCTTCTTCTCCGTTGTTGGAAGATGAGGAAGACATGATGCGGGCCTAGCTGAATCTGACAGAAAATAGCACGGAAGAGAAAACAGAAGATTTCTCCGTGATACGGTGGTCAATAGGTTCGGGGTTGTATAAAGGATCTTTATCTTGGGAAACAAGCAAACAAAGGTAAAACGGAGTCTGGAAGGTACACAAGGTGGGTGAGGGAGTCCTGGACTAAGGGGTCCTCGGGCGTCGGGCCTGTTAGCCATGGGCCGGACTGATGGGCTGTGAAGATACGAAGACCGAAGACTACACCCGTGTCCGGATGGGACTCTCCTTGGCGTGGAAGGCAAGATTGGCGACTAAATATGTAGATTCCTTTCTTTGTAACTGACCTTGTGTAACCCTAGATCCTCCCGATGTTTATATGAACCGGAGGACTTAATCCGAAGGAGGGACATTATCATAGCCATACAAGCTAGACCTCTAGGGTTTAGCCATTATGATCTCATGGTAGATCCACTATTGTGATACTCATATTCATCAAGATCAATCAAGAAGGACGTATGGTATTAACTCCATAGAGAGGGCCCGAACCTGGCTAAAACATTGTGTCCCCTGTCTCCTATTACCATCGACCTTAGACACACAGTTCGGGACCCCCTACCTGAGATCCACCGGTTTTGACACCGATATTGGTGCTTTCATTGAGAGTTCCACTGTTGTGTCACCAAGAGGTTTGATGGCTCCTTCAACCATCTACAACGATGCTTCCCAAGGGGGAGTTTTCCTCCCTAAACAGATCTTCGTGTTCGGCGGTTTCGCTCTGTGGGCCAACTCGCTTGGCCATCTGGAGCAGCTCGAAAGCTACGCCCCTGGCTATCAAGTGAGATTTGGGATCTTGAACTACGTCGCGAACATCCGTGGGGACTTGATCCTCGCCAGATTCGAGACCACAGCCACCACTCCTGGCCACCCCAAGGGACATGATCTAAATCTATCGTCGGACTGTATCCATGAGACAGCTCCCGTAACCGCTCTGGCCATAGATCCGGAGCAGGCTGCGCCATCGAAGGACGAGAAGCTTAACCCCGCCACGGAGGCCACAGATTCCCCGGCATTGGAGCCGCGCATAGACTTGATCTCACACGATACCTGTGCCGCCGGAACTCCGGACTCGTTTCCGGCCGTAAGTTCCGAATCATGTGAGCTCGCGGACGCCGAACTTGATTGTTTATCGATCTTCGAATTCAGCACTGCAGACATCTTCAATAGCACTCGCCTTTGGGCGACATGCTAAACTCGTTAAATAATCTGTCCTTGGCGGAGGACTCACAGCCGAACTATAGCCGGTTCGAACTAGGGGCTGATGATGGATAATTTTGCTCCCCACCCGCCACCCACTTTATAGCCACGGTCGAAGATTTAACTGACACACTTGATTACGACTCCAAGGACATCGACAGTATGGATGACGATGCCAGAGAAGAAGAGGCCCATAACCCACCATTGACCGGACGCTGGACGGCCACTTTGTCGTATGATGTATACATGGTGGATGCACCAAAGGAGAATAGCGGCGATGACAAGGAAGATCCAGCTGAGGATAAACCTTCCGAAATATAATCCAAGCACTGGTGTCAGCGGTGCCGCTCTAAGTCACACCACAATAAAGACAGCAACACCAGCACAGGAGAATATAACACTCCAGAAGGTGCCGAAGACAACGAAGACCCCGTTGAAACAGCTAATGAAAAAGATGAACGGGAAGATGGGCAGGTTAGCCTTGGTAAACAGGCCACGCACGAAGACTCAGAGGAAGGAAGTTATCTTCCTCTCTCCAAGGATGAGGTGAGCCTCGGCACCGACGATTTCATCGTGCCCGAGGAACCTCTTGAGCAGGGGCGCTTCAAGCGCCAGTTGATAGCCACTTCAAGGAGCCTGAAAAAGAAGAAGCATGTGACACCCTAGCTAGTTCATGCATTAGAGTGTTGCATCATGTCTATCCTTTCATCAGAAACTTGAAATGGGGATGTCAGAACCCCCAGCCCCCTCTGAAACCAACTAGGGTTTACTAAAAACTTTTTCAATGAACTTGGAATGCCCTTCTAAAATGTCCATCATTTTTGTCTTGGTTCAGAACCTCTGCCAAAAGTGTTGCACCATTTTCTAGGTCATCTTAGGGTCTTTGAATTAAATGATAAGTATTTGAATTTGGGCATTTAAAATTATATAAAATATTTCAAATGCTCAAATATTCCTAAACTGAAATGTTTCATGTTGGAAATAATCCAACTATGGACCAGAAGCAGTTTGGTGATTTTAGGAGTTGCCTAAGTATTTTTAATAATTCAACAAAGCTGCAGAAAAATAGAAAAGAAACAAAAAACAACAGAAAGGGAAACTTACCTGGCGCCTGCAACCCGGCCCACCTGCCGGCCCAGCCCAGCGCCGCACCAGCGAGCTGCTTGCCGGCCAGGCAGGCAGTCAGGTGCTCGACGGCGAGCACCGCATGGGTGCCACGCACCTGCTCGCCGCCTCGCCGCTCCACTCACCCGACTAACGCCGTGGATCGACCCCTCTCTCTCCCCCGAACCCCCCAGACGTCCCCTCTCCTCTCCAGCTCCTCCCCCTCGTGCTCCCCAGCCATGGCCGACGCCACCGCCGCCGCTCCATCGCCGTAGCCGCGCTCCCCGCCGCCCGTGCGTCGTCTCGTCGTGTCCAGGAGCTCCGCCGCCATCCACTTCGTCGAGCTAACCGAGCCCCGCGTGCTCGTGAGGCCCGAGTCCACCGCACCGACCTCGCCCAAGTTCGCCATCGCCGGAGATCCCTTTCAACGCCGTCGCCGCATCAGCTCGTCCCCGACCCCGTCGGTGGCCTCTACGGGTGCTCTGTGAGCCTAACTACCCCTCCTACCCTTCCTCTCTCGCCCCCGAGCCGTGTAGCAACCGCACGAAGATCACCCGCACGCACCGCCACGGATCTCGTCGCCGACGTGCTCCCGGCCATCCTCCGGCCAACTCACGGTGTCCAACGCACTCACCACGTTGCGTTGAGTCCAACCGTGCACTCCCCGCACCTCACTGCACACCCTAGCTTGGAGTTCGCCTTCACCCGAACTCCAGTGACCGCCTAGGTCGTCGCGGGCGCCAACTCCAGCCACCCCGACCCCAACTGACTCCACCAAGAGCCGCGGCTCGTCCTCAGCTCCACGTAGATGCCTTCCGCGCCCCATTTGGTGGCCGGAACGGCCAAAACCACTTCCGCCGCTGTGTCGGGCTCGCCGGCGGCTAAACGCCAGTGCAGCCGTTTTGACTTAGACCACGGGTGGGCCCTGGTTGACTCTGTTGAGTCAATGACAGGTGGGGCCCCCTTCTGCTAATTATCCAGATTAGTTTAAACTAAATTAAATTAGTTAATTAGCCACTGACACCCTGGACCCACGCGTCAGGTTTGACCTGGACCGGGTCTGTTGACTTGCTGAGGTCAGCATGACCTCATGCTGACGCAGTAAACCTTTTCTGGAATTAAAATAAATCTAAAATGATTTATAAATTCCAGAAAATAACCCAAACTTCAAAAATTCATATAAATTCAACCGTAGCTCCAAATCAAACAAATTATATATGAAAAATGATCAGAAAAATCCAATCTATCCATCTGTACTAGTTTCATGCATGTTTAAACAAGATAACTTGAGGTTTAGTGCAGAACAAGATAAAACACTTTAAAGGGCCATTTATGAGTTTGAAATTTGAATCTTTGGTTCAAATTGATTCAAACCCATCTGGTTTTAGTTGCATTAGCCCAACACACTCATATTGCCATGTTTCATGCATGCATCATATTGTCGCACATTGTTTGGTGATAGTTGTGTATCGGTGTTCTTTGCGGCAGGTTCTGCCTCCGAGGAGTACCATGATTACCCTAGCGAAGAACCGTATTCATGCATCGATCCATCAGGCAAGCAACCAACCATTTGATCATATCGATACAATCCCATGTTCTCGCTCTTGCTCTCTTTTACTGCATTAAGACAACGCGTTTCAAACTGCTGTGTGCTACGGTAGTTGAACCCATTTCCTCTGCATGACCTGATATTGCCACAGTAATTAGATGAAACCCACTAGCATGTGTAGGAATTGATTGAGCCATATGTATGTGTTGTTCCTACCTTGCTATGCCTGCTATGCTTAGAGTCGTGTCAGGTCTGGTTCATCTGGGTGATGGGCTAGAGTGAAATGATCATGTCGGCAATGAGAGTGATGTGGTGAACACGATTTGGTAAAGGTATCGATGAGAGGCCATGTAGGAGTACACGGTGGGTTGTTTCATTGAAGCCGACCTTAAGAACTGAGATCTGTATGCGTGATTTAAGATTCAGCTACTACCATGCATTGGGCCCTGAAATATGACCCCGCTCGACTTCTTATTCACCCTAGTCCTCTGTCCAGGAGTTGCAAGTAGTTTCTGGTGTTTGTAGCTTACTGGAGGCCGTGGACAGCGCTGACCCGCGGGGTGGGCTGTGATGCGGTAGGTACATGGCACGGTGTACCGAATACCCGTTAGGTATCTCGGGAACCCTGTACACATCGTTCGGGGCCGTATGGGAAACCTCGGTCGGACTCCCTGCGGATGGAACCTGGATAGGCGATAAACCTGGACTAGAGACTTAGGTGTTTAGGTAGGTCGTGGTCTACACCCATGTCGGCTTTCGCTTGAAATCTGCCGAGCACATGTCGTGTGCAGACGCTAAGTGGTGGAAACATGTATGAAGAAGTACACCCCTGCAGGGTTAACATGATCTATTCGAATAGCCGCGTCCGCGGTAAAGGACTACTTGGTTGCTTATACAGTTCATAGAAAAGTGAATGGATACTACTAAAAATCTCAAGATAAGCGTGAGTGCCGAGGATGGCTCTTCCGTAGGATGACGGAGGTGGATCCTCGGTGGTGTATTGAAGTGGTGAGTAGTGGACTCGTGTGCGCAAAACCATTTCAAGTTGGAGTCTCGTAGGATAGCTTAGCCAAGAGTCAAACCTGGCTTGCTGTAATAACTCCACCAACCCTTCTTGATAATGTGCATGTATGTAGGATCTGACGTAAGTCTTGCTGGGTACCTTTGTACTCATGTTGCTATAATTTACATTTTACAGAAGACGCTGCAACCCCTTCTGATGGGTTCTTCGTAGACGTTGACATCGACGAGTAGACTAAGGCCCAGGTGGTAATCCTGAGCTTGTGAAGGTCCACGTAGTATAGCTAGGCTTTCCAAGCCTCTTTTATTTTACTAGTTGTCTGTACTTAGACAAGTTACTTCCGCTGCTGGTTTGTATGACTGTATGACTTGAATGTGGGTCGTGTGACCCGTACTTGTATGTATATTATGTATGGCTCTCTGAGCCTTTAAATAAAGTACTTGTGTCGTAGAGTCATGTTGTGATGCCTTGTTGTATTTGCACATATCGAGCATATTGTGTGTATGATTGAAATGCTTGGTATGTGTGGGATCTGACTATCTAGTTGTTTATCTTTAGTAGCCTCTCTTACCGGGAAATGTCTCCTAGTGTTTCCATAGAGCCATGGTAGCTTGCTACTGCTCCGGAACACTTAGGCTGGCCGGCATGTGTCCTTCTTCGTTCCTGTGTCTGTCCCTTTGGGGAAATGTCACGCATTGAGTACCGGAGCCCTGTTAGCCCACTACAGCCCGGTTTACCAGAGTCCTGCTAGCCCAGTGCTACTGCCCGGACTCACTTGCTGATGACCGACACGTTTGATGCTGGGTCATGGATGCCTGTCCCTGTAAGTCTGTGCCACTTTGGGTTTACGACTAGTCATGTCAGCCCGGGCTCCTTATCATATGGATGCTAGCGACATCATCATATACGTGAGCCAAAAGGCACAAACGGTCCCAGGAAAAGGTAAGGCGACACCCGTGGGAATACCGTGCGTGAGGCCCCAAAGTGATATGAGGTGTTACAGGCTAGATCGATGTGACATTGAGTCGGGGTCCTGACAGCGTTGGTATCAGAGCCTGACTGCCTGTAGGATTACCAAGCCAAACTGGTCGAAGTTGTGTCTAGAAATGCTTTAGTTATGTAAGGGAATTGATTGTGGGATGGAACGTAAGGCTCTTTTTACTCCTTATACCTCATGGCCCTCTGATCTAAGTCATCCTCTTCTCTTCTACGGGGACTAAGAACTAGGCCTTCTCATCTATCTATCAGGATGACGTGTTACTAATCCGTAGACTTATAGAATTGTTGGATTTAAGCCTCTATTCAGTTTCTACTACTTCCGTACGTTAACTGCTGATCTCGAAACCTTGATATTGTGCTTCTGAGTGGTTATGCCACCATTTTTGTGAATATCTCAAATCTTTTCTGAGCATTTAAAGCCGTTATGCTGTCCGAGTCATCCCAGGTTTCTAAATAATCTAATGCAATTGCAAAATCCTTTCCCTCTGTTTTTGTGTCCGTTTGGTCAGAATAAGCACACTAATCGCTGGTTGAGGTACTCTGTTGCCTCGGTATATATGTTGGAGCTACTATTATGACCCTAGGAGTTTTAGGGAGTCACCTAGTAAGCTAGCCATGATTTGTGTCCCAGTGTGATGATTCTGGCCTTTATTCTCGAAAGCATTCCGTGATGCTACTTAGTAGTAGGTATTCTATTCCTGGGTTTTGAACCCGAGATTCACTCTACTTACTTCATGTTGATAGTGTTTGCTAGTTCCTTTAGGATATTAGTTACTTTGCGATAGTCCTCGAGGTCCGTGGTATTTCCTTCTTCCAAATACTATGAACCGCTTATGGCAGATGTTTATTGGATCACAAGATCACAATTAGAGTACTCTTAAGGAGATCTCCATTCATAAATCGTGACTCTGCCAGTCCTACCTCTCTGCATGGGTTATCTGGAAGAAATGTTGATCTCGCTCGACATACTAATCTATGCATCCACAACTCAGAAAATTATATGTTCCTTTGAGTTGTTCTCTTTAGTTGCATTCTGACCCTCGTCTTTCAATTGATAGTCAAGAGTATGCGTGCATTCGTTTATCGAGGCCTATTACTCTTGTGGTCCGTCAAGCCATTCTATTCCGGAATAACTAGGAGAAACAAACTCCAGTACCTTGTCCATTTCCAGGATTGGGTCAAAGCAGTCGTACTCCACAGATCAAATTGCTAATCTTGCTTTTGCTCTGTTCTACCTTAGAGTATTACCATCTTTATATCAAGAGTGTCATGGGAATTGCACACCATCCTATGAACTCTTGACACAGTGATACCTCTCTCCATCATTATTCATTTCTCGGTTCCCGTGTTGTTGCAACCGGAATGTCGACAAGTGAATCATGGTGTGTGAAATCAATACTCCTAGCAACCTGGTTGCTTGGTAGTTAAAGGACAATAATTTCATTCTTAGCGTGTTGGTTCTTGAATCATCATTCTAAGACTATTCGTGCTACCTAGTCTTTATTTCTGGTGCACTCCTCGATCATTAAGTTAGGATTATTTCAATCCCTCGCTTCTTTGATCATATCATCTTGCCCTGAAAAGCAAGGTCTTTCTCGAGCTTAATAACATATTGGTGGTTCGTAATTTTCTGAATATCTTCTCGGAAGTATTACCAGGTTGTCACCTGACCGCTATGTTGAGTTCGTGATCAAGTTGGTTCCTTGTAAACCACCCCTTCTCCAAGAGTCTGTGTTGGGTACCCCTGAGCGCTTTGGTCAAGCTAAACAACAACTTGGAGAGTTGGAAGATGGAAGCTTGTCCGACTTAGTTCATTTTAAGGGATGTCTTGTATGTGTGTTGAAGAAAGATGATATCCTCATCAATTGATCCTCGAGACCAGTTGTTGGAGCTATTGTCTTGCCAAAACTTTGATTTGAGTGTGGGCTATTCTCAAATCAAATCAGAACCAACGATGTTCGTAATGTTGTCTTACTCGTGGATTTTCCCTCGAGCATACACCATTATGTCTTTTGGGTCTGACCAATACTATCACCTTGTTCACATAATTATGGAATTCCATCTCCATGGGAACCTGGATGAATTGTTGTTGAGCCCATTGACAACATCCTTATCTCCTCCATGATTTTGCTGAACATTAAGCTAGTACTGGAAACTTTTGTAAGCATTATCTTCGTGTTTCGTTCATGAAGAATATGCTTGGATAAAAGAAGTGACTTCATCTGATTCACGTGCATTTGGTGCAAGTTGTCGCCGTGAGTTTGAGAAAGATTGTTTTTGTTTTCTTTGGAATCATCCCAAGTCAGTCATGCATGTGCGAAGTATTCTATGGTCTGATAGACTGATCATCTTCATTCTATACATATCCCTAGTACACCAAGCCACTGATTGATTTTTTCAAGGAGAAGAAGCTCCTTCTTAAGAGTATACCTTATGCAAGGACTTTGATATCCCCGATGATGGTTCCCCACCGGAACTCGGTAGTGTTTTATTGTAAGACTACCATGTGATCATGTTTGTCTGAGACAACATGTTCACATGTGTGTAGCAGAACCAGCTCATGTTTTGGCGCTTGCTATCGTAGTTCACTCCCCGAGAATCTCGCAACGTCATCTCGTCGATTTTTGTTGCAAACTTTCATTTTTCTTCCTAGACTCGATGAGTCTGGACTGTTCTGACACCAACCAGATCTGAATCTCTGGCAGTTATGATGGTTGGAACATTTCCCAAGAATTATAATATTGGTCCCTCTGTAACCGGTAAGGAGGATGTCATGGCCAACACGTCCAGCCGGAAGACCTATTACTGTAGTATCTTGATTGAGGAAGTTGGCCACCTCCCCATAAGGATTTCGTAGGATTTACTCCCTAGTTGTTCCTTAGGGATTTTTGTGTTCCGAAGTCCGACCTTTTACTTGATGTTCTAGATATCAAACCATATCTATGAATGGGGTACACTAGCACATCAAGGAGAACATTAGAGGCGGAGTGCTAAATGTCTCTCGGTCGATTATCCAGATCTTGTGACCTTGGCATTACTAAGGTGAAATCTGAGAAGGTGTTATCTTCCTTTGCATCTGCATCTTCCACCAGTATTCATCATGGTAGTATGATGTGCTGCCAGGATCCTTGCTTCGGAAATTGGTAAAACCTTGATGAATATGGAAATGCTCAAGTTCTTGAGAGCACGCACAAGCGCTAGGTGTTACCATCGGCACTAACTAGGATTGCTCTCAGTTTCCTCGGTTATGCTATAACTTTTCAAACAGTGGACTCACTCTCTACTGTTGAGCTTCTCCCCGGTTACCAAAATTATCCCTTGTGTTGTCTTCAACAAGGTAATCCACATCATCCATACTGGTCCGGGTATGTCATTCCACCGAACTCCTCCTAATGATCGATTTTGATTTGCCTTAAGCTGGTATAAAGAATTACAGTGATCTCTGAATCAAAGGTAATTCTTTTTGCCACTTAAGGGGAAATTTCTACGAATCACCCTCCTCCAAGATGTCTCGTTATGGTATAATGGCAATTCAACTCTTCGCTACATTGACAACCGTTTACCACATTCTTAAGTCTGGAATTGTTGTCTACCTAGCGAGCCCTCGTCATCTGCCTTACTCCATTTTCCTCAGATGTGTGTTTTGCCTCTCAGCTCAAGAGATGTTTCTATGTCTCATTCCGTGAGTGGATCCTGAGTTGCTCGATCTTCGAGAAGATCAATCCTTCTAGAGATCCTTTTTCTCTCGTTGTCATGTTGGTAGGAGTTCCTGGAGCAAGACATCGAGACAATGATGGTGGTCGAATCAACGTTCTTATGAAGTGCACCCTGGATCATGAAGATTGTGTTAGTTTGCATTCCCCTTTCATCTTACCCTACGCTTGAATCTCAGGACGAGATTTTTGTTTAGTGGGGGTGAGTTGTCACACCCTAGCTAGTTCATGCATTAGAGTGTTGCATCATGTCTATCCTTTCATCAGAAACTTGAAATGGGGATGTCAGAACCCCCAGCCCCCTCTGAAACCAACTAGGGTTTACTAAAAACTTTTTCAATGAACCTGAAATGCCCTTCTAAAATGTCCATCATTTTTGTCTTGGTTCAGAACCTCTGCCAAAAGTGTTGCACCATTTTCTAGGTCATCTTAGGGTCTTTGAATTAAATGATAAGTATTTGAATTTGGGCATTTAAAATTATATAAAATATTTCAAATGCTCAAATATTCCTAAACTAAAATGTTTCGTGTTGGAAATAATCCAACTATGGACCAGAAGCAGTTTGGTGATTTTAGGAGTTGCCTAAGTATTTTTAATAATTCAACAAAGCTGCAGAAAAATAGAAAAGAAACAAAAAACAACAGAAAGGAAAACTTACCTGGCGCCTGCAACCCGGCCCACTTGCCAGCCCAGCCCAGCGCCGCGCCAGCGAGCTGCTTGCCGGCCAGGCAAGCAGGCAGGTGCTCGACGGCGAGCACCGCATGGGTGCCACGCACCTGCTCGCCGCCTCGCCGCTCCACTCACCCGGCTAACGCCGTGGATCGACCCCTCTCTCTCCCCCGAACCCCCTAGACGTCCCCTCTCCTCTCCAGCTCCTCCCCCTCGCGCTCCCCAGCCATGGCCGACACCACCGCCGCCGCTCCATCGCCGTAGCCGCGCTCCCCGCCGCCCGTGCGTCATCTCGTCGTGTCCAGGAGCTCCGCCGCCGTCCACTTCGTCGAGCTAACCGAGCCCCGCATGCTCGTGAGGCCCGAGTGCACCGCACCGACCTCGCCCAAGTTCACCGTCGCCGGAGATCCCTTTCAACGCCGTCGCCGCATCTGCTCGTGCCCGACCCCGCCGGTGGCCTCTACGGGTGCTCTGTGAGCCTAGCTACCCCTCCTACCCTTCCTCTCTCGCCCCCGAGCCGTGTAGCCACCGCACGAAGATCACCCGCACGCACCGCCACGGATCTCGTCGCCGACGTGCTCCCGGCCATCCTCCGGCCAACTCACGGTGTCCAACGCACTCACCACGTTGCGTTGAGTCCAACCGTGCACTCCCCGCACCTCACCGCACACCCTAGCTCCGAGTTCGCCTTCACCCGAACTCCGGTGACCGCCTAGGTCGTCGCCGGCACCAACTCCGGCCACCCCGACCCCAACTGACTCCACCAAGAGCCGCGGCTCGTCCTCAGCTCCACGTAGATGCCTTCCGCGCCCCATTTGGTGGCCGGAACGGCCAAAACCACTTCCGCCGCCGCGTCGGGCTCGCCGGCGGCTAAACGCCGGTGCAGCCGTTTTGACTTTGACCACGGGTGGGCCCTGGTTGACTCTGTTGAGTCAATGATAGGTGGGGCCCCCTTCTGCTAATTATCCAGATTAGTTTAAACTAAATTAAATTAGTTAATTAGCCACTGACACCCTAGACCCACGCGTTAGGTTTGACCTGGACCGGGTCTGTTGACTTGCTGGGGTCAGCATGACCTCATGCTGACGCAGTAAACCTTTTCTGGAATTAAAATAAATCTAAAATGATTTATAAATTCCAGAAAATAACCCAAACTTCAAAAATTCATATAAATTCAACCGTAGCTCCAAATCAAACAAATTATATATGAAAAATGATCAGAAAAATCCAATCTATCCATCTGTACTAGTTTCATGCATGTTTAAACAAGCTAACTTAAGGTTTAGTGCAGAACAAGATAAAACACTTTAAAGGGCCATTTATGAGTTTGAAATTTGAATCTTTGGTTCAAATTGATTCAAACCCATCTGGTTTTAGTTGCATTATCCCAACACACTCATATTGCCATGTTTCATGCATGCATCATATTGTCGCACATTGTTTGGTGATAGTTGTGTATCGGTGTTCTTTGCGGCAGGTTCTGCCTCCGAGGAGTACCGTGATTACCCTAGCGAAGAACCGTATCCGTGCATCGATCCATCAGGCAAGCAACCAACCATTTGATCATATCGATACAATCCCATGTTCTCTCTCTTGCTCTCTTTTACTGCATTAAGACAACGCGTTTCAAACTACTGTGTGCTACGGTAGTTGAACCCATTTCCTCTGCATGACCTGTCATTGCCACAGTAATTAGATGAAACCCACTAGCATGTGTAGGAATTGATTGATCCATATGTATGTGTTGTTCCTACCTTTCTATGCCTGCTATGCTTAGAGTCGTGTCAGGTCTGGTTCATCTGGGTGATGGGCTACAGTGAAATGATCATGTCGGTAATGAGAGTGATGTGGTGAACACGATTTGGTAAAGGTATCGATGAGAGGCCATGTAGGAGTACATGGTGGGTTGTTTCATTGAAGCCGACCTTAAGAACTGAGATCTATATGCGTGATTTAAGATTCAGCTACTACCATGCATTGGGCCCTGAAATATGACCCCGCTCGACTTCTTATTCACCCTAGTCCTCTGTCCAGGAGTTGCAAGTAGTTCCTGGTGTTTGTAGCTTACTGGAGGCCGTGGACAGCGCTGACCCGCGGGGTGGGCTGTGATGCGGTAGGTACGTGGCACGGTGTACCGAATACCCGTTAGGTATCTTGGGAACCCTGTACACATCGTTCGGGGCCGTATGGGAAACCTTGGCCGGACTCCCTGCGGATGGAACCTGGATAGGCGATAAACCTGGACTAGAGACTTAGGTGTTTAGGTAGGTCGTGGTCTACACCCACGTCGGCTTTCGCTTGAAGTCTGCCGAGCACATGTCGTGTGCAGACGCTAAGTGGTGGAAACATGTATGAAGAAGTACACCCCTGCAGGGTTAACATGATCTATTCGAATAGCCGCGTCCGTGGTAAAGGATTACTTGGTTGCTTATACAGTTCATAGACAAGTGAATGGATACTACTAAAAATCTCAAGATAAGCGTGAGTGCCGAGGATGGCTCTTCCGTAGGATGACGGAGGTGGATCCTCGGTGGTGTATTGAAGTGGTGAGTAGTGGACTCATGTGCGCAAAACCATTTCAAGTTGGAGTCTCATAGGATAGCTTAGCCAAGAGTCAAACCTGGCTTGCTGCAATAACTCCACCAACCCTTCTTGATAATGTGCATGTATGTAGGATCTGACGTAAGTCTTGCTGGGTACCTTTGTACTCATGTTGCTATAATTTACATTTTATAGAATACGATGCAACCCCTTCTGATGGGTTCTTCGTAGACGTTGACATCGACGAGTAGACTAAGGCCCAGGTGGTAATCCTGAGCTTGTGATGGTCCACATAGTATAGCTAGGCTTTCCAAGCCTCTTTTATTTTACTAGTTGTCTTTACTCAGACAAGTTACTTCCGCTGCTGGTTTGTATGACTGTATGACTTGAATGTGGGTCGTGTGACCCGTACTTGTATGTATGTTATGTATGGCTCTCTGAGCCTTTAAATAAAGTACTTGTGTCGTAGAGTCATGTTGTGATGCCTTGTTGTATTTGCACATATCGAGCATATTGTGTGTATGATTGAAATGCTTGGTATGTGTGGGATCTGACTATCTAGTTGTTTATCTTTAGTAGCCTCTCTTACTGGGAAATGTCTCCTAGTGTTTCCATAGAGCCATGGTAGCTTGCTACTGCTCCGGAACACTTAGGCTGGCCAGCATGTGTCCTTCTTTGTTCCTGTGTCTGTCCCTTCGGGGAAATGTCACGCATTGAGTACCGGAGCCCTGTTAGCCCGCTACATCCCGGTTTACCGGAGTCCTGCTAGCCCAGTGCTACAGCCCGGACTCACTTGCTGATGACCGACATGTTCGATGCAGGGTCATGGATGCCTGTCCCTGTAAGTCTGTGCCACTTTGGGTTTATGACTAGTCATGTCAGCCCGGGCTCCTTATCATATGGATGCTAGCGACATCATCATATACGTGAGCCAAAAGGCGCAAACGGTCCCGGGCAAAGGTAAGGCGACACCCGTGGGAATACCGTGCATGAGGCCGCAAAGTGATATGAGGTGTTACAGGCTAGATCGATGTGACATTGAGTCGGGGTCCTAACAAAGCAGCAACTTCAAGCTGATCAAGATCTGCTCAATGATAAATGGACCGATGTCCTAGCACCCGGATAATATGGCCTCAAGCGCCCAACCAAAAGTTACCCAAAGCCTAAATTGGTACCTCAGTTTGATGAGCAGGCGCCGAAATACATACCACCATCGTAGAATGCGGCTGACCGACCACCACGTGGTCGGGACAAAACGGCAACTCACGCCGAACACCAGCCCGCCCCGCCTCATTGCATAGGTAGGGGTAAATTAGCCCACGGCCATACGTATGACCTCCGGCAAAACCTGAACAATAAAGCAGGACATACCAGATCAATCTACGGATCTCGAGGAAGTGCCTCGACACACGATGACGGCCACCTATTCGGACATGACAAACTTTGTCATGCGCGGGCTGAAAACCGCAGACGGACTCCATCAGAGCTACGTCACGATACGACCCGATATAGTGGCACCGCACACCCTCATTGCTTCACTGATGAGGTCATGGATCATGAATTCCCAGAAGGGTTCAAACCCGTGAATATAGAATCATACGATGGAACCACGGACCCCGCGGTGTGGATCGAAGACTTCATTCTCCACATTCATATGGCCCGCGACGATGATCTCCACACCATCAAATACCTCCCTTTAAAACTCAAGGGGCCAGCTCGGCACTGGTTAAACAGCTTGCCTAAAAATTCTATCGGTAGCTGGGAGGACTTGGAAGAAGCGTTCCTCGACAACTTCCAAGGTACATATGTCCGGCCACCAGACACAGGTGACTTAAGCCACATAGTTCAACAACCTGGAGAGTCCGCCAGGAAATTCTGGACTAGGTTCTTAACTAAAAAGAACCAAATCGTCGATTGTTCGGATGCCGAAGCCCTAGCATCCTTCAAACACAGCATCCACGATGAATAGCTCGCTCGCCACCTCGGCCATGAAAAGCCGAAATCCATTGCGCCCTCACGGCACTCATGACCCGCTTTTATGCGGGCGAGGACAGTTGGTTGGCCCGTAGCAAAAACAATGCAAGCGACGTTGGCACCCCCGAAGTTAAAAATAACAAGGACAAGTCTCGATGCAACAGATACAAGCATCGAAACA
The DNA here is from genome assembly GCF_002162155.2 of Triticum dicoccoides. NCBI lineage: Eukaryota > Viridiplantae > Streptophyta > Magnoliopsida > Poales > Poaceae > Triticum > Triticum dicoccoides. The sequence continues at coordinate 340,247,471 of NC_041390.1, read as the reverse complement.
GCAGCGATAACACCGAGGATACGGCGGTCAATGCCGGATTCAGTGGCTCTAAGTCCGGTCAGCGGAAGAAGCCATTCCAAAAGAACAACTCAGGCCCATCCAGCTTGGACCGCATACTCGATCGTCTGCGCCAAATTCATGGCACCCCGGACAAACCACCCAATCATACAAACAGAGATTGATGGGTTTTTAAACAAGCCGACAAATTAAACGCCGAGAACAGGGAAAAGGGATCGCAAAGTGAGGACGATGACAAAGAGCCCCAGCAACCGAACATAGGGGGACAATAGAAGTTTCCCCCTCAGGTCAAAATGGTGAACACGATATACGCTACCCAGATCCCCAAGAGGGAGCGCAAGCGTGCGCTCAGGGACGTCTACGCGATAGAGCCAGTCGCCCCAAAATTTAATCCATGGTCGTCATGCCCGATCACTTTTGATCGCCGGGATCATCCGACCAGTATCCGTCATAGTGGTTCAGCCTCACTGGTCCTAGACCCAATAATTGATGGGTTCCACCTGACTCGCGTCCTTATGGACGGAGGCAGCAGCCTCAATCTGTTCTATCAGGATACATCGCAAAAAATGGGCATCAACCCATCACGGATCAAGCCCACCAGGACTACCTTCAAAGGAGTCATACCAGGTGTAGAAGCCCGCTGTATGGGCTCAATCACACTAGAGGTTGTCTTCGGATCTCCGAACAACTTCCAAAGCGAGGAGTTAATCTTCAATATCATCCCCTTCCGCAGCGGCTATCACGCACTGCTCGAACAAACAGTGTTTGCTTGATTCAACGCAGTACCACACTATGCTTACCTCAAGCTCAAGATGCCCGGCCGCGCGGCGTCATAATGGTCAACGGAAATACATAACGCCCCCTCTGTACAGAAGAGCACATAGCTGCCTTAGCTGCAGAAGTACAGAGTGGCCTTCTCAAGCAGAACCTTAATTCTGCTGCCGAGCCCACGGACACCGTTAAGAGGGTCCGAACTACTCTGCAGGAGGAGAGTTGCGCTCGTCAGGAGCTCGACTAGCAATCCGGCCTCCGTCTCAGTCCCGATAAGGGGGCGACATTCGTGCCATGCGTACATACCTACGCACTTAAAATTCCATGGGCATCGATGGAGGCATAGCTAGCTTGTGGTCCATAGTACAGCTCAACCGACATCGGATACACACATACTTTCACTTTTACTTGTTTCCTTTGCAGGTCTCAATCCCACAGGCCCCATCTGGTGGACTGGTCATCGGCCCTATTGAAGGATAAACACACCAATATGGCGAGAAACACACACATATGGGGACTTTTTAGGTGATTCCGTTAACGATAATGCTACCTGTTTTTTAGGACCCACATGCAGCTCTCCCTTGGTTTCGGCATGTCAAATAGCCTATGGCTTATCACACTACCTATATTAATGCGCCTTGAAGTACTAATTAAAATACAATGAGAACAGTTTGCGGCTGGAGCTTTAGGACCCCAGCTTTTTACCTTTGTAACTTTTCTGTTTTCTTTCTCTTTGTTCAGCTCCCCTATGGATAACCCTATCAGGTAGTACCCGTACACTTTGGTATGTTTGATGTTTGCCAGGGGCATCATAGCACCCCACATTATGGCAATAGAAGTCCGATCACTTTCTATAAGTATAGTTCGGCACCCCGAACTTAGCATTATATGCATTGGCTCTGAATCATGTCTTTGGTCAATAGTTGGGTTGCCCGGCTCCTGTGCTTGCTACCTTACGTTCCGCTATATCGGCTAAGGTAGTAAAGGGAGAACTACTTCAATTGTGCTTTGGTTTATCCAAAGGAGCACCTCAGCAGAGAAAGCCGAAAACTGACTATCATGATGCGACGAGAGCCGGTCAGCTGTTCGGAGGTTAAAAATCGTTGGAGATTTCTTCCGCATTACGCGAAGGATCGGTACTTCCCGATCAGACGCTTATAGCACTCTACTTCAGATACTAGGGGTTGCGCCCATGTTTTTATTATAAAACTCCTATGGCTAAGTGAGGGCGTTCAAGCCACCTAGTCTGGAAGCTTGGTTTGTTGCGCTAAACAACTCCATCAAGGACCATATAATTGGATCTAGATTGTTTAGATTCCATCCCGAACACCCCCGTACTACCTACATGGGGGCAGAAGCCGACGACTGGCCAACCCTCAGATTTTAAACAACACGGCCGCACAGGAGGGAAAAATTAAAACATAACTAGCATTATATTACACAACATCATTGATTCATGTTACAGGCGAGGATAATACGAATATTTTCATGGGAATATAACATCCTTCGCAAATTGCTCCACCACAAGGCGGGATCCCTCCAGGACACCAGCAAAATATAACTCGGGATGGCGGTGCTCCTTGCCCTCAAGCGGCCCCTCGGTCATCAGGTTCTTGGCATCCATCTTCGCCCCGTGCATCTTGACACGGGCAAAGGCCATCCGGGCACCTTCAATACAGACCGATGGCTTTATGACCTCAAGCCGTGGGCAGGCACCAACAAGCCACTTCACAAGTCCGAAATAGCTGCTGGGTGTTGGCGCGGCAGGCCATAGTCGGACTATCAGGTCCTTCATGGCTAGCTCGGCCGCCTTGTGCAGCTCGACCAGCTGTTTCAGTTGGTCGCAGAAGGACATCGGATGTTCCGGTCCAAGATATTGAGACCAGAACAACTTCTCCATAGAACTCCCTTCTTCGGCTCGATAGAACTCAGCAGCATATGATATGCTGCGCGGCAAATCCGTAAACGCCCCTGGAGAGCTCCAAATTTGGGTACGTAAAAGGAACGTTTCCTTCACAAACTTGCTTTGCATAATGAAAGCCTTACCCGCCACGATCTTCTAGGCCTCGGCTCGAGCCTCTTGTGCGCTCTGGTGGGCCTTCGCAAGTTCGGACGCTTGCATCTTTGAATCACGCTTCAAGGACGCATAATTCTTGGCGGCATCCTAGAGCTCTTGCTCGACCTCGCTGACCCGGGCCTCGTGTTTTTCACATGCGGCGTGCTCCTTGGCCGCTTTATCCCCGGCCTCGGCTAACGCCTTCTTGAGGGCCGCCACCTCGGTCGTGGACCCTAATAAAACTCATGACACTTTGGTCAGCACGAAACATTCATACTTCCTCAATTCACGCGCAGGTCACCGCATACCTTGGCTGTCCTCCAGCTGCTTCTTTATGAGGCAGAGCTCTTCCTCGGCCCGCTCCAGGCTTGCTTCAAGCCGAAGACCACCGCAGTATGAGCAGCAGCAGCCAGGAGCGACGCCTACTTATTCACATAGATATCTTATGTTAGACTCATGTGAAAATTCTTTTGATCCTCTGTTCAACTTTATCTTTCCGAACACCGAACAGACCATCAGGGGCTACTGTCTACACTGTGATATCCTTTCTACAATTACACTACTTACCTCAAAGCCTGTTAAAAGGCGAGCGCAGGCTTCGGTCAATCCGCTTTTGGCGGATGGAACCTTCTCGATTACCGTGCCCATAAGGACACGGTGCTCATCCACAATGGAAGCGCCTCACAGCGCTTCCAGCAGATTATCCGGTGCCCCGGGTTGGACAGGGGTCACCGGAGGAACACGCATACCCCCTTCTTTTGAAGGATGTTGCGTGCCGGATTCGGGAGCCGCATCAGTCTCCGGAATCGAGTCCTGCTGAGGGACGAACCGAACACAACCCTCCTCACCACCAGTCTCCATGGTGATTGGCTCTCGCGGGTGCTCGGCGACGGAGGCATCGCCTTCTGGCGCTTCCAGAGCCTCTCCCTGACCCGGGAAAGTCGTTCGAGACAACACCTCCATGTCGTCCTTGTCCTTGGGGGAGTTAGTGGGCAGTAATGACACGCTGGCCATCTCCTTTGAATCTAGCGAACCCTCTGTCAAGGATCGCAGGGAGCTATCATGAGCTGGACTGTGATGGCATAACTTAAACATATTAATACTACAAAATGGAAAGGCCAGACATTTCGACAACCATAAGGTTTTTGGTACTTACGAGGTGGCCCGAGGCTTGGTCCGGGGCATTTGCTCCGGACTGCTATCAACGTCCCACGCTGAGTCATCCGCAAGGGAGCCCTTCCCCCTGTTGGGCACCTTCGCCTCCAAATCTGGGGAGGCCACCTTTTCTTTCTCCCCCCTCTAGGGGGAGTCGCTTTCTTCCTCCTTGTCGTCGTCATCTTCGGCGGCCGAAGAGCGAGTCATGTCTTCGGACGTCACGTTCGAAGCGCCTTTTCGGCGAAGGCCTCTCCGGGCCCCCTTGGCCGTTTTCTTGGCCTTCTTCTCCGGCACATCATAAGGCGCTAGAAACAGCATCTTCGCCAGAAGTGGGGTCTCTTGGTCTTCGTGCAGTGGATCCGGATAGTGAATATGCCCCGTTATGTCGATCCAGGCCTAAAAAATTGAAAGGAAGTCTTAAACTCCATCTTAGAATATGTCAGTAAAGGCTATACCTTGAAAACATGAAAGAGCTTACCGAATTAGCCTGGCATTTTAAGCTGAGCCCGCGATCCTTGGTCGTAGGCGATGGTGTCTCACCGGCCTTGAAGAGCACTTTTCAGATGTCTTCCTGTGTCGTGTTGAAGAGCTCTAGCAGCGTTTGGTGCTTGGTCGGATCGAACTCCCACAAATAGCAAGTCTGGCGTTGGCACGGAAGGATCCGGTGAATGAGCATAACCTGGATCACGTTGACAAGTTTTATCCTCTTGGTTATCATGTTCTGGACGCACGTATGGAGCCCAGTTAGCTCGCTCGAAGAACCCCAGGTTAGGCCCTTCTCTTGCCAAGAGATGAGCCGCAGCGGAGCTCCGGATGAAAATTCGGGGGCCGCCGCCCAGTTGGTGTCGCGCGGCTCGGTGATGTAGAACCACCCCGACTGCCACCCCTTCACCGTCTCCACCAAGAAGCCTTCGGGCCATGTGAGGTTGGGCATCTTGCCCACCATGGCACCTCCGCACTCTGCTTGTTGGCCTCTCACCACCTTCGGCTTTACATTGAAGGTCTTCAGCCATAGGCCGAAGTGAGGTGGGATATGGAGAAAGGCCTCGCAAACGACTATAAATGTTGATATGTTGAGGATAAAGTTGGGGCCTAGATCATGAAAGTCCAGCCTGTGGTAAAACATCAGTCCACAGACAAACGGGTGGAGAGGGGATCCCAGCCCGCAGATGAAATGTGTGAGAAACGCGACCCTCTCATGTATGCAGCCTCTCGGAGCTCCTTGATGTCTTTCTTCTCAACAGAGGAGGCCATCCACTTGCCACCAGCTCCGGATCCGAACATGGTTGGAGTGCTCTCTCCGGTGGGGGAAGCTAGGGCTTGGGCGCTGGAGCTCCGGAATGGATGGGCGGAGGAAGGAGAAGGCAAGGGCGAGTGAGGGCGAATCCTTATCCCCATATAAAGGTCACGAATGCAAACGCCTTCCCACTCGCCTTAAAACTCGCCTATTCCCAAGGGCTGTGTAAATAGCACAGTTGAGTTACCCACGCCCGTATTGATGAGAATTTCGTAATAAGGGGACCCACTTTCTGCTTTGACAAGACATGCCAATGGCAACCGCGTCTCAAAACATGGAGCGACAGATGAAAAATAGTTCGAAATTATGACGGGACAAATGTGATGTCATGTTATGAAAAGTTGTCAGCAGATTGGACGCATGTAAAAGTATATTCTCTCTGCAGTTGTGTGTGGTGTGTGTTACAGGTCCGGACACGTCGATACGTCCGAAGACTATTGTGGAGTTCGGAAGGAGGAACCCGCCCTGCAACGTCGAAGACCGGCCTACGTGTCAGATACCTTGTCATTGAAACCAGGATCAGGGGCTACTGAGGGAGTCCTGAACTAAGGGGTCCTCGGGCGTCCGGCCTATTAGCCATAGGCCAGACTGATGGGCTGTGAAGATACAAAGACCAAAGACTACACCCGTGTCCGGATGGGACTCTCCTTGGCGTCGAAGGCAAGCTTGGCGACTAAGTATGTAGATTCCTTTCTAGGTAACCGACCTTGTGTAACCCTAGATCCTCCCGGTGTCTATATAAACCGGAGGACTTAGTCCGGAGGAGAGACATTATCATAGCCATACAAGCTAGACCTCTAGGGTTTAGCCATTATGATCTCGTGGTAGATCAACTCTTGTAATACTCATATTCATCAAGATCAATCTAGCAGGACGTAGGGTATTACATCCATACAGAGGGCCCAAACCTGGGTAAAACATTGTGTCCCCCATCTCCTGTCACCATCGACCTTAGACTCACAGTTCGGGACCCCCTACCCGAGATCCGCCGGTTTTGACACCGACATAGTCTGGTTGCCTGGTTCGTCGCACTAAACAACTCCTTCAAGGACCATCTAATTGGGTCAAGATTGTTTAGTTTCCATCCGAACACCCCCATACTACCTACGTGGGGGCAGACCCCGATGATTGGTTAACCCTCTGATTTCATACAACACGACCGCACACGAAGTAAACATTTAAAAACATAACAAGCATTATATTGCACAATCACTTTATTTTATCATACAAGGTAGAGGGAGCTCGAATACATTCATTCAAAGATAGTGTCTTTCGCACAATGATCCACAACAATGCGGGACCCCTCCAAGACATCGTCGAAGTAGCGCTCAGGTGTGTGGTGCTCCTTGCCCTCCGGCGCCCCCTCGGTCGCTAATTTGACGGTGTCAAGCTTCGCCCACCAGACCTTGCAATAGGAGAAGGCCAGACGTGTGCCCTCAATGCAGACGGACCGCTTAACAACGTCCAGCCAAGGACAGGCATCCACTAGTCGCTTCATGAGGCCGAAGTAACTGCCGGGTATAGCTTTGGCTGGCCACAACCGGATTATTAAATCCTTCATGGCCAGTTCGGTCGCCCTAAGCAGCTCGACCTGCTATTTTAGCTGATCGCTGAAGGACACTGGATGTTCTGGCGCAAGATATTGCGACCAGAACATCTTCTCCGCGGAGCTCTCTTCTTCGGCTCGGAAGAATTCTGCGGCGTCAGCCACACTGCACAGCCGGTCAGTAAAAGCCCCTGGAGAACTCCGAATCTGGGTTAGTAAACGGTATTTCAACTTCACATTCTTGCTTTGCATATTGAATTCCTTACCCGCCATAATCCTCTTGGCCTCCTGGATCTCCTGGAGGGCACCCTGGGCCTCATTTCGGGCTGCCTCCGCACTCTGGCGAGCCTTGGCGAGTTCGGTCTCTTAAACCGATGCATCATGCTCCAAGGCCTCACACTTCTTCACCGCATCCTCGAGCACCCGTTGGACCTCATTGACTCGGGCCTTGAGCTTCTTCCAAGCGGTCTGCTCCTTGATAGCCTTCCCTTCAGCTTCAACCAGGGCTTGTTTCAGGGCCTCGACCTCGGTCGTCGCCTCTGTAAATGTCATGGCATTTCGGTCATTGCATATCATTTTCCTTTTTTTGAATACATAACAGGTTATTACTTACCTTGTTTTTCCTGGAGCTTCCTCTTCACCTGGCCCAACTCTTCCTCGGCCTCCGCCAGTTTTTGCTTCAGTCCGGAGACTTCAGCAGTATGTGAGGCTGCAACCAACAGCGATGCCTATGTTTATATTTCAGAAAAAATTAGTTAGTTTCCTACAATAGGAGATTGATCCTCTGTCCGACTTTTTTTTTCCGAACAACGGACAGTGTCTCATGGGCTACTGTCTACATTGGGATTTTCTCTTTTCTGCTTCGCTTACCTCAAAACCTGTCAGTAGGCCACTGCAGGCTTCGGTTAGTCCACTCTTGGCGGACTGAACCCTTTCAATTACCGTGCCCATAAGGACACGGTGCTCATCCATAATGGAAGCGCTTCGCAACCCCTCCAGCAGATTATCTCGTGCCCCTGGTTGGATAGGGGTCACCGGTGGAATAGGCATCCCCCCTTCTTTCGAAGGAGGTTGCGTGCTGGATTCGGAGCCGCATCGGTCTCCGGAATTGAGTCCGGTTGAGGGCTGAACTGAATACGGCCCTCCCCACCAGTCTCCACGGGGATTGACTCCCCTTGGTGTCCGGCGACGGGGGTTTCGCCTTCTGGTGCCTCCTGAGCCTCTCCGCCACCTGGAACAGTCCTTCGGGGTAGCACCTCCGCATCGTCCTTGGCCTGGGGGGACTGAGCGGCTTGCGGTGAATCGCTGGCCACCGCCTTGGAATCCAGTGAGCCTCCTGATGAGGATCATGGGGAGCTGTTGCGGGCCATACTACAATAACATAACCAATCATATCAATACAATGAGGAGGAGAAACTTTATGGGCGGATGTAAGTCTTAGCACTTAGGATGTGGCCCGTGGCTTAGTGCGGTGGCGTTGCTCCAGACTGCTTTCAACGTCCCATGCGGAGCTGGCCACGAGTGGGCCATTCCCCTTCTTGGGCACCTCTGCCTCCAGAATGGTGGAGGATGCCCTCTTCTTCTTCCCCTCATTAGGGGAATGGTTGTTTTCCTCCTCCTCCTCCTCCTCCTCATCATCATCGTCTTCAATGGCGGAGGAAGGAGTCTTGTCTTCGGACGTTGCGTCCGAAGCACCCTTGCGGTGGGGGCCACTCCGGCCCCCCTTGGCCTTCCCTGTGGCCTTCTTCTCCAGCGCCTTGTAGGGCGCCGGTACCAGCATCTTTGCTAAACGCGAGATGACTGGTTCTTCAGGCAGCGGGGCTGGACATTGGATCCGCTTTGCCCTCTCCATCCACACCTGAAGAATCTATGACGATAAAATATTAGACATCATCTTTGAAACAAGCAAGTAAGGGATATAGTAAGAATGATATAACTTGTTGGCGAGTTGGTTGATGTCATGCCTGCAGTCCGAATCTGTGGCCGAGGGTGTTTCGTTTCCCTTAAAAAGCAACCTCCTGGCATCTTCGTGAGTGGTTTCGAAGAGCCTCTTCGAGGTGTGGTGCTTCTTCGGATTGAACTCCCATAGAGGGGGGCTTCCGATTTGGCATGGAAGAATCCGGCGAACTATCATCACCTGGATTATATCGACGAGTTTGATATCTCTATCCACCATGCTTTGAATGCGCGTTTGCAGTGCTGTCAGCTCGTCTAGCGAACACCAGTTCGGGTCCTTCTCGACCCAGGAGGTGAGTCGCATGGGAGCGCTAGAGTTGAATTCGGCAGTTGCGGCCCTGGTGGTGCCGAGGGCTTCTGTGATACAGAACCAATGTTTCTGCCATTCTTTTACAGTCTCCACGAATGTGCCTTTCGGCCAGGAGACATTGTCCAGCTTGCTCACCATGGCGCCTCTGCACTCCGCGTGCTGGCCATCCACCACCTTCGGCTTCACATTGAAGACCTTGAGCCACAGCCCGAAGTGTGGCTGGATGCGGAGGAAGGCTTCACACACAACGATGAACGCCGAGATGTTGAGGAGGGAGTTCGGGGATAGATCATGGTAGTCTATCCCGTAGTAGAACATCAGAGTGCGGACGAAGGGGTGGAGTGGGAACCCTAACCCACGGAGGAAATGAGGGATGAATTCTACCCTCTCGTTGGGCTTCGGCGTGGGAACGATTTGTCCCTGGGCCGGAAGGCGGTGGGAGATTCCCTTTGCCAGGTACCCGGCTGCACAAAGCTCGGCGATGTCCTCCTCCAGGACGGAGGAGGCCATCCACTTGCCTTGACCTCTGGATCCGGACAAGGTTGAGGCTTGCTCAAGACGAAGAAGATGAGAACTTCGGCGCTGGAGCTCAAGAATGGAAGGGCAGAGGAAGAGAGTTACCCACGGTGGGGTTACCCACGCCCGTATTGATGAGAATCCCGTAATAAGGGGACACGGTCTCTGCTTTGACAAGACGTGCCAATGGAAACAGCGTCTCGAAACATGGAGCGACAGACAAAAAACGGTTCAAGATTATGACCGGGTAGATGTGATGTCATGTTACGAAAAGTTGTCAGCAGATTGGACGCGTGTAAAATTATATTCTTTGTGTGGTTGTGTGTGGTGTGTGTTACAGGTCCGGACACATGAATACGTCCGAAGACTATTGTGGAGTTCGGAAGGAGGAACCCGCCTTGCAATGCCGAAGATAGGCCGACGTGCTAGATACCTTGTCATTGAAGCCAGGTCCAGGGGCTACTAAGGGAATCCTAGACTAAGGGGTCCTCGGGCGTTCGGCCTGTTAGCCATGGGGGACTGATGGGCTGTGAAGATACAAAGACCGAAGACTACACCCGTGTCCGGATGAGACTCTCCTTGGCGTGGAAGGCAAGCTTGGTGATTAAATATGTAAATTCCTTTCTTTGTAACCGACCTTGTGTAACCCTAGATCCTCCCGGTGTCTATATAAACCGGAGGACTTAGTCCAAAGGAGGGACATTATCATAGCCATACAAGCTAGACCTCTATGGTTTAGCCTTACGATCTCATGCTAGATCAACTCTTGTAATATTCATATTCATTAAGATCAATCAAGCAGGACGTAGGGTATTACCTCCATAGAGAGGGCCCGAACCTGGGTAAAACATTGTGTCCCCTGTCTCCTGTTACCATCGACCTTAGACACACAGTTCGGGAACCCCTACCTGAGATCCGCTGTTTTTGACACCGACAGTGGGCACAACCCACCTAGGCACGCCTGGTAAGCCAGGCGCGCCCTGGTGTCTTGTGCCCACCAGGGTGACCTTCCTGGTTGTTTCTTATTTTCCTAATTTTTGTTATTTTCCAAAACGGATAGAAAATATTTTTGCAGGTTTTTTGGAGTCTGTTTACTTACCGTAACATGTGCCTCCTCTTTTTCACGATTCTTGAGTGTTACGGAATGCCTCTTTTATCTGTTCTTCCGGTGTTATAGTTTGGATAATATTACTATCAACATTAATTGGTGTACCTGAGATATATTTTTTTATTCATTGCCCATTAACAACCTTCGGGTTAGTACCTTCAGCATTATTCATTTTTATAGCTTCAGACCAATAGACCTCCTCAATAACATAGGATCGTTCCCATTTGGATAGGAGTTTTCCTGCAAAGAATCTGAAACGAGAGTTGTACAAAAGAACATATTCTCCAACTTTGAACTCACGCTTTTGGATTCCTTTATCATGCCATCTTTTAACTTTTTCTTTGAATAACTTGGCATTTTCATAAGCTTGGGTTCTCCATTCATCTAATGAGCTAATATCAAATAACCTCTTTTCACCGGCAAGTTTAAAATCATAGTTGAGTTCTTTGATTGCCAAATAAGCTTTATGTTCTAACTCAAGACGCAAATGACAAGCTTTTCCATAAACCATTTTATAAGGAGACATACCCATAGGATTTTTATATGCTGTTCTATAATCCCAAAGTGCATCATCTAATTTCTTAGACCAATTCTTCCGGGACCTATTGACAATCTTTTGCAAAATTAATTTTATTTCCCTATTGCAAAGTTCAACTTGTCCACTAGACTGAGGATGATAAAGTGCCACAATTCTATGGTTAACATCATACTTGGCAAGCATTTTACGGAAAGCACCATGAATAAATTGTGAACCATCATCAGTCATTAAATATCTAGGGACTCCAAACCTTGGGAAAATAACTTCCTTAAGCATTTTAATAGAGGTGTTCTGATCAAAACTACTAGTTGGAATAGCTTCTACCCACTTAGTAACATAATCAACAACAACCAAAATATGTGTATACCTGTTAGAGGAAGGAAATGGTCCCATGTAATCAAATCCCCAAACATCAAATGGTGCAACAAGACATGAATAATTCATAGGCATTTCTTGACACTTACCGTTATTACCTTGTCTTTGACATTCATCACAAGATAAGACGAACTTACGAGCATCCTTGAAAAGAGTAGGCCAATAAAACCTAGACAGCAATACCTTGTGACCAGTTCTGTCTCCCTCATGATACCCTCCGTAAGCTTGAGAGTGAAAGTTCCGTAGGATTTGTCCCTATTCATGCTCAGGTACACAACGTCTAATCATCCCATCTACTCCTTCTTTATAAAGATGTGGGTTATCCCAAAAGTTATGTCCTAAATCATAGAAGAATTTTTTTCTTTTGTTGGTACGTAAAGCTAGGTGGTAAATATTTAGCAACAATGTAATTAGCATAGTCAACATACCAATGAGTGTTATGAGAAACATTTATTGCAGCTAACTGCTCATCAGGAAAACTATCATCAATAGGTAGTGGGTCATCAAGGACATTCTCCAACCTAGACAAGTTATCAGCTACGGGGTTCTCTGTTCCCTTTCTATCAGTGATATGTAAATCAAATTCTTGTATCAAGAGAACCCATCGAATAAGCCTAGGTTTAGCACCTTTCTTTTCCATAAGATATTTAATAGCAACTTGGTCGGTGTGAACAATTACTTTTGAATCAACAATGTAAGATCTAAATTTGTCACAAGCAAACAACACTGCTAGAAATTCTTTTTAGTAGTAGCATAATTTCTTTGAGCACCGTCCAGAGTTTTACAAACATAATGAATAACATTTACTTTCTTGTCAACTCTTTCTCCTATAACAGCACCAACAACATAATCACTAGCATCACACATAATTTCAAAAGGCAAGTTCCAATCAGGTGGTTGAACAATAGGTGCATAAATTAAGGCTTTCTTGAGTGTTTCGAAGGCTTCTAGACAATCATCATCAAAAACAAAAGGAACATCCTTTTGCAGAAGATTTGTAAGAGGCCTACAAATTTTAGAAAAGTCTTTGATAAATCTCCTATAAAAGCTAGCATGACCTAAGAAACTACGAATACCTTTGATATCTTTAGGACATGGAATATTCTCAATTGCATCAATCTTAGCTTTGTCCACTTCAATACCTAATTCAGAAATTTTATGGCACAAAACAATACCTTCATTAACCATAAAAGTGGCACTTCTCCCAATTCATGACAAGATTTGTTTGCTAGCATCTCTGCAAAACTCGATCAAGATTGCTTAAACTATCATCAAAAGACTTCCCATAAATGGAAAAGTCATCCATGAAAACTTCAACAGTCTTTTCACAAAAGTCAGAGAATATAGCAGTCATACATCTTTGAAAGGTAGCAGGTGCATTGCATAAACCAAAAGGCATACGTCTATAATCATAGGTTCCAAAGGGACAAGTGAAAGTGTTCTTTTCTTGATCAGGTTGAGAAATAGGTATTTGTGAAAAATCAGAGTATCCATCAAGGAAGCAAAAATGTGTGTGCTCAGATAATCTTTCTAGCATTTGATCAATAAAAGACAGAGGGTATTGATCTTTTCTAGTTGCTTTGTTTAATTTTCTAAAATCAACTACCATTCTATAGCCTGAAACAATTCATTGTGGAATAAGTTCATTCTTATCATTAGGAACAACAATATTACCTCCTTTCTTAGGGACTCAATGAACAGGACCTACCCATCTACTATCAGCTACATGATAGATTATACCCGCTTCCAGAAGTTTTAATATTTCCGTTCTTACTACTTCCTTCATCTTTGGATTTAACCGACGTTGGTGATCAACAACGGGTTTAGCATCAGGTTCCATATTAATCTTGTGTGCTGACATAGAGTGGGACTAATGCCCTTCAAATCATCAAGAGTATATCCAATGGCATCTCGGTGCTTCCTTAGAACTTCCAATAATCTTTCTTCTTCATGTTCTGAAAGGTTAGCACTAATAATAACAGGATATATCTTCTTCTCATCAAGATAAGCATATTTCAAAGTGGCTGGCAATTGTTTTAATTCAAACACAGGATCACCTTTAGGTGGTGGAGGGCCTCCTAGAGTTTCAATAGGCAAATTGTGTTTAAGCCGAGGACGTTGTCCAAAGAAAATCTTATTTATTTCATTTCTTTCATGCATATGTAAATCGTTTTCATCGTCTAGCAGATATTGTTCTAAAGGACCAGTAGGAGGCACAACCATAGAAGCAAGACCAATTATTTCATCCTTACTAGGCAATTATTTTTTATGAGGTTTTCTACTAAACTTGGAAAAATTAAACTCATGAGACTCATCACCAAAGCTAACACCGACAGTTTGTTTCTCACAATCTATTTTAGCATTAACTGTGTTCAAGAAAGGTCTACCAAAGATAATGGAAATCATCTTGTGGGGAACCAAGAACAAGAAAACCAGTAGGGTATTTTATTTTCCTGCACAAGACTTCAACATCTCTAACAATCCCAATTGATTATATAGTATCTCTATTAGCAAGTTTAATAGTAACATCTATGTCTTATATCTCTGAGGGTGCTATGTCATTCATAATTTCATGATATAAGGTAAAGGGAATAGCACTCATGCTAGCACCTATGTCGCATAAACCATGATAACCGTGATCTCCTATTTTAACTTAGACAATGGTCATGCCAAGAACATGTCTATGTTTATCCTTTTTATCGGGTTTGGCAATTCTAGCAGCTTCTTCACGAAAGTAAATAACATGCCCATCTATATTTTCTTCCAGGAGATCCTTAACCATAGCAACACTAGGTTCTACTTTGATTTGTTCATCAGGTTTAGGTGTTCTCATATAACTTTTGTTGACCAGAGTTGAAACTTTAGCATGTTCCTTGAACCTAACAGGGAAAGGTGGTTTCTCAATATAAGTAGTAGGAACAACTAGATCAACATTGTAAATAATAGTTTCCTCTTGAGCTAGTACCGGTACTTTAATTTCTTAGTTAAAGGTGGGTGATATTTAAACCACTTCTCCTTAGGGAGATCAACATGAGTAGCGAATGATTCACAAAGGGAGGCAACTATCTTAGAGTCAAGTCCATATTAGTGCTAAACTTTTGAAAAGTATCGGTATACATAAAATATTTAACACAATCAAACTTGAGATTAATACCTGACTCTTTACCTTTGTCGAGTTCCTAATCTTCAGAGTTGTGTTTAATTCTTTCCAAAAGATCCCACTGGAATTCAATAGTCTTCTTCATAAAGGAACCATCACAAGAAGTATCAAGCATGGATAGATCATCATGAGAAAGGCGAGCATAAAAATTCTGGATAATAATTTCTCTTGAGAGCTCATGATTGGGGCATGAATATAACAATGACTTACGCCTCCCCCAAGCTAAAGCGATACTTTCTCCTTCACGAGGCCAAAAATTATATATGTAATTTCGATCACGATGAACTAGATGCATAGGATAATTTTTTTGGTGAAACTCCAATTAAAATCGATTCCAATTCCAAGATCCAATATCATCACATAGCCTATACCATGCCTGTCGGCATGAACGATACCTACGGGATCATGGTGATCCCTTCTACGGTTTGGCAGGGAAGAGGGGTAGAGAAAAGAGCAGATCTAATGATCAACACGACGGATTTTTAACCAGGTTCGGGCCGCTGAGCAGCGTAAAACCCTAGTCCTTCTTGAGTTTATATTTTGTGTTCTTGAGCTTCGGCTAGCTGCTATGCATGCAAGCTTGACCAAGAGGTTCAAATGTCCGAATCCTCCTCCAGTACACCGTGGGCCTCCTTTTATATGTCCAAGGGGCTACCAAAGTGGCACACAGGAGGTGGAAAGTAGTTACAGTGTCTATGTTTATCACCAACGTCTTAGGACAAAACGCATTAAATGCATTGCTTACGTGCCTCCCAGCTTTATCGGGACGGGAGTAGAACCTGTCCCATCCGTTGTTGTCCCGCCCCATCTCGACACGCGTCCACGCCGGCGAAGCATGCAGTGCCAAGTTGGCTGGCCAGCTGCTGTGCTTGGGAGGTGGCAGGATCTTCACAAAGATCCACATGCCACCACGCAGGCGCTTGCTAGGCTGGCAGGCCGGCCATTGCGCTGGAGCGGTGACGGGGCGGCGGAATCTTGTTGTGGTCTTGTCTACGTCCCCGGCAAGGATCTTGCCGGGGCCTCGCAGATGTCTCCGGCAAGGATCTCGCCGGGGGTTCAGCTCGTCCTCTATTCTTTGGTCTGGTTGCTTCTCTTCGCCTTGTATCTCGTTCTTCATGCCTCGCCGCGTGTGGGGCTACGACTGCCCGTGCACAAGTATGGGGTACTAAAGGGCCCAAACTTTAGTACACCGACAGGAACACCTGGGCTTGGGCCACGCACGAGCATGGAGCATTGTTTGGCCAGGCCCAAACGATGCGCGGGCATGCGTGGCAGGGTATAACTGCTATAATCTTCTTGTCTGCGCTTCCCCATGATCTGTATTGAGTGCGCAGCATGGGGGTCGTGGTGGAACTGTTGCAACTCGCCTATGCCTGCGCCAATGCCTTCACTCCAAACAGTAAAGAGGTAGCTCCGCGCCTTCCCCGTAAAAAGAGGAATCAGCACGGGCGCTGCTCATTAACTCTTCTCACCCATTCTAATCTAGGAGACCGTCGTTTCCTTCTTCTTCCTCGAGCCCAATCCAGAGCCTTCTTCTCCGCCCATTGCCACCTCACCTTCACCACTTTCGATCCCCCCACCCTCCGCCGGCTGCTATGGCACCCAAAAACAAGGGCAAGGGATCGCTCAAGGCGAGCGACGGGGAAGAGGTGCCGGAGGACGAGCTGGTGACCAAGCAGAGGGAGCACATCGTCTTCGCTCCTAGGATCGATGCGCACGTGCTCAAGGATCGGTACCGGTTCATGTGGGGGAGGGAAACAACGGGGCATCCCGCCACCTGCGTCATCCCTAGACCCAACGGCGCGCCAGGTCCACATAGATTCCCCTTTTTTATTGATTATCTCTATTGCGGGCTCTGCCCCCCATTCTCGGATTTCTTCATCGACATCATGTATACCTTCAGCTTCCATCTTTTGGATTTCACGCTGAACGTCGTGGCCTGTATGGCCATCTTTGCTCACCTCTATGAGAATTTCGCCGGGGTGGTCCCCAACATGGCGCTCTTCCGCAACTATTTCATGCCCCACATTCAGGCAGGAGAGGCGCTGCCAGACTGCATCACCTGGATCCCGAGGGCCTGCTGCAAGGAGATGTATCCAAATGGGAACCACAAGGAGAAGTGGGACGAGTGGCGACATAGGTGGTGCTGGATTGTGGAAAAAGAGCTGCATCCTTTTTTCACCCCCCGGCAAGCGCAAGTGGCCCGTCGTAGCAACAGGGGCATCCTCTACCCACATGACAAGATGCTCACAGTCACCATCACCAGAATCCACCGCCTCAAGGCTATCGGGCTCACCCCGGAGATGATCGGGGAAAATTTCCTCCACCGCTGTATCGCCCCTTGATACGTCTCCAATGTATGTACTTTTCCAAACACTTTTGCCCTTGTTTTGGATTCTAACTTGCATGATTTTAATGGAACTAACCCGTACTGACGCAGTTTTCAGCAGAATTACCATGTTGTTATTTATGTGTAGGAGCAAACGTTCTCGGAATGACCAGAAACTTCACAGAGCCACTTTTCAGAAAATAAGAAATATACCTGCCAAAGATGAAGGCCAGGGGGGCCACCACCTTGCCAAGAGGGTGGGGGTGCACCTACCCCAATAGGGCGTGCCCCCCTACCTCGTGGGCCCCTTGTTGCATCTCCGACTACAACTCCACCTCCATATATTGAGTTTCAATGAGAAAAAAATCAGGGAGAAGAAATCATCGTGTTTTACGATACGGAGCCGCCACCAAGCCCTAAAACCTCGCGGGAGGGCAGATCTGGAGTCCGTTCGGGGCTCCGGAGAGGGGAATCCGTCGCCATCGTCATCATCAACCGTCCTCCATCACCAATTTCATGATGCTCACCACCGTGCATGAGTAATTCCATCGTAGGCTTGCTGTACGGTGATGGGTTGGATGGGATCTATCATGTAATCGAGTTAGTTTTGTTAGGGTTTGATCCGTAGTGTCCACTATGTTCTGAGATTGATGTTGCTATGACTTTGTTATGCTCAATGCTTGTCACTAGGGCCCGAGTGCCATGATTTCAGATCTGAACCTATTATGTTTTCATCAAGATATGACTGTTCTTGATCCTATCTTGCAAGTCTATAGTCACCTATTATGTGTTATGATCCATTAACCCCAAAGTGACAATAATCGGGATACTTACCGGTGATGACCGTAGTTTGAGGAGTTCATGTATTCACTATGTGTTAATGCTTTGTCCCGGTTCTCTATTAAAAGGAGGCCTTAATATCCCTTAGTTTCCATAAGGACCACGCTGCCACGGGAGGGTAGGACAAAAGATGTCATGCAAGTTCTTTTCCATAAGCACATATGACTATGTTCGAAATACATGCCTACATTATATCAATGAAATGGAGCTAGTTCTGTGTCACCCTAGGTTATGACTGTTACATGATGAACTGCATCCGGCATAATTCTCCATCACCGATCCATTGCCTATGAGCTTTCCATATATTGTTCTTCGCTTATTTACTTTTCTGTTGCTATTGCTATCATCACTACAAAATACCAAAAACATTACTTCTACTACTATTACCTTTTGCTACCGTTATCCCCACTATCATATTACTTTGCTACTAAATACTTTGCTGCAGATATTAAGTTTCCAGGTGTGGTTGAATTGACAACTCAGCTGCTAATACTTGAGAATATTCTTTGGCTCCCCTTGTGTCGAATCAATAAATTTGGGTTGAATACTCTACCCTCGAAAACTGTTGCGATCCCCTATACTTGTGGGTTATCAAGACTATTTTCTGGCGCCGTTGCCGGGGAGCATAGCTCTATTCTTTGAGTCACTTGGGATATATATCTGCTTATCATTATGAAGAACTTGAGAGATCCAAAAACCAAGATCTATCCCTCAACTACGAGGGGAGGTAAGGAACTGTCATCTAGCTCTGCACCTGATTCACCTTCTGTTTTGAGTAAGCTTGCGACACCTACACCTGCTTCTGCTATTCTTTCTGGTATGTCGCAAGTTATTGATGATGCCACTTCTGCTATGCATGATACTTATGATGAAACTACCTCTATGCCTGATACTACTATGCCACTTAGTGCTTTTCTTGATGAACAACTTGCTAGGGCTAGAGAAATTGAAAATATTGAATCTGATGATACTGATGATGAAGAACCACTTGCTATTCCTAAGGGTTATGTTTTTTATCAAGATGCTTCTTTAGCCATTTTAGCTTGCAGAAATAGAACTAAACTTAAGAAATTATTAGCTAAATGGAGTAAGCAATCTCTAAATGCCAGAATGAAACCTGACCCTGCTTTTGGTACTTCACCTATCTTTGTTACTGATAAGGATTATGAATTCTCTGTTGATCCTGATATAATTACTTTGGTTGAATCTGATCCTTTTCATGGTTATGAATGTGAAATGGTTGTGGCACATCTTACTAAACAGAATGATATAGCTACCCTGTTCACTAAAGATGAGAGAACTCGCTACTTTTATATCCTTAAAATATTTCCGTTCTCATTAAAGGGTGATGCTAAGATATGGTTTAATTCTCTTGATCCTAGTTGTGTGCGTAGTCCCTAGGATATGATTTATTACTTCTCTATTAAATATTTCCCTGCTCATAAGAAACAAGCTGCTTTAAGGGATATATATAATTTTGTGCAAATTGAAGAAGAGAGTCTCCCACAAGCTTGGGGGAGGCTTCTCCAATTACTTAATGCTTTGCCTGATCATGCTCTTAAGAAAAATGAAATACTTGATATCTTTTATAATGGACTAACCGATGCCTCTAGAGTTTACCTGGACAGTTGTGCTGGTTCTGTTTTCAGGGAAAGAACATCGGATGAAGCTGAAATTCTATTGAATAATATGGTGACAAATTAAAATAATTGGACACCTCCGGAGCCTATTCCTAAACCAACTCCGAAGAAGAGGGGTATTCCATTTCTCAGTCCTGAAGATATGCAAGAGGCAAAGAAATATATGAAAGAAAAGGGTATTAAAGATGAAGATGTTAAGAACTTACCTCCTATTGAAGAAATACATGGTCTTAATTTACCGCATGTTGAAGAAACATATAATCTAAATCCTTTACCTATTATAGAAACTCATGGTCTTGATAACCCGACACAGGTAGTAAAGGTAAATTCTCTCTATAGATATTATAAAGTTGTAATCCCATTTACTAAAATTGCTAGCCCATGCTTAGATGAGTTTGATAAATTTATGGCTAAGCAAGAAGCATTTAATGCTTATTTTGGTAGACAACTGAAATACAATTCAAATATGCTTGGACACTTGGGTGATTATATGGCTAATGTCAAAGGTGAACTTAAACTTATTACTAAACATGCTTCTATGGTTACCACTCAAGTAGAACAAGTACTTAAAGCTCAAAATGATTTGCTCAATGAATTGAATAATAAGAATAATGATAATGCTATTAGAGTGGCTTCTAGAACTGGTAGAATGACTCAGGAACCTTTGTATCCTAAAGGCCATCCTAAAATAATTGAGCAAGATTCTCAAAGAAATAATATAGATGCACCTAGTCCTTCTAAAAAGAAGAAAAAGAAAAATGATAGGACTTTGCACGCTCCTAGTGATCCTATTGTTGAAACACCTGAGAATCCAAATGATACTTCTATTTCTGATGCTGAAACACAACCTGGTAATGAACCTGAAACTAGTGATAATGCTAATAATAATGTTCATGATGATGCTCAACCTAGTAATGGTAATGATATAGAAATTGAACCCGTTGTTGATCTTGATAACCCACAATCAAAGAATCAACGTTATGATAAGAAAGATTTTGTTGCTAGGAAACACGGTAAAGAAAGAGAGCCTTGGGTTCGGAAACCCATGCCCTTTCCTCCCAAACCATCCAAGAAAAAGGATGATGAGGATTTTGAGCGCTTTGCTAAAATGATTAGACCTATCTTTTTGCGTATGCGATTAACTGATATGCTCAAAACCAATCCTTATGCTAAGTACATGAAAGATATTATTACAAATAAAGATACCGGAAGCTGAAATTTCCACCATGCTTGCTAATTACACTTTTAAGGGTGGAATACCAAAGAAACTAGGAGATCCAGGAGTACCCACTATACCATGCTCTATTAAAAGAAACTATGTTAAAACTACTTTATGTGATCTTGGAGCCGGTGTTAGTGTTATGCCTCTCTCTTTATATCGTAGACTTGTTGTGAATAAGTTGACACCTACTGAAATATCTTTGCAAATGCCTGAAAAATCAACTGCTATACCTGTCGGTATTTGTGAGGATGTGCCTGTTGTAGTTGCAAACGTTACTATTTTAACGGACTTTGTTATTCTTGATATTCCCGAGTATGATAGTATGTCTATTATTCTTGGAAGACCCTTTTTAATACTGCAGGGGCTGTTATTGATTGCACAAAAGGCAATGCCACTTTTCATGTTAATGGTAATGAGCATACAGTACACTTTCCGAGGAAACAACCTCATGTTCATAGTATAAACTCTATTGGAAAAATTCCATCGATTATATTTGGAGGTTTTGAATTTCCTCTTCCTACTATCAAGAAGAAATATGATATTCTTATTATTGGGGATGTGCATATCCCCGTTGAGGTAACATAGTGTTTATTCGAAATTTCTCTGGTTCCATGTTATTCGGACTGAGTTCGTTAACAAGACTTGATCAACCTTGTTAGTGGATTCCTTTTGATGATCATGAGATGGATGAAACTAGACGGCACAACCTTCTATACCACACTTTTACTTTTTGTTATTTATATTAAATAAAATAAAAATAAATATTTGTCTGTCTGTTATCTGATTATCCATGCAATATAAAAATACCTCGAAAATAAAAGTTCTCCAAATGCCCTGAAATTTAAATATGATTTTTTCTAGAATATTTGAGGATTTATGGAACAAAGACCACACCAGGGGGGCCAACCACCTTGCCACGAGGGTGGAGGGCGCGCCCACCCCCTAGGGCGTGCCCCCCTGCCTCGTGGGCCCACGGTGGCCCTCCTCCACTTATCCTTTCACCCATACACTCCTTCCTCCCCCAAACATGAATAACCAGCTCAAACCCGAGTCCAAGCTCGTTTTGCTGCCATTTGCGATCTCCTTGCTCAAAGCACCTCTCATAAAACTGCTTGGGGAGATTGTTCCTTGGTATGTAACTCCTCCATTGGTCCAATTAGTTTTTGTTCTAGTGCTTTATTCATTGCAAATTTTTGCTGCTTAGGTGACCCTGTTCTTGAGCATGCATGTCAAATTTATATGGTCAAAAGTAGTTTTGATGCATGATATAGGCCCTAGGCACATGTAGGAGTAGTTGCTATCAATATTATTGAGTTTGGTTTACTTTTATTTTTAAGTTACTAAATTTTTTTCAGGATTTTTCAAAGGAAGAAAAATTCTTAGGAAAATGTTCCAAGGTGGGTCTTCAAGGAAGCAAGGACCTAGGCTTGCAATGCGTGATGCTGACGAAGAGCCACCAAGAGATGCTCCAGTGCGTCCTTGTGAGTGGCCTTCTGAAAATTTTATGGATTGAGCGGGAATAAAAGAAGAATTCAACGCATATTTGCGTAACACTGATCTCGTGAGCTTCGAGGAAGAGGAGTGCAGTCAGTATCATAATCTCACTAGCTCCTTTGTGAGGAGGTTTGAATTTGCAACTTCACGTAAGTCTCCAACTGTCCTATTTGATCTTTATGATAAATCTTATACCATGGACTTAGAGGATTTTACCACTGCTTGCAAACTTCCACAATGGGGTAGTATAAGGGATCCTCACAAATCTGAATTTAGAGATTTTCTTGCTAATATAACTGTGGGAGAATCTAGAGATATTACACAAGCTACCATAGGGAGCATTCACTTTCCTGCTATAAATTATTTCGCTCTCTTCGTAGGTAGATGCATAAATGCTAAAGATGAGGCATGTCACATATGTGTCCCCGATCTTAGTATTCTTAGGAGTGCCGTGTTAGGAGAGAAATCATATAATTTGGGAGCCATTGTTGCACGTAGGTTGCATCTTAACAGACGTAATGGAGATTTCTTTGGTGGAATTTATGAAACCCGCATAGCTAATTTTCTTGGTATAGATGTACGTGAAGATGATATTGAATTATCACCTACTTACCTAGACTTTAATGCTATGGTTCATCACCAGTTTGTTGAGAGGAATGAATCACCTCTCCAGAACCAACTAATCTTTGACAGACGTCGTGCTGTCTGTATTACTCTCCCTGCCCCTGCCTTCTTTGATTATCAGGCAAGAGGAGGATATTCTATTACCAGAGAGGAGGTAGATGAGTACAAGAGGAGAGAGGAGGTCGCTCGTCGCCACGCTACAGCTCAGCAGGCGATAGCTGCTGCATCCCAGTACGACCCTAGCTACTATTATGGATATCAGCCAGGCCAGCCGTGGCCATAGACCAACTTAGGCCAAAAACCTAAGCTTGGGGGAGTACGTATTTCTCGCCGACATTACATTTATGCTCACACACTCATTGCTAGATGTCGGTGCTCATACTTTTTCGTTGTATCATGCATGCTAGTTTATTTTCCTTTTTTATGCTTTCTTCTTCTGTGTTTAATAAACCTTAAGAAAAACCAAAAAAATAGTTGTAGCTTTTAATCAATTTAATTTCCATGCTTATAGTAGTAATTAAAAAGAAAACCCAAAAATATTTCCTGTTCTTCTTTTGCTTGTTGGGAGCTTTCTCGTGTAAATAGCTTTATTTCTTTTCTTTCCTTTGGGGGTCGATAGGAGAAGACCATAATTAAATTGTTGAAGTGGCTCTTATATGCATTACTGTTGATCTGGCAAAAGAGCCCAAATTGCCTTGTCTTCTCCTGTTTATCGAATGCCTGCAGATTCCAGCTTAGTCCAATGCACGTGCACTATTATTATTAATTTACATTGTTCGGTCGTGCAAGCGAAAGGCAATTATGATGATATATGATGGACGGGCTGAGATGAGAAAAGCTGGTATGAACTCGACCTCTTTTGTTTTTGTAAATATGATTAGTTCATCGTTCCTGTTTCAGCCTATTATGAATAAACATGTTTGCAATAACAACTAGAGATCATAGTTTCTTGTGCCATGATTGATTAGCTATGAGTTATAATGGTTTACCTTGCATGCCAACATGCTATTAAAATGGTTATGATGTGGTATGATAGGGTGGTATCCTCCTCTGAATGATTTAAGTGACTTGACTTCGCACATGTTCATGCATGTAGTTGAAACAAAATCAACATTGCCTTGATGATATTTATGTTCATGGTGGATTATATCCTACTCATGCTTGCATTCAGTGTTGATTAATTTTAATGCATGTTAATGACTATTGTTGCTCTCTAGCTAGTCGCTTCCCAGTCTTTTGCTATCCTTCACCTGTACTAAGCGGGAATACTGCTTGTGCATCCAAAGTCCTTAAACCCCAAAGTTATTCCACATGAGTCCACTATACCTACCTATATACGGTATCTACCTGCCGTTCCATGTAAATTTGTATGTGCCAAACTCTAAACCTTCAAATAAATATCTTGTTTTGTATGCTCGAATAGCTCATGTATCAACTAGGGTTGTCTGTATATTCCATATTAGATGGGTTATTCTCAAGAGGAGTGGACTCCGCTCCTCACTCACGAGATAAATGGCTGGTCCCCGGGATGCCCAGTCCTATGCTTTATGCAAACTAAATCAAAATAATTGTAAAAAAAACTCCCCCTGGGACTCTTGCTAGTTGGAGGCACTCGTTGTTTCAAGCAAGCCATGGATTGATGCTTCTTGGTGGAAGGGGGAGTATAAACTTTATCATTCTGTTTGGGAACCGCCTACAATGTGTGTAGCATGGAAGATATCACCATCTCTTAGTTGTTATGTTGACAATGAAAGTATACCGCTCAAAATGTTATTCACCTCTGTTTCAAAACTGAGCTCTGGCACCTCTAAAAATCCCTACTTCCCTCTGCGAAGGGCCTATCTATTTACTTTTATGTTGAGTCATCACCCTCTTATTAAAAAGCACCAGTTGGAGAGCACCACTGTCATTTTCATTCATTACTGTTAGTTTACATTGAGTATGACTTGACTGGATCTCTTTTACCATGAATTACAATGTCTAGTCAGTCCTTGGTCTTTAAAGGTGCTCTGCTTTTATGTTTTGCGGTCTCAGAAAGGGCTAGCGAGATACCACCTTGTTATATCATATTATGATTGTTCTGAGAAAGTTTTGTCATCCGAGATTTATTATTATGGCTCACTAGTTGATTATGCTATTGATATGAGTAAACTTGAGGCCTATGCATTATTGCGAATGTGGTTAGTGATAATCTTTGCTGAAAAATTGAATGCTGGCTTTACATATTTACAACAACAAGAGCAAACAGGGTTTGTACAAGTTTTTCTTTATCACTTTTAGTTTGTCAACTGAATTGCTTGAGGACAAGCGAAGGTTTAAGCTTGGGGGAGTTGACACGTCTCCAACATATCTACTTTTCCAAACACTTTTTCCCTTGTTTTGGACTCTAACTTGCATGATTTGAATGAAACTAACCCGGACTGACGCTGTTTTCAGCAGAATTACAATGGTGTTATTTATGTGCAGGAGCAAACATTCTCGGAATGACCTGAAACTTCATGGAGCCACTTTTCAGAAAATAAGAAAAATACCTGCCAAAGATGAAGGCCAGGGGGGCCACCACCTTGCCACGAGGGTGGGGGGCGCGCCTGCCCCCAGAGCGTGCCCCCTACCTCGTGGGCCCCCTGTTGCGTCTCAGACTCCAACTCCACCTCCATATATTGAGTTTCGATGGGAAAAATTAGGGAGAAGAAATCATCACATTTTACGATACGGAGCCGCCGCCAAGCCCTAAAACCTCTCGGGAGGGCTGATCTGGAGTCTGTTCGGGGCTCCGGAGAGGGGAATCCATCGCCATCGTCATCATCAACCATCCTCCATCACCAATTTCATGATGCTCACCGCCGTGCGTGAGTAATTCCATCGTTGGCTTGCTGTACGGTGATGGGTTGGATGGGATCTATCATGTAATCGAGTTAGTTTTGTTAGGGTTTGATCCCTAGTGTCCACTATGTTCTGAGATTGATATTGCTATGACTTTGCTATGCTTAATGCTTGTCACTAGGGCCCGAGTGCCATGATTTCAGATCTGAACCTATTATGTTTTCATCAATATACGAGTGTTCTTGATCCTATCTTGCAAGTCTATAGTCACCTATTATGTGTTATGATCCGTTAACCCCAAAGTGACAATAATCGAGATACTTACTAGTGATGACCTTAGTTTGAGGAGTTCATGTATTCACTATGTGTTAATGCTTTGTTCCGGTTCTCTATTAAAAGGAAGCCTTAATATCCCTTAGTTTCAGTACGGACCCCGCTGCCACGTGAGGGTAGGACAAAAGATGTCATGCAAGTTCTTTTCCATTAGCACGTATGACTATGTTCAGAAGACATGCCTACATTATATCAATGTACTGGAGCTAGTTCTGTGTCACCCTAGGTTATGACTGTTACATGATGAACCACATCCGGCATAATTCTCCATCACCGATCCATTGCCTATGAGCTTTCCATATATTGTTCTTCGCTTATTTACTTTTCCATTGCTATTGCTATAATCACTACAAAATACCAAAAACATTACTTCTACTGCTGTTACCTTTTGCTACCGTTATCACCACTATCATATTACTTTGCTACTAAATACTTTGCTATAGATGTTAAGTTTCCAGGTGTTGTTGAATTGACAACTCAGCTGCTAATACTTGAGAATATTCTTTGGCTCCCCTTGTGTCGAATCAATAAATTTGGGTTGAATACTCTACCCTCGAAAACTGTTGCGATCCCCTATACTTGTGGGTTATCACCCTCTGCATAACAAAGGGAGGGTGGCTTGGGATTTCCGGAATGAGGCAGATATTATGAGGTTACGCCCCGGCCTGAATCAAAACTTATAGTGATGCAGCATGTGTCCCTCTACTCAAAGATGTTCCAGCTCAAGGTCGACAAGCCTGGCAAGGCTAGCAAGGCTAAAAAAGTCAGCAAGGCTGAGGAAGTCGACATGCCGTTCAAGTTGCCGGCGACCATGGTCCCCCTGTGCAACCATTCTGCCTGGAGCTCCATCATCGCCATGATGCTGGTGTTCAACGCCCATGGCCTTGACAAGACCTAAGCCGAGTCGGACGCGGCGCGGGTGGAGGAGTTTCTTGATAGCTTTTCGGAGAGGCTCGTCCGTGAGGAAAAGCAACTCGTTCGCGACACCACCGCAGGAGAGCTGGCGTACATCGGCGGCAGGGGGAAAGAGGCAGCCCTTGCCATGGCGGCCGGCAGCGTCCGCTTTCGGGAAAGCGATGCCGGGGCTGAAGAAGATTTTGCTGAGCAGGCAGAGACTGCCGGGAGCACAGCGGTGCCGCCACCAGGGGCCCTTCTGCCGAGGAGGTTGCCGAAGAGGCGGTCAACGACACAGACGAAGAGGAGCCGCCCGAGGAGCCCCCAGTTCAGGGGGGAGAAAGCGTGTCATTCGGTGGATAGGCTCCAACGAGCCAGTATAGTGGGCCTCCTCTCCCAAAGGGGTCCCCGCCAAGAAGACGTCCAGCAAGACCGCACAACGGCAAGAGGCCCAGGCACAATCCATGCGCCATACGAGGCGCACGGCCGCGGCAGCACAGGAAGCAGCGGCCGCTGTTTCCGCCATGACCAAGCGACCAAGGCCTCCATCTCCACATGTCCGAGCGGAGACCATACCGGAGGCCGACTACGACCTCTCTTCCATGAGCCCGAACAGGAGGCCGGAGGAAGAGGACGAAGAAGGGGACGAGTAAGTGCTCCACCACCTTCTCCATTTCTTGAATCTCTGTTTTGATTATTTTGCATGACTTGAGGATGGGAACATGGAGACACTGGCACACAGGATGGGGAAGAGGGCCAAGACCTCGATGGGCGACGAGCCACCGACAAGCACCTAAAGCGCGCCGGAGGTGACCGCAATCATCCCGGGCCACAATCCATGATGGAGCCCCCGACTCAGCCCCCAACATGAGGCCATTACCCACTTTCCGTTGGCGAGCGCTGGGGTGTGTCTTTTCACCATTAATCATGCCGGGTTTGCAGGGGAACATCAGCAAGATGAGGTGCCATGAAGGGCCTCCCCCACCACGACTCCTCCATCAACCACCACACCACCCGGGGAAGGGTCCCTGACAAGGGCTCCTACCGGCGAGCCCACACCACCATGGGAGAGATCCCTGGCAAGGCTCTCACTCGACGAGCCCACGCGTGCGGAGGGAGAGTCGGCAAGCACGCGAGTTGGCGGCCCCATCCCGACAACAAGCGTTGGCGGGTAGGGAACCACTCATCACCAACTCGTCGTAGGTAAGCCGCCCTGCTCCCGATCTTGACTAGTTCCCTAGTACAATTTATTTTTGTTTTGAACTCTGATCCTGGTTTCATCCTTTTCTCCTCCTTGGTTTTTAGACCTCTCCTCGGTGGGTCAGATGGATATCGATGGCACCACCGAGGAGATCGCCAAGGATGCCGCCGCTGACGCCAACAAGATTGCCGCCGACAAGGCCGCCAAGGAGGCACATGAAGAGGCCGCCTGGGGTTCTGCCAGAGAGGACTGCGAGAGGACCATTTATCGTACTGATGGCATCCCTGCCTCAGGAGCGCCTTGTGCTGCATCGGTCCTGGAGCCCTCAGCTACCGGGGCGACTGTGGCCGATGACCAACCGTCCACCTCTGAAGCCCCCAACTCAAGCAGATACGTGAAGATCGGCGAGGATCTATTTGTCACCATCCTGGGGATGGCCAGCACCGGGACGCCTATCGAGGGGGAGGATTTTGACGAAGAGGTCATCATTGCTGCCCGGCTCCAGGTTGTTGACGAGCCAGGCACTTGCAGGGACAGCTCCAAGGAGGACCAGCTCCTCCTAGGCATGAGCAACAACTTCCAGAAGCTTCCGGCGCTTCACTGTGCCCGCAAGGAGAAGCTGGACTCCACGACAGCAGTCGTCGACGAGGCGGAGGCGGGCTTCCAGGAGCGCGTCGAGCAGATGCAGGCCTAGTTTACAGAGGCCCGGCAGGATTTGAAGACCAGCTAGGAGCAGCTGGGTCAGCAATGGAATGAGCTTCTTCTAAAGCAATCAGACATCGAGAAGGCCCAGGAGGAGGCCACCGCACAAACCGCGAAGGAGGACGGTGAGCTAAGGAGCACCTGATACGTCTCCATCGTATCTACTTCTCCAAACACTTTTGACCTTGTTTTGGACTCTAACTTGCATGATTTGAATGGAACTGACCCGGACTGATGCTGGTTTTAGCAGAATTGCCATGGTGTTATTTTTGTTTAGAAATAAAAGTTCTCGGAATGACCTGAAACTTCACGGAGAATATTTTTGGACTATATAAAAATACTAACGAAAGAATCAATGTCAGGGGGCCCACACCCTGCCACGAGGGTGGGCGGCGCGCACACCCCTCTGGGGCGCGCCCACCTGTCTCATGGGCCCCCGGATGCTCCACCGACCTTAACTCCAACTCTATATATTCACGTTCGGGGAGAAAGAAAATCAGAGAGAAGGATTCAGCGCGTTTTACGATACAAAGCCGCCGCCAACCCCTAATCTCTCTCGGGAGGGCTATCTGGAGTCCGTTCGGGGCTCCGGAGAGGGGATTCGTCGCCATCGCCATCATCAACCTTCTTCCATCACCAATTTCATGATGCTCACCGCCATGTGTGAGTAATTCCATCGTAGGCTTGCTGGACGGTAATGGGTTGGATGAGATTTATCATGTAATTGAATTAGTTTTGTTAGGGTTTGGTCCCTAGTATCCATTATGTTCTGAGATTGATGTTGCTATGACTTTGCTATGCTTAATGCTTGTCACTAGGGCCCTAGTGCCATGATTTCAGATCTGAACCTATTATGTTTTCATGAATATATGTGTGTTCTTGATCCTATTTTGCAAGTCAATAGTCACCTAGTATGTGTTACAATCCGGTAACCCCGAAGTGACAGTAATCGGGACCACTCCCGGTGATGACCATAGTTTGAGGAGTTCAAGTATTCACAAAGTGTTAATGCTTTGGTCCAGTACTCTATTAAAAGGAGGCCTTAATATCCCTTAGTTTCCAATAGGACCCCGCTGCCATGGGAGGGTAGGACAAAAGATGTCATACAAGTTCTTTTCCATAAGCACATCTAACTATATTCGGAATACATGCCTACATTACATTGATGAACTGGAGCTAGTTCACCCTATGTTACAACTGTTACATGAGGAATCGCATCCGACATAATTACCATCACCGATCCAATGCCAACGAGCTTTTCACATATTGATCTTTGCTTAGTTACTTTACCGTTGCCATTGTTATAATTACTACAAAACTAATACTATTACTTTTGCCACCGTTACCGCTACTTCCATACTACTTTTCTACTAAATACTTTGCTACAGATATTAAGTCTTTCAGGTGCGGTTGAATTGAAAACTCAACTTTTAATACTTGAGAATATTCTTTGGCTCCCCTTGTGTCGAATCAATAAATTTGGGTTCTATACTCTACTCTTGAAAAGTATTACGATCCCCTATACTTGTGGGTTATCAAAACTATTTTCTGGCGCCGTTGCCAGGGAGAATATCTCTATTCTTTCA
Source organism: Triticum dicoccoides (assembly GCF_002162155.2). NCBI lineage: Eukaryota > Viridiplantae > Streptophyta > Magnoliopsida > Poales > Poaceae > Triticum > Triticum dicoccoides. Next base: position 340,216,977 of record NC_041390.1, on the reverse strand, counting down.
GTCACTTGGGATTTATATCTATTGATCACTATGAAGAACTTGAAATATGAAAGAACCAAGATTTTTCCCTGAACTACGAGGGGAGGTAAGGAACTACCATCTAGCTCTGCACTTGATTCACCTTCTGTTTTGAGTAAACTTGCGGCACCTACTCCTGCTATTCATTTTGATATGTCGCATGTTATTCATGATGCCACTTCTGCTTTGCATGATGCTTATGATGAAACTACTTCTATGCTTGATAATATTGTGCCACTAGGTGAATTTCTTGATGAACAACTTGCTAGGGTTAGAGAGAATGCAATTATTGAAACTGATAATATTGATGGAAGTGATGACAAAGATTCTCCCCCTAGATATGAATTGCTTGTTGTGCCTGAGGGTTATGTTATGGATGAAGAAGCTGCCAGAGACTTTTAGCTTGCAATGGTAGATATGATCTCAAGAAACTGTTAGCTAAGCTAAAAGAAAAATCCTTGAATGCTAGAAAGAAATATGACCCTGCTTTTTCTACTTCACCTATCTGTATCTCTGATAAGGATTATGATTTCTATGTCAATCTTGAGTTAATTACTTTGGTTGAATCTGATCCTTTTTATGGCTATGAATCTGAAACTGTTGTGGCACATCTTACAAAATTAAATGATATAGCCACCCTGGTTAGTAATGACGAGAAAACTCGCTATTACTTTATCCTCAAGTTGTTCCCATTCTCATTAAAGGTTGACGCTAAAACATGGTTTAATTCTCTTGATCCTGGTTGTGTGCGTAGTCCCCAGGATATGATTTTATTACTTCTCTGCTAAATATTTGCCCGCTCATAAGAAACAAGCTGCCTTAAGGGAAATATATAATTTTGTGCAAATTGAAGAAGAGAGTCTCCCACAAGCTTGGGGGAGGCTTCTCCAATTACTTAATGCTTTTCCTGATCATCCTCTCAAGAAAAATTGAAATACTTGATATATTTTATAATGGACTAACCGATGCCTCCATAGACCACCTGGATAGTTGTGCTGGTTCTATTTTCAGGGAAATAACTGTTGATCAAGATGAATTGCTATTGAGTAATATGTTGAGTAATGATAATGATTGGGCACTTCTTGAACCAACTCCTAAGCCAAGTCCGATGAAAAAGGGTATTCTATTTCTCAGTCCTGAAGATATGCAAGAGGCAAAGAAATCTATGAAAGAAAAGGGTATTAAAGCTGAAGATGTTAAGAATGTACCACCTATTGAAGAAATACATCATCTTGATAACCCGACATAGGTAGTAAAGGTAAATTCTCTCTATAGATTTGATAAGGGTACAATCCCATCTACTAAGTTTGCTAGCCAATGCTTGGATCAGTTTGACAATTTTATTGTTAAACAAGAAAACTTCAATGCTTATGTCGGTAGAAAATTGAAACGTAATGCTTATATGATTGAACACTTGAGTGATTATATGTCTAGAGTTAAGGTGAACTTAAACTTATTAGTAAACATGCTTCTATGGTGACCACTCAAGAAGAACAAGTACTTAAAGCTCAGAATGATTGGCTCAATGAATTAGATAATAAGAAAAAAAATAATGATGTTAGAGTTGTGACTAGAGGGGGTAAAATGACTGAGTAACCGTTGTATCCTGAGGGCTAACCTAAGAGAATTGAGCAAGATTATCAAAGAACTAATGTTGATGCAACTAGTCCTTTTAAAAGGAAGAAAAAGAAAAATGCTAGGACTTTGCATGCTTCTAGTGAACCTATTGTTGACACACCTGAGAATCCTTATGATATTTCTATTTCTGATGTTGAAACACAATCTGGTATTGAAAATGAACGTAGTGATAATATTAATGATGATGTTCATGTTGATGCGCAACCTAGCAATAACAATGACATAGAGATTGAACCTGTTGTTGATCTTGAAAACCAACAATCAAAGAATCAACGTTATGATAAGAGAGACTTTGTTGCTAGGAAACACGGTAAAGAAAGAGGACCATGGGTTCAGAAACCCATGCCTTTTCCTCCTAAACCATCCAAGAAAAAGGATGATGAGGATTTTGAGCGCTTGGCTGAAATGATTAGACCTATCTTTTTGCCTATGCGCTTGACTGATATGCTTAAAATGAATCCTTGCGCTAAGTACATGAAAGATATTGTTACCACTAAAAGAAAGATACCGGAAGCTGAAATTTCCACCATGCTTGCTAATTATACTTTTAAAGGTGGAATACACAAGAAACTAGGAGATCCAGGAGTACCAACTATACCATGCTCCATTAAAAGAAACTATATTAAAACTTCATTATGTGATCTTGGAGCCGGTGTTAGTGTTATGCCTCTCTCTTTATATTGTAGACTTGATTTGAATAAGTTGACACCTAATGAAATATCTTTGCAAATGGCTAATAAATCAACTGCTATACCTGTCGGTATTTGTGAGGATGTGCCTGTTGTGGTGCAAACATTACTATTTTAACGGACTTTGTTATTCTTGATATTCCCGAGGACGATAGTATGTCTATTATTCTTGGTAGACCCTTTTTGAATACTGCAAGGGCTGTTATTGATTGCAACAAAGGCAATGTCACTTTTCAAGTTAATGGTAATGAGCATATGGTATACTTTCCGAGGAAACAACCTCAAGTCCGCTATATCAATTCTATTGGAAAAATCCCAACGATTATTATTGGAGGTTTTGAATTTCCTCTTCCTACTATCAAGAAGAAATATGATATTCTTATTGTTGGGGATGTGCATATCCCCGTTGAGGTAACTTAGTGTTATTCGAAAATTCTCCGGTTTCATGCGATTCATAAAGAGTTTGTTAACAAGGCTTGATCAACCTTGGTAGTGGATTCCTTTTGATGAGAATGAGATGGATGAAGTTCTAAAGCACAACTCTCTGTACCCTCCTTTTACTTTCTGTTATTTAGATTAAACAAAGCAAAAATAGTACATTTTGTCTGTTTTCTGAATTATCATTGCAATAAAAAATACCCCGAAAATAAAAGTTCTCCAAATGTCCTGAAAATTTTATGTGATTTTTTCTAGAATATTTGGCACTGAGAACACACCTGGGGGCCTTTCCACCTAGCCACGAGGGTCCAGGGCGCGCCCAACCCCTGGGGCGTGCCGCCCTGCCTCGTGGACCCCATGTGGGTTCCCTCCACTTATTCTTGCACCCACACACTTCGTCTTGCTCCAGAAAAATCATCCACCAGCTCGAACCCGAGTTTTAGCTCATTTTGTTGCCATTTTCGATCTCCTTGCTCAAAGCTCCATTCAAAAAATTGCTTTTGGGGATTGTTCTTCGGTTTGTGACTCCTCCAATGGTCCTATTAGTTTTTGTTCTAGTTCTTTGTTTATTGAAACTTTTTGCTGCTTAGGTGACCCTCTTCTTGAGCTTGCATGTCAAATTTATGTTGTCAAAAGTAGTTTTAATGCATGATATGGTCTCTAGGAACTTGTGGGAGTAGTTGCTATCAATCTTGTTGAGTTTGATTCACTTTTATTTTGAGTCACTAAAAATTTCAGAAATATTTTAGAGAAAGAAAATGATGAAGAGATTGTTGAGGGCTCTTCGAGCCAAAGCTCGAAGGATAAGAAAAGTGAAGAGAATAAGAAGCCCAAATATAAGCACCCTCGCACTTTGGAGGCCTCATCGACTTCCTCCGCGACCAGCGCGAACAGTATCTCCTCCTCACTAATATTTTCGTGCAATTTTTTTACTTTCATGCTAAGAAATCACCACCTTCAGTGGAATTTCATTTATATGATGAGGTTAAGGAGATGTCACTATATGAGTTTTGTCAGGTCTATAAGGTACCCTTTGTGGGAAGCATAGAGGAACCACATTGTAATGATGTGGAAGGATTCCGATGCAAGAATCACTATCATACATTTTCCTGTTTTATGTTACTTTGCAATATTTGCTAGTAGATGCTTAATTGGTCACGGGAACAGTGGAAACCTTAGTGCCCTTGATATTGTTATTTTGCGCCATGCTTTGTTTCGTGATACCACTTTCTGTTTAGGCGCTATTGTTGCTAAACGGTTAAATTTGAACCGTACAAAGGGTCCCATCTCCGGAGGCATCTTTGCCTCGCGCCTTGCTGCACACTTTAACATACCTATTAGGCATTATGAGAAAGAGGAAAAGTTGTTGCCTCCTATTTTTCTAGATTATAAGAGTATGGTAGCACATGATTTTATTGTTAAGGATAAGAAGAAGATGCTTAAATATAGATTGATATTTTATAAAAACTACTATGAGATTATTACCTTGCCTGCTCCCTCTTTGTTTAACATATTTTGAGGCATGTACCTCATTTTGCCGGAGGCCATTCATGCCTACCGGAGCCTGACATCTGCCGCAGAGCCTGAGCCAGATCCACCCATTGATTCTTCTCGATAGTTTGTTTATCGGTGGGATCCGGAGGAGATTGCCAACCAGTGGCACCCAGAGGACACTCCTCCGTACACTGGAGAGGGCATCTTGGAGCCATGGCCATAGACCAACTTAGGCCAAAAGCCTAAGCTTGGGGGAGTATGTTTCTCTCACCGACATTAGGCCAGAAGCCTAGTTCACACACTCATGCCAGTTGTCGGTGCTCATACTTTTTCATTGTACTATCCATGCTAGTTTATTTTCATTTCTAGCAACCTTCTTGTGTTTTTGAAAAACCTTAAGAAAACCAAAAAAATTAGTTGTAGCTTTTAGCTAGTTTACTTTCCATGCTTGTAGTAGTAGTAACTAAAAAGAAAACCCAAAAAGATTTCTCGTTCTTCTTTTGCTTGTTGGGAGCTTTCCCATGTAAATAGTTTTATGTCATTTCTTTTCTTTGGGGGTCGAGAGGAGAAGACTATGATGAAAATGTTGAGTGGATCTCATATGCATTATTCTTGATTTAACCAACAACCCATATTACCTTGTCTTCTCCTATGTATTGAATGCTTGTAGATTCCAGCTTAGTCCAATGCACATGCACAATTATTATTATCCACACCATTCGGTTGTGCAAGTGAAAGGCAATAATGAAGATGAGAGAAGCTGGTATGAACTCGACCTATCTTGTTTTTGTAAATATGATGAGTTCATCATTCCTGATTCACCCTATTATGAATGAAACATGTTTGCAATGACAATTAGAGATTATAGTTGCTCATGCCATGCTTAATTAGCTAGGAGTTTATAATGGTTTACCTTGCATGCCAACATGCTATTAAAATGGTTGTGATGTGGTATGATAGGGTGGTATTCTCCTTTGAACGATTCGAGTGACTTGACTTGGCACATGTTCACACATGTAGTTGAAACAAAATCAACATAGCCTCCACGATATTTATGTTAATGGTGAATTATATCCTACGCATGCTTGCACTCAGTGTTGATTAATTTTAATGCATGTTCATGACTGCTATCGCTCTCTAGCTGGCCGCTTCCCAGTCTCTTTCTAGCCTTCACTTCTACTAAGCGGGAATACTGCTTGTGCATCCACTTCCATAAACCCAAAAATTATTCCATATGAGTCCACTATACCTTCCTATATGTGTTATCTACCTGCCGTTCCAATTAAATTTGTATGTGCCAAACTCTAAACCTTCAAATGAAATTTTGTTTTGTCTGCTTGAATAGCTCATGTATCAACTAGGGCTGTCTATATCTTCCATGCTAGGCGAGTTATTCTCAAGAGGAGTGGACTCTACACCTCACTCAGGAGAAAATGGCTGGTAACCGGGATGCCCAGTCCCATGCTTAAATTAAAATAATTGCAAACAAAACTCCCCCAGGATTGTTGTTAGTTGGAGGCACCCATTGTTTTGGACAACCATGTATTGATGTTTGTTGGTGGTAGGGGGAGTATAAAATTTACCATTCTATTTGGGTACGCCTATAATGTGTGTAGCATGGAAGATATCGAGATCTCTTGGTTGTTATGTTGACAATGAAAGTATACCACTCAAAATATTATTTATCTCTTGTTTCAAAATCAAGCTCCGGCACCTCTACAAATCCCTGCTTCCCTCTGCAAAGGGCCTATCTATTTACTTCTATGTTGAGTCATCACCCTCTTATTAAAAAGCACTAGTTGGAGAGCACCACTGTCATATGCATGAATTACTATTAGTTTACATTGAGTATGACTGTGAGTGGATCTCTTTTACCATGAATTACAATGTTTAGTCAGTCCTTGATCTTCAGAGGTGCTCTGCATTTATGTTTTGTGGTCTCAGAAAGGGCTAGCGAGATACCATCTTGTTATATCATTATTATGATTGTTTTGAGAAAGTGTTGTCATCCAAGATTTACTATTATTGCCCTCTAGTTGATTATGCCATTGAAATGAGTAAACATGAGACCTAAGTGTTATTGTGAATATGGTTAGTTCATAATCTTTGCTGAAAACTGAATGCTGGCTCTACATATTTACAACAACAAGATCAAACAGAGTTTGTAAAAGTTTTTCTTTATCATTTTCAGTTTGTCAAATGAATTGCTTGAGGACAAGCAAATGTTTAAGCTTGTGGGAGTTGATACGTCTCCATAGTATCTACTTTTCCAGGCACTTTTGACCTTGTTTTGGACTCTAACTTGCATGATTTGAATGGAACTAACCCAGACTAACATTGTCTTCAGCAGAATTGCCATGGTGTTATTTTTGTGCAGAAATAAAAGTTCTCGGAATGACCTGAAACTTCATAGAGAATATTTTTGGAATATATAAAAAATATTGGTGAAAGAATCAACGTCAGGGGGCCCACACCCTTTCCATCAGGGTGGGGGTGCGCCCCCCTGTCTCGTAGGCCCCTTGATGCTCCACCGACCTCAACTCCAACTCTATATACTCACGTTCGGGGAAAAAAATCACAGAGAAGGATTCATCGCATTTTACGATACGGAGCCGTCGCCAACCCCTAATCTCTGTCGGGAGGGGCTAATCTGGAGTGCGTTCGGGGCTCCGGAGAGGGGAATCCGTTGCCATCGTCATCATCAACCTTCCTCCATCACCAATTTCATGATGCTCACAGTCGTGCATGAGTAATTCCATCGTACGCTTGCTAGACGGTGATGGGTTGGATGAGATTTATCATGTAATCCAGTTAGTTTTGTTAGGATTTGATCCCTAGTATCTGATAACTCACAAGTATAAGGGATCACAACATTTTTCGAGGGTAGAGTATTCAACCCAAATTTATTGATTCGACACAAGGGGAGCCAAAGAATATTCTCAAGTATTAGCAGTTGTCTTGTCAATTCAACAACACCTGGAAACTTAATATCTACAGCAAAGTGTTTAGTAGCAAAGTAATATGATAGTAGTGGTAACGGTAGCAAAAGGTAATGGTAGCAATAGTAATGTTTTTGGTATTTTGTAGTGATTGTAACAATAGCAATGGAAAAGTAAATAAGCGAAGAACAATATACGGAAAGCTCGTAGGCAATGGATCGGTGATAGAGAATTATGCCAGATGTAGTTCATCATGTAACAGTCATAACCTAGGGTGACGCAGAACTAGCTCCAATTCATCAATGTAATGTAGGCATGTATTCCGAATATAGTCATATGTGCTTATGGAAAAGAACTTGCATGACATCTTTTGTCCTACCCTCCCGTGGCAGTGGGGTCCTAGTGGAAACTAAGGGATATTAAGGCCTCCATTTAATAGAGTACCGGACCAAAGCATTAACACATAGTGAATACATGAACTCCTCAAACTACGGTCATCACCGGGAGTGGTCCCGATTATTGTCACTTCGGGGTTGCCGGATCATAACACTTAGTAGGTGACTATAGACTTGCAAAATAGGATCAAGAACTCGCATATATTGATGAAAACATAATAGGTTCAGATCTGATATCATGTTACTCTGGCCCTAGTGACAAGCATTAAGCATAGCAAAGTCATACAAACATCAATCTCAGAACATAGTGGATACTAGGGATCAAACCCTAACAAAACTAACTCGATTACATGATAAATCTCATCCAACCCATGACCGTCCAGCAAGCCTACGATGGAATTACTCATGCATGGCGGTGAGCATCATGAAATTGGTGATGGAGGAAGGTTGATTATGACGATGGCGACGGATTCCCCTCTCCGGAGCCCCGAACGGACTCCAGATCAGCCCTCCCGAGAGGTTTTAGGGCTTGGCGGCGGCTCCATATCGTAAAAAGCAATGAATCCTTCTCTTCTATTTTTTTCTCCCCGAAAGCAAATATATAGAGTTTGAGTTGAGGTCGGAGGAGCTCCAGGGGGCCCACGAGGTAGGGGGGCGCGTCCCCCACCCTCATGTCTAGGGTGTGGGCCCCTGGTCTTCATCTTTTTCAAGAATTTTTTATTATTACCAAAAAGACGTTCCGTGAAGTTTCGGGTCATTCCGAAAACTTCTGTTTGTGCACATAAATAACACCATGGCAATTCTGCTAAAAACAGTGTCAGTCCGGGTTAGTTCCATTCAAATCATGCAAGTTAGAGTCCAAAACAAGGGCAAAAGTGTTTGGAAAAGTAGATACGATGGAGACGTATCAACTCCCCCAAGCTTAAACCTTTGCTTGTCCTCAAGCAATTCATTTGACAAACTGAAAGTGATAAAGAAAAAACTTTTACAAACTCTATTTTCTCTTGTTGTTGTAAATATGTAAAGCCAGCATTCAAGTTTTCAGCAAAGATTATAAACTAACCATATTCGCAATAACGCTTAGGTCTCATGTTTACTCATATCAATGGCATAATCAACTAGAGAGCAATAATAATAAATCTCGGATGACAACACTTTCTCAAAACAATCATAATATGATATAACAAGAAGGTATCTCGCCTGCCCTTTCTGAGACCGCAAAACATAAATGCAGAGCACCTTTAAAGACTAAGGACTGACTAGACATTTTAATTCATGGTAAAAGAGATCCAGTCAAGTCATACTCAATGTGAACTAACAGTAATGAATGCAAATGACATCGGTGCTCTCCAACTGATGCTTTTTAATAAGAGGATGATGACTCAACATAAAAGTAAATAGACAGGCCCTTCGCAGAGGGAAGCAGGGATTTGTAGAGGTGCTAGAGCTCGGTTTTGAAATAGAGGTGAATAATATTTTGAGCGTACTTTCATTGTCAACATAACAACCAAGAGATGGCAATATCTTCCATTCTACATACATTATTAGCGATTCCCAAACAGAATGGTAAAGTTTATACTCCTCCTCCACCAACAAGCATCAATCCATGGCTTGCTCGAAACAACGAGTGCCTCCAACTAACAAGAGTCCCAGGGGGAGTTTTGTTTGCAATTATTTTGGTTTAGTTTGCATAAAGCATGGGACTGGGCATCCTGGTGACCGACCACTTTCTCGTGAGTGAGGAGCGGAGTCCACTCCTCTTGAGAATAATCCGCCTAACATGGAAGATGCGGACAACCCTAGTTGATACATGAGCTATTCGAGCATACAAAACAGGATATTTATTTGAAGGTTTAGAGTTTGGCACATACAAATTTACTTGGAACAGCAGGTACATATCGTACATAGGTAGGTATGGTGGACTCATATGGAACAACTTTGGGGTTTATGGAATTGGATGCAAAAGCAGTATTCCCGCTTAGTACAAGTGAAGGCTAGCAAAAGACTGGGAAGCGACCAGCTAGAGAGCGACAACAGTCATGAACATGCATTAAAATTAATCAACGCCGAATGCAAGCATGAGTAGGATATAATGCACCTTGAACTTAAATATCGTAGAGGCTATGTTGATTTTGTTTCAACTACATGCGTGAACATGTGCCAGGTCAAGCCACTCGAATCATTCAAAAGAGGATACCACCCTATCATACCACATCACAACCATTTTAATAGCATGTTGGCACGCTAGGTAAACCATTATAAGCTCCTAGCTAATTAAGCATGGCATAAGAAACTATATTCTCTAATTGTCATTGCAAACATGTTTATTCATAATAGGCTAAATCAGGAACGATAAACTAATCATATTTACAAAAACAAGAGAGGTTGAGTTCATACCAGCTTTTCTCATTTCAATCAGTCCATCATATATCGTCATAATTGCCTTTCACTTGCACGACCGAACGATGTGGATAATAGTAATAGTGCGTGTGCATTGGACTAAGCTGGAATCTCCAAGCATTCAATAAATAGGAGGAGACAAGGCAATATGGGCTCTTTTGTTAGATCAACAATAATGCATATAATAGCCACTTCAACAATTTAATTATGGTCTTCTCCTATCGACCCCCGAAGAAAAGAAAAGAAATAAAACTATTTACACGGGAAAGCTCCCAACAAGCAAAAAGATAGAACATGAAATCTTTTTGGGTTTTCTTTTTAATTACTACTACAAGCATATAAATTAAAAATAGCTAAAACCTACAACTAATTTTTTTGGTTTTTTCTTAAGGTTTATTCAACACACAAGAAGAAAGCATAAAAAGGAAATAAACTAGCATGGATGATACAATGAAAAAGTATGAGCACAGACATCTAACAATGAGTGTGTGAACATAAATGTAATGTCGGTGAGAAATACGTACTCCCCCAAGATTAGGCTTTTAGCCTAAGTTGGTCTATGGCCACGGTTGGCCTGGGGGATATCCAAAGTTGTAACTGGGGTCGTACTGCGATGCATCAGTCATTGCATGATGGGCTGTAGCTTGGAGGCAAGCTATCTCAGCTCTCCTCTTATTCTCTTCCGCCTCATCTCTAGTTATAAAATATCTCCTTTTTGCCTGTGAGTCAAAGAAAGTAGAAGCAGGGAGAGCGACTTGATAGGTGCGTCGTCTGTCAAAGATTAGTCGGTACTGGAGGAACTGATCGTTGCTCTCAACAAACTGATGATGAACCATAGCCTCATAATCCAAATAAGCAGGAGGCAACTCAATATCATCTTCACGTATGGATATACCAAGAAAATTAGCTATGCGGGTTGCATAAATTCCACCAAAGAAATCTCCATTAAATCTATTGAGATGCAACCTACGTACAACAATGGCTCCCAAATTATAAGATTTATCTCCTAACACAACACTCCTAAGAATACTGAGGTCAGGGACGCACATGTGACATGCCTCATCTTTACCATTAACACATCTACCTATGAAGAGAGCAAAATAATGTATAGCAATAAAGTTAATGCTCCCTATGGTAGCTTGTGTTATATCTCTAAATTCCCCCACAGTTATACTAGCAAGAAAATCTCTAAATTCAGATATGCGAGGTTCCCTAACACTACCCCATTGTGGAAGTTTGCAAGCAGTGGTAAAATCCTCTAAGTCCATCGTATAAGATTTTTCATAAAGATCAAACAGGACAGTTGGAGAATTGTGTGAAGATGAAAATTCAAACCTCCTCACAAAGGAACTAGTGAGATATTGGTACTGGTAGCACTCTTCCTCCTCGAACCTCACAAGATCAGCGTTACACAAATATGTGTTATATTCTTCCTTGACTTCCACTCGATCCATAAAGTCCTCTGAAGGCCATTCACAGGGCCGCACTGGAGCGTCCCTTGGTGGCTCATCATCAGCATCACGCATTGCAAGCCTATGTTCTTGTTTCCTTGAAGAGCCACCTTGGTACATGTTCCTAAACATATTTCTTCCTATGAAAAATTTCTAAAATTTTTAGTAACTTAAAATAAAAGTAAACCAAACTCAACAAAATTGATAGCAACTACTCCTACAAGTGCCTAGATCCTATATCATGCATCAAAACTACTTGGAACCATATAATTTGACATGCAAGCTCAAGAACAAGGTTACCTAGGCAGCACAAATTTGCATTGAATAAAGCACTAGAACAAAAACTAATTGGACCAATGGAGGAGTCACATACCAAGGAACAATCCCCCCAAGCAGTTTTGTGAGATGTGCTTTGAGCAAGGAGATCGAAAATGGCAGCAAAATGAGCTTGGACTCGGGTTTGAACTGGATAATCATGTTTGTGGGAGGAAGAAGGAGTGTGTGGGTGCATGAATAAGTGGAGGAGGGCCAACATGGGCCCACGAGGCAGGGGGGCGTGCCTAGGGGGTAGGGGGCGCCCTCCACCCTCGTGGCCAGGTGGATGCCCCCCTGCTGTGTTCTTAGTGCCAAATATTCTCAAATATTCCAGAAAAAATCATATTTAAATTTCAGGGCATTTGAAGAACTTTTATTTTCGTGGTATTTTTATATTGCATGGATTATTCAGATAACAGACAGAAAATACTATTTTTATTTTGTTTAATATAAATAACAGAAAGTAAAAAGATGGTACAGAGAGTTGTGTTTTCTAAATTCATCCATCTCCTGATCATCAAAAGGAATCCATTAACAAGGTTGATCAAGTGTTGTTAACAAACTCATTCCGAATAACATGGAACCGGAGAATTTTCGAATAACACTAGGTTACCTCAATGGGGATATGCACATCCCCAACAATAAGAATATCATATTTATTCTTGACAGTAGGAAGAGGAAATTCAAAACCTCCAAAAATGATCGATGGAACTTTTCCAATAGAATTGATACTGTGGACTTGAGGTTGTTTCCTCGGAAAGTGTAGCGTATGCTCATTACCATTAACATGAAAAGTGACATTGCCTTTGTTGCAATCAATAAGAGCCCGTGCAGTATTCAAAAAGGGTCTACCAAGAATAATAGACATACTATTGTCCTCAGGAATATCAAGAATAACAAAGTCTGTTAAAAGAGTAACGTTTGCAACCACAACAGGCACATCCTCACAAATACCGACAGGTATAGCAGTTGATTTATCAGCCATTTGCAAAGATATTTCAGTATGTGTCAACTTATTCAAATCAAGTCTACGATATAAAGAGAGAGGCATAACACTAACACCGGCTCCAAGATCACATAACGCAGTTTTAACATAGTTACTTTTAATGGAGCATGGTATAGTGGGTACTCCTGGATCTCCAAGTTTCTTTCATATTCCACCCTTAAAAGTATAATTAGCAAGCATGGTGGAAAATTCAGCTTCTGGTATGTTTCTTTTATTAGTAACAATTTCTTTCATGTACTTAGCATAAGGATTCATTTTAAGCATATCAGTTAATCGCATACGCGAAAAGATAGGTCTAATCATTTTAGCAAAGTGCTCAAAATCCTCATCATCCTTTTTCTTGGATGGTTGGGGAAAGAAAGGCATGTGTTTCTGAACCCATGGTTCTCTTTCTTTACCATGTTTCCTAGCAACAAAGCCTTTCTTATCATAACATCGATTCTTGGATTGTGGGTTATCAAGATCAACAGCAGGTTCAATTTCTATATCATTATCATTGCTAGGTGGAGCATCAACATGAACATTATCATTAACATTATCACTAGTTTCTGGTTCATTACCAGATTGAGTTTCAGCATCAGAAATAGAAATATCATTTGGATTCTCAGGTGTTTCAGTAATACGTTCACTAGAAGCATGCAAAGTCCTATCATTTTTCTTTTTCTTCCATTTAGAAGGACTAGGTGCATCTATATTATTTCTCTAAGAATCTTGCTCAATTCCCTTAGGGTGTCCTTTAGGATACAAAGGTTCCTGAGTCATTCTACCAGTTCTAGTAGCCACACTAACAACATAATCATTATTCTTACTATTCAATTCATTGAGCAAATCATTTTGAGCATTAAGTACTTGATCTACTTGAGTGGTAACCATAGAAGCATGTTTACTAATAAGTTTAAATTCACCTTTGACATTAGCCATATAATCACCCAAGTGTTCAAGCATATCAGCACTGTGTTTTAATTCTCTACCAAAATAAGCATTGAAGTCTTCTTGCTTAACCATAAATTTATCAAACTCATCTAAGCATGGGCTAGCAGACTTCGTAAATGGGATTTCATGTTTATCATATCTATAGAGAAAATTTACCTTTACTACCTGTGTCGGGTTATCAAGACCATGTATTTCTTCAATAGGAGGTGGGTTAAAATTATGCATTTCTTCGGCAGGCGGTAAATTAAGACCATGTATTTCTTCAACAGGAGGTAAATTCTTAACATCTTCAGCTTTAATACCCTTTTCTTTCATGGATTTCTTTGCCTCTTGCATATCTTCAGGACTGAGAAATAAAACACCTCTCTTCTTCGGAGTTGGTTTAGGAATAGGCTCAGGAAGAGTCCAATCATTTTCATTAGTCAACATATTATTTAATAGAATTTCATCTTCATCCGGTTTTCTTTCCCTGAAAACAGAACCATCACAACTATCCAGGTAATCTCTGGAAGCATCGATTAGTCCATTATAAAAGATATCAAGTATTTCATTTTTCTTAAGAGGATGATCACGCAAAGCATTAAGTAATTGGAGAAGCCTCCTCCAAGCTTGTGGGAGACTCTCTTCTTCAATTTGCACAAAATTATATATATCCCTTAAAGCAGCTTGTTTCTTATGAGCAGGGAAATATTTAGCAGAGAAGTAATAAATCATATCCTCGGGACTATGCACACAACCAGGATCAAGAGAATTAAACCATATCTTAGCATCACCCTTTAATGAGAACGGAAATATTTTAAGGATAAAAGTAACAAGCTCTCTCATCATTAGTGAATAGGGTAGCTATATCATTTAATTTAGTAAGATCTGCCACAACAGTTTCAGATTCATAGCCATAAAAAGGATCAGATTCAACCAAAGTAATTATATTAAGATCAACTGAGAATTCATAATCCTTATCAGTAACACAGATAGGTGAAGTAGCAAAAGCAGAGTCAGGTTTCATTCTAGCATTAAATGATTACTGCTTCCATTTAGCTAATAACCTCTTTAGATCATATCTATCATTGCAAGCTAAAATAGCTCTAGCAGATTCTTCATCCAGAACATAACCCTCAGGAACAATAGGCAATTCATATTTATTAGGGGGAGAGTCTTCATCATCACTTTCATCAATATTATCAGTTTAAATAATTTCATTCTCTCTAGCCCTAGCAAGTTGTTCATCAAGAAATTCACCAAGTGGCATAGTAGTATCAAGCATAGAAGCAGTTTCATCATAAGTATCATGCATAGTAGAAGTGGCATCATCAATAACATGCGACATATAAGAGTCAATAACAGAAGCAGGTTTAGGTGTCGCAAGCATACTCAAAACAGAAGGTGAATCAAGTGCAGAGCTAGATGGCAGTTCCTTACCTCCCCTCATAGTTGAGGGATAAATCTTGGTTTTTGGATCTCTCAAGTTCTTCATAATGATAAGCAGATATAAATCCCAAGCGACTCAAAGAATAGAGCTATGCTTCCCGTCAACGGCGCTAGAAAATAGTCTTAATAACCCACAAGTATAGGGGATCGCAACAATTTTCGATGGTAGAGTATTCAACCCAAATTTATTGATTCGACACAAGGGGAGCCAAAGAATATTCTCAAGTATTAGCAGTTGAGTTGTCAATTCAACCACACCTGGAAACTTAATATCTGCAGCAAAGTGTTTAGTAGCAAAGTAATATGATAGTAGTAGTAACGGTAGCAAAAGGTAATGGTAGCAAAAGAAATCTTTTTGGTATGTTGTAGTGAATGTAACAATAGCAACGGAAAAGTAAATAAGCGAAGAACAATATATGGAAAGCTCGTAGGCAATGGATAGGTGATAGACAATTATGCCGGATGTGTTTCATCATGTAACAATCATAACCTAGGGTGACACAGAACTAGCTCCAATTCATCAATGTATTGTAGGCATGTATTCCGAATATAGTCATACATGCTTATGGAAAAGAACTTGCATGACATCTTTTGTCCTAAACTCCCGTGGCAGCTGGTCCTAGTGGAAACTAAGGGATATTAAGCCCTGCTTTTAATAGAGTACCGGACCAAAGCATTAACACATAGTGAATGAATGAACTCCTCAAACTATGGTCATCACCGGGAGTGGTCCCGATTATTGTCACTTCGGGGTTGCCGGATCATAACACATAGTAGGTGACTATAGACTTGCAAGATAGGATCAAGAACTCTCATATATTGATGAAAATATAATAGGTTCGGATCTGAAATCATGGCACTCGAGCCCTAGTGACAAGCATTAAGCATAGCAAAGTCATAGCAACATCAATCTCAGAACATAGTGGATACTAGGGATCAAATCCTAACAAAACTAACTCGATTACATGATAAATCTCATCCAACCCATCACCGTCCAGCCAGCCTACGATGGACTTACTCACACATGGTGGGGAGCATCATGAAATGGGTGATGGAGGAAGGTTGATGATGATGATGGCGATGGATTACCCTCTCCGGAGCCCCGAACGAACTCTAGATCAGCCCTCCCGAGAGGTTTTAGGGCTTGGCGGCGGCTCCGTATCATAAAATGCAATGAATGCTTCTCTTCTATTTTTTTCTCCCCGAAAGAAAATATATAGAGTTGGAGTTGAGGTCGGAGGAGCTCCAGGGGGACCACGAGGTAGGGGTGCGCCCAGGGGGGCAGGCACGCCCCCCACCCTTGTGGCTAGGATGTGGGCCCCCTGGTTTTCATCATTTGCAAGGATTTTTTTATTATTTCCAAAAAGACGTTCCGTGAAGTTTCAGGTCATTCTGAGAACTTTTGTTTCTGCACATAAATAACAGCATGGCAATTCTGTTGAAAATAGTGTCAGTCCGGGTTAGTTCAATTCAAATCATGCAAGTTAGAGTCCAAAACAAGGGAAAAAGTGTTTGGAAAAGTAGATACGATGGAGACGTATCAGTATCCAATATGTTCTGAGATTGATGTTCCTATGACTTTGCTATGCTTAATGCTTGTCACTGGGGCCCGAGTGCCATGATTTCAGATCTGAACCTATTATGTTTTCATGAATATATGTGAGTTCTTGATGCTATTTTGCAAGTCAATAGTCACCTACTATGTGTTATGATCTGGTAACCCCAAAGTGACAATAATCGGGACCACTCCTGGTGATGACCATAGTTTGAGGAGTTCATGTATTCACTAAGTGTTAATGCTTTGGTCCAGTACTCTATTAAAAGGAGGCCTTAATATACCTTAGTTTCCAATAGGACCCCACTGCCACGGGAGGGTAGGACAAAAGATGTCATGCAAGTTCTTTTCCATAAGCATGTATGACTATATTCAGAATACATGCCTACATTACATTGATGATCTGGAGCTAGTTCTATGTCACCCTATGTTATAACTGTGACATGAGGAATCGCATTCGGCATAATTATCCATCACTGATCCAATCCCTATGAGCTTTTCACATATTGATCTTTGTTTAGTTACTTTACTGTTGCCATTGTTACAAGTACTACAAAACCAATACTATTATTTTTGCCACCATTACCGCTACTTCGATATTACTTTGTACTAAATACTTTGCTGCAGATATTAAGTCGTTCAGGTGCGGTTGAATTGACAACTCAACTGTTAATACTTCAGAATATTCTTTGCACTACTAGGAAACGGGCTATAGAATATATGGACATTAATGGCGCACCGTGTATGTGGTGCGCCACTGCAATATAGCAGTGGCGCACCAGATATAGGTGCACCATTAGTAATATATTACAAATGCCGCACCTGGTGTGTGGTGCGCCATTAGTAGTTTGGAAGAAAAAAATTGTTAGTAATGGTTAGTGCGCCCTTACTAGTTGACATAGTAATGGCGCACCACACCCACTGTGCGCCATTAGTAGTTTTAAAAAAAATTAAAAAAATATTGTTAGTAATGGCGCACTAGTGGATGGTGCGCCATTACTAGTTAATTAGTAATGGCGCACCGTCCACTAGTGCGCCATTACTAACAAAATTTTTTATTTTTTTTCAAAACTACTAATGGCGCACCACACATTAGGTGCACCATTATTAATATATTTAGCACTAGGGTTACTGATGGCGCACCTGATGTGTGGTGCGCCATTAGTAACCCTGGTGCTAAATGCACCCCCCCGGTTGACCGCCTTTTTAGTTTTAAAAAATAAAATAAAATGATGGAAATATCAAAAAATAAAAAAATAAGTTTCCCATGTGATATGTGGTCTAGTTGCTGGGAAAATTCACAAATATGAAGTTCTACTTTATTTGCAAAATCTCTCTGGAATTTAGTAAAACGGGCATAACTTTTGCATACGAACTCGGATTAAAAAGTTTTTTATATGAAAAATCATCTACTCGAGAAGTTACATCCGAATTGAACCTAATATGTTTTCATGAATATATGTGAGTTCTTGATCCTATTTTGCAAGTCAATAGTCACCTACTATGTGTTATGATCCGGTAACCCCGAAGTGACAATAATCGGGGACCACCCCCGGTGATGACCATAGTTTGAGGAGTTCATGTATTCACTAAGTGTTAATGCTTTGGTCCGGTACTCTATTAAAAGGAGGCCTTAATATCCGTTTGTTTCCAATAGGACCCCGCTGCCACGGGAGGGTAGGACAAAAGATGTCATGCATGTTCTTTTCCGTAAGCACGTGTGACTATATTCGGAATACATGCCTACATTACATTGATGATCTGGAGCTAGTTCTGTGTCACCCTATGTTATTACTGTGACATGAGGAATCGCATCCGACATAACTATCCATCACTGATCCGATCCCTACGAGCTTTTCACATATTGATCTTTGCTTAGTTACTTTACCGTTGCCATTGTTACAATTACTACAAAACCAATACTATTACTTTTTCCACCTTTACCGCTACTTTGATATTACTTTGCTACTAAATACTTTGCTGCAGATATTAAGTCTTTCAGGTGCGGTTGAATTGACAACTCAAGTGTTAATACTTGAGAATATTCCTTGCACTACTAGGAAAAGGGCTATAGATGATATGGACATTAATGGCGCACCGTGTATGTGGTGCGCCACTGCAATATAGCAGTGGCGCACCAGATACAGGTGCGCCATTAGTAATATATTACTAATGGCGCGCCTGGTGTGTGGTGCGCCATTAGTAGTTTTGAAAAAAATAAAAAAGAATTGTTAGTAATGGCGCACCATGGGCTAGTGCGCCATTACTAGTTGACATAGTAATGGCGCACCGCGCCCAAAATTACTTTAACTAGTAATGGCCCACTGTCCACTGGTGCGCCATTACTAACAAATTTTTTTCAAAACTATATTACTAATGGCGCACCTGGTGTGTGGTGCGCCATTAGTAACCCTGGTGCTAAATGCACCCCACCCCCCGTGGACTGCCTTTCCAGTTTAAAAAAATAAAAGAAAATGATGGAAATGTCAAAAAAATGAAAAATAATAAATTTCCCATGTGATATGTGGTCTAGTTGTAGGGAAAATTTAAAAATATGAATTTCTACTTTACTTGCAAAATCTCTATGGAATTTAGTAAAATGCGCATAACTTTTGCACACGAACTCGGATTAAAAAGATTTTTATATGAAAAATAACCTACTCGAAAAGTTACATCCGAATTGAACCTATTATGTTTTCATGAATATATGTGAGCTCTTGATCCTATTTTGCAAGTCAATAGTCACCTACTATGTGTTATGATCCGGTAACCCCGAAGTGACAATAATCGGGACCACTCCCGGTGATGACCATAGATTGAAGAGTTCATGTATTCAGTAAGTGTTAATGCTTTGGTCCGGTACTCTATTAAAAGGAGGCCTTAATATCCCTTAGTTTCCAATAGGACCCCGCTGCCATGGGAGGGTAGGGCAAAAGATGTCATGCAAGTTCTTTTCCATAAGCACATATGACTATATTCGGAATACATGCCTACATTACATTGATGATCTGGAGCTAGTTCTGTGTCACCCTATGTTATAACTGTGACATGAGGAATCATATCCGACATAAGTATCCATCACTGATCCAATCCCTACGAGCTTTTCACATACTGATCTTTTCTTAGTTACTTTACCGTTGCCATTGTTACAATTATTACAAAACCAATACTATTACTTTTGCCACCGTTACCTCTACTTCCATATTACTTTGCTACTAAATACTTTGCTGCAGATATTAAGTCTTTCAGGTGTGGTTGAATTGACCACTCAACTATTAATACTTGAGAATATTCTTTGCACTATTAGGAAAAGGGCTATAGATGATATGGACATTAATGGCGCATCATGTATGTGGTGCGCCACTGCAATATAGCAGTGGCGCACCAGATACAGGTGCGCCATTAGTAATATATTACTAATGGCGCACCTGGTGTGTGGTGCCCCATTAGTAGTTTCGAAAAAAAATATTAAAAAAATTCGTTAGTAATGGTGCACCATGGGATAGTGCGCCATTACTAGTTGACATAGTAATGGCGCACCACACCCACCATTACTTTAACCAGTAATGGTGCACTGTCCAGTGGTGCTGCATTACTAACAAATAAAATCATTTTTTTTCAAAACTACTAGTGGCGCAACACACACCGGGTGCGCCATTAGTAATATATTTAGCACCAGGGTTACTAATGCCGCACCTGATGTGTGGTGCACCATTAGTAACCCTGGTGCTAAATGCACCTCCTAGTGGACCGTCTTTTCAGTTTTAAAAAAATAAAAGAAAATGATGGAAATGTCAAAAAAAATAAGTTTCCCATGTGATATGTGGTCTAGTTGTTGGGAAAATTTACAAATATGAATTTCTACTTTATTTGCAAAATCTCTCTGGGATTTTGTAAAATGGACATAACTTTTGCATACGAACTCGGATTAAAAAGTTTTTTATATGAAAAATCATCTACTCGAAAAGTTACATCCGAATTGAACCTATTATGTTTTGATGAATATATGTGAGTTCTTGATCCTATTTTGCATGTCAATAGTCATCTACCGTGTGTTATGATCCGGTAACCCCAAAGTGACAATAATCAGGAGCACTCCCGGTGATGACCATAGTTTGAGGAGTTCATGTATTCAATAAGTGTTAATGCTTTGGTCCGGTAGTCTATTAAAAGGAGGCCTTAATATCCCTTAGTTTCCAATAGGACCCCGCTGCCACGGGAGGGTACGACAAAATATGTCATGCAAGTTCTTTTCCATTAGCAAGTATGACTATATTCGGAATACATGCCTACATTACATTGATGATCTGGAGCTAGTTCTGTGTCACCCTATGTTATAACTATGACATGAGGAATCGCATCCGACATAATTATCCATCACTGATCCAATCCCTACGAGCTTTTCACATCTTGATATTTGCTTGGTTACTTTACCGTTGCCATTGTTACAATTACTACAAAACCAATACTATTACTTTTTCCACCGTTACTGCTACTTCCATATTACTTTGCTACTAAATACTTTGCTGCAGATATTAAGTCTTTCAGGTGCGGTTGAATTGACAACTCAACTATTAATACTTGAGAATATTCTTTGCAATAGCAGGAAAAGGGCTATAGATGATATGGACATTAATGGCGCACGGTGTATATCGTGCGCGACTACAATATATCAGTGGCGCACCAAATACAGGTGCGCCATTAGTAATATATTACTAATGGCGCACCTGGTGTGTGGTACGCCATTAGTAGTTTTGAAAAAAAATGAAAAATTTGTTAGTAATGGCGCACCATGGGATAGTGCGCCATTACTAGTTGACAAAGTAATTGCACACCGCACCCATCGTGCGCCATTTGTAGTTTTGACAAAAAAAATGTTAGTAATGGCGCACCAGTGGACAGTGCGCCATTAGTAATGGTGCACTGTCCACTGGTGCGCCATTACTAACAAAGTTTTTATTTTTTTTTCAAAATTACTAATGGCGCACCACACACCAGGTGCGCCATTAGTAATATATTTAGCACCAGGGTTACTAATGCCGCACCTGATGTGTGGTGCGCCATTAGTAACCCTGGTGCTAAATGCACCCGCCTGACCGCCTTTTCAGTTTTAGAAAAAATAAAAGAAAATGATGGAAATGTCACAAAAAATAAAAAAAATAAGTTTCCCATGTGATATGTGGTCTAGTTGTTGGGAAAATTTGCAAATATGAATTTGTACTTTATTTGCAAAATCTCTCTAGAATTTAGTAAAATGGACATAACCTTTGCATACGAACTCGGATTAAAAAAAAATTATATGAAAAATCATCTACTCAAAAAGTTACATCCGAATTGAACCTATTATGTTGTCATGAATATATGTGAGTTCTTGATCCTATTTTGCAAATCAATAGTCACCTACTATGTGTTATGATCCGGTAATCCCGAAGTGACAATAATCGGGACCACTCCCGGTGATGACCATAGTTTGAGGAGTTCATGTATTCACTAAGTGTTAATGCTTTGGTTCGGTACTCGATTAAAAGGAGGCCTTAATATACCTTAGTTTCCAATAGGACCCCGCTGCCACGAGAGGGTAGGACAAAAGATGTCATGCAAGTTATTTTCCATAAGCACGTATGACTATATTAGGAATACATGCCTACATTACATTGATGATCTGGAGCTAGTTCTATGTCACCCTATGTTATAACTATGACATGAGGAATCGCATCCGACATAATTATCCATCACTGATCCAATCCCTATGAGCTTTTGACATATTGATCTTTGCTTAGTTACATTACCGTTGCCATTGTTACAATTACTACAAAACCAATACTATTACTTTTTCCACCGTTACCGCTACTTCCATATTACTTTGCTACTAAATACTTTGCTGCAGATATTAAGTCTTTCAGGTGCCGTTGAATTAACAACTCAACTGGTAATACTTGAGAATATTCTTTGCACTACTAGGAAAAGGGCTATAGATGTTATGGACATTAATGGTGCACCGTGTATGTGGTGTGCCACTGCAATATAGGAGTGGCGCACGAGATACAGGTGCGCCATTAGTAATATATTACTAATAGGGCACCTGGTGTGTGTTGCTCCATTAGTAGTTTTGAAAAAAAAATGTTAGTAATGGTGCACCATGGGATAGTGCGCCATTACTAGTTGACATAATAATGGCGCACCACACCCACCGTGCGCCATTAGTAGTTTTGAAAAAAAATAAAAAAAATTGTTAGTAATGGCGCACCAGTGGACAGTGCACCATTACTAGTTCGCACTGTCCACTTGTCACCATTACTAACAATTTTTTTTTCAAAACTACTAATGGCGCACCACACACCAGGTGCGCCATTAATAATATATTTAGCACCAGGGTTACTAATGGCGCACCTGATGTGTGGTGTGCCATTAGTAACACCGGTGCTAATTGTACCCCCCCGGTGGAACGCCTTTTCAGTTTTTTTAAAAAAGAAAATGATGGAAATGTCAAAAAAAATAAGTTTCCCATGTGATATGTGGTCTAGTTGTTGGGAAAATTTACAAATATGAATTTCTACTTTATTTGCAAAATCTCTCTGGAATTTAGTAAAATGGGCATAACTTTTGCATACGAATTCGGATTAAAAAGTTTTTTATTTGAAAAATCAGCTACTTGAAAAGTTACATCCGAATTGAACCTATTATGTTTTCATGAATATATGTGAGTTCTTGATCCTATTTTGCAAGTCAATAGTCACCTAATATGTGTTATGATCCGGTAACCCCGAAGTGACAATAATCGGGACCTCTGCCAGTGATGAACATAGTTTGAGGAGTTCATGTATTCACGAAGTGTTAATGCTTTGGTTTGGTACTCTATCAAAAGGAGGCCTTAGAATCCCTTAGTTTCGAATAGGACCCCGCTGCCACGGGAGGGTAGGACAAAAGATGTCATGCAAGTTCTTTTCCATAAGCACGTATGATAGAACGAAAGATACGGGGCTTTTAAGATCTAGAGGGGGGGGATGAAAAAAATTCAAACTTACTAGTGGCGCACCATTTGCTAGGTGCGCCACTAGTAACAGAAAAAAAATTGGTTTCAAAAAAAAATTTGGTATTTTTTTTTCAAAATATGATATGTAATATGACCAGGAAGTTTGAAATATTTTTTCAAAATTTCATCATACTCATGAAAATGAACAAAGTCCTAGACATCAACAAGGTTTAATAGGATTGATATGATAGATACATGAACAAGTGCCTGTGAAGTGAGCTGGTGCTGGGGTTGGATAGAACTGCGAAGTTAAGCATGCTCGGGCTGGAGTAGTGTGAGGATGGGTGACCTTCCAGGAAGTTTGACCACAGAGTGCGATTTGACTTGAGATTAAGCATATTGACCCGAGATTAAGCCATAGTGACCCGACATTAAGAAAAATGAAAAGAAATTGATTTTTTAAGTGATTTTTTTACTAATGGCGAACTTCTATGTGGTGCGCCATTACTATACTAGATACTAATGACGCACCTGTACTAATGGCGTGATACTAGTGGCGCACCTGTAGTGCGCCATTAGTAGGAAAAACAGGTGCGCCACTAGTAGGCCTTTTCCTAGTAGTGTTGGCTCCCCTTGTGTCGAATCAATAAATTTGGGTTGAATAGTCTACCCCCGAAAACTGTTGTTATCCCCTATACTTGTGGGTTATCAGCGCCGTATCTTGCTCGATGCCCAAGAAGATGACCTTGCCGCTAGTGAGGAAGCGCTTGACGCCAAGCTCCATGCCAAGGATGAAGAAATTGAGAAGCTTGTCATGCAACGGACCCAGGAGCTAGAGAAAAAGCACAAGGATGCACTCGATGATCTATCCCAGGACCATGTCGGCAAGCTGAAGGAGGCCGTCGATGCCGCTGAAGCCGTAGAGGCCGCCAAGAATGAGCTGGCCGGCAAGGTGGAGAAGATGGAGGTGGAGCTGGAGAAGCACAGTAAGGAGGTCTCGATGCTTCATCGCCATTTTCATCATCCATGGTGCCCAAGAAGAAGGGCTCCTTGGTAATGAAGCCTTCCACATCCAAGGTTCATTCGCACGCATCCGCGGGCAGCGTAGGCGGTGTTGCCGCTGCGGATGACGTAAACGCTGCAGTAGGCAAAACTAGTGCAGGCTGCACGGTCGTTGTGTCCATTGCGTTGGGAACGAGTGGTGGAGATGCTGGAGGCGGTCACTGAGGGAGTCTTGGACTAAGGGGTTAGTCCGGATGACGTAAACGCTGCAGTAGGCAAAACTAGTGCAGGCTGCGCGGTCGTTGTGTCCATTGCGGTGGGAACGAATGGTGGAGATGCTAGATGCGTGGAAGGCAAGCTTGGCGACCGACTATGAAGATTCCTTCTTATGTAACCGACTCTATGTAAACCCTAGATCCCCTCGGTGTCTATATAAACTAGAGGGGTTAGTCCGGAAAGGATATATTCATTACCATAGTCATATAGGCTAGGTCTCTAGGGTTTAGCCATTACGATCTCGTGGTAGATCAACTCTTGTAACACTCATATTCATCAAGATCAATCAAGCAGGACGTAGGGTATTACCTCCATAGAGAGGGCCCGAACCTGGGTAAACATCGTGTCCCCCGTCTCCTCTTACCATCGATCCTGGACGTGCAGTTCGGGACCCCCTACCCGAGATCCGCTGGTTTTGACACCGACATTGGTCCTTTCATTGAGAGTTCCACTGTGCCGTCGACGAAAGGCTCGATGGCTCGCCTTGTCCTTAAAGACAACATCACCTCCGATGGAGCTCTGGCCCCAGGACAAACCCTTCGGCTGGGCGGCTTTACTATGATCGCTCGTTCGGCCGTTGAGCCGACGATGACCTCTCGGGCCATTGAAAACCCCCTTCGCATTTACTCCGAGCACTCCAAGCAGATGGATCCGACAGAGTTTTCGTCTTTGAACGAACTCCGAGATTGCATCTCCGCTTTGCGAATCGCCACAGACTACGATCAGATCGGACCTAAAACCGATCAAGGAGAATCAAGGCCCCACCGGTCACCCACTAGATTGCGGTGGTCATGGAGCAGGACGACAAGTCTTCTTCAATATCAAAGACGAACTATGTTCGGATCGCCATTCAGGAAGAGCCGGATACTCACCCGCGAAAGGATGCGACCAGACCTCCGAACATAGCATCGGACGGCGGTCCCAAACAATCAGAAGATATTCCAGAACCCGGACTGATAAGCCCGGAAGGTCGTCAGAGTCCGGATAATCGGTCAGGTTGGGGTTCGGATTTAATTCCACCCACCCACCCGGACATAGACGCACTCATAAGCATAAAACAACAGTCTTAGGTAATGGTCCACCACTTCTAGGCCAGATTCATCCTTATCAAGGACAAGGTAAAAGATTGCCATGACGAGGATGCAATATCATTGTTCTGCAACAATTGCGCTGACGAAGGAATCCTCAACGCCATCAAACATAGCCGCATACTGAAATTCGCTTACTTAGCAACCATCATACAAAAGTATAGCACGATGGAGAGCGCCTGGAAAACTTAGGCAGCTCGCTGGGAACCGTCGGTCCCAAGTCAACTCCCCCTACAGGCGAAAAGGGCGCACCCTCGTGGCACGCCCAGTCCAACAGTCAAGAAACACAAAACTGCTATGCGACACAGCACCGTTCTAGAGGGGTGGCTCGATGGCCCATGCAAAATACATACAACACTAAATATCGTGGCAACCCACAGCCTTAGAGCATGTTGGATACTACGACAGGTAGCCAAGAGTGGCGAGGACATCCTTATCAAGGACGACCTAGAACGACATCCCCCCGAAGACGATAACTCAATAGTATTGACGGACTTTGAGACATTAGATTCAAACAACAAGCGCAAAAGGGACCTTCGCGACCTCGCCTAAGTCTGCCAAATTGCTACAATAAACCCCTGGAACGACACGGCTATAACATTCAACATCGGTGACGAACCAAAGTACAAAATAGTACGAGCGCCAGCCGCGTTATTCCTCAGTCCCATCATGGACGGGTTTCGACTTTCCAAGGTCCTCATGGACGACGGCAGCGGACTAAATCTCATTTATCAGGACACACTCCATAAAATGGAAATAGCCAGGAGCCGCATCAAGCAAAGTAACACAACCTTTCGAGGAATTATTCCCAGTCGAGAGGCGCGGTGCGCGGGCAAAATCACACTTGACGTAGTATTCGGCACGCCGGAGAACTATCGGTCTGAAGAAATAACTTTCCATGTGGGGCCCCTTTCAGCAGAGGATATCACACCCTTTTGGGGTGGGATGATTTTACACGCTTCCAGGCCATACCCCATTACGGGTATATGAAGCTCAAAATGCCTGGACCAAACGGTATAATCACTCTCGTCAGTGATCCGGACATAGCACTCCGCACTGAAAACAAAACCGCATCCCTGGCCCTGGAGGCGCTATCCGAAGCCCTCGCGGCCGAAGAATTAACCACACTATGCTCCATGGGGGACAGGGACGACGTGATCCTCGACAAACGCCATAAATCCACCTCCTTCAAACCAGCAGAAGAAATAGTGAAATTCCAGGTCCACCCAACGGACCCCAAGAAGACATCATCTATCGGAGCTCAACTGAACCCAATAGTTGACACCGCACTACGAGAATTCCTGCGCGAAAACTAGGACATATTCGCCTGGCACCCTTCAGATATGCCAGGGATCCCACGCGAGCTGGCCGAACATAGCCTCAATATATTAAAGGGGTTTAAACTGGTTAAGCAAACACTGCGGCACTTTTCCGAACCCAAGCGACAAGCCATGGGGGAGGAGCTGGCGAAACTCATCGAGGCCAGATTCATCAGAGAAATCAAACATCCGGATTGGTTGGCAAACCTGGTGATGGTACCAAAGAAGGACAAATCCTAGCGCTTGTGCGTCGATTTCAAAGACCTCAACAAGGCTTGCACTAAGGATCCCTTCCCCCTCACCCGCATTGATCAAATCATCGACGCCACTGCAAGACACGACTCACTGTGTTTCCTCGCTGCATATTCCAAATACCATCAAATCAAAATGAAGGTGTCCGATCAAGCGGCAACAACATTTACCACCCCATATTGGCCATTTTGCTTCAACACCATGCCCTTTGGGCTCAATAACGCCGGTGCCACATACCAACGCGCGATTCGAACATGCCTGGAGAAACAGATTGGCAAAACAGTAGAAGCTTATGTCGATGACGTCGTCATCAAAACCAGGCACGTCGAAACACTAATAGATGACTTACGTCTTACATTCGACAACCTCCGGGCGTATGACATTAAGCTCAACCCGGAAAAGTGTGTCTTCGGCGTCCCCGCTGGTAAACTACTGGGCTTCATCATTTCCAATAGAGGAATCGAAGAAAACCCAGCCAAAATCCAAGCTTTGTCACAATTGGCTAAGACAATAGACCTTAAACAGACCACTTCAAGTGGAGGAACGCGGCAACAACGTTATCTCCAGATTGGGTTGCGTAGAAGCTCTAAGCCGCTTTATCTCCAGATTGGGAGAAAAGGCACTGCCATTCTATCGCCTTCTACGGCGAACCGACCACTTCGAGTGGACGAACGCGGCAATAGTTGGACTGGAGGAAATACAAACCCTTCTTGCGAGCAATCCAATCCTGGCCGCACCAAACGCTGACGAACCGATGTTATTATACATATCGGCAACACATCAGGTGGTGAGCGCCGTACTCGTCATTGAACGAGAACAGGCCAGACAGAAATTCTTGCTTCAGAAGTCAGTATACTATGTATCTACTGTCCTTACACCATGTAAATCCCGGTACCCTCATTACCAAAAAATAGCATATGCGGTCTTCATGGCATCCCGAAAGATCCGTCACTACTTCCAGGAGTGTTCAATCACGGTGGCCTCCGAAGTACCACTCATTGACATTATAAACAACCGCAATGCTACGGGCCGGATTTACAAATGGGACATTGAACTCCTCCCATTTGACATTACATATAAACCTCGTCAAGCTATCAAATCCCAAGTACTGGCCGACTTCGTTGCCGAATGGACGGAGGCCGAACTCCCTAAAGAGTACGGCACATAGTCCAATTGGGTCATGTACTTTGACGGCTCCAAAATGCTGGCAGGGTTAGGAGCGGGCGTCGTTTTAACGTCCCCTACTGGAGATGTCGCACAATACATTCTTCAAATAGTATACACAGACTCCAATAACGCAGCTGAATACGACACCTTATTACATGGTCTCCGGATGGCTATCTCCATGGGCATACAACACCTAGAAGTACACGGGGACTCCAACCTTGCAATATCTCAAAATAAGTTGGGATTTCGACGCTAAAGATCCGAAGATGGCAGCATATCATAACGCAGTCATCAAAATGTCGGCCCGGTTCGAGGGGCTCGAGTTCCATCATGTGGCTCGAGAAAGTAATCAAGCGATGGATGTTCTTGCTCGTATCGGTGCTAAGCACGACCCCGTCCCACCTAATATCTTCCTGGAAAGGCTTCTCAAGCCATCCGTGGTGTGGCAGGGGGAAAATAGCAATACTAGTCTGGAACCAAACATAATCCCAGATCCCGGAAACACTGACCTCGTCGAGGGCTCAGCCATCGAAATAACACCGTCGGCGCATCTCATCATGGCAGTCATTGCCCCATGGACCAAACCCTTCCGGGCCTACCTTAAGAGGAAAGAGCTTCCTGAGGACCAGAATGAGGCCTGCTGCATTGTCCAGTGTTCAAAGGCCTACAAGGTTTATGATGGAGAGCTCTACAAGAAAAGCGCCACCGGAGTCATTCAACGATGTATATCCGAGGAAGAGGGGCGGCAACTCTTGGCTGAAATTCATGCCGGACTCGGCGGTCACCACACCGTAGCTCGGGACCTTGTTAGCTAGGCCTTCCATACAGGGTTCTATTGGCCGACGGCCCGAGCAGATGCATAGGACCTTGTCCAAGGTTGCGTCGGATGCCAACTCTTTGCCAATCAAAGCCATATGCCCCCCACTGCCTTACAAACAATCCCCATCACTTGGCCTTTTGCGGTCTGGGGACTCGATATGGTTGGACCCCTTAAAGGGGGAAGCCACAAGAAAAAATATCTGCTGGTTATGGTGGACAAATTCACTAAGTGGATAGAGTCTAAGCCGGGCAAAACGGCTGAGTCCGGCCCGGTGATAGACTTCATATCCGGTGTTGTGCACCGTTATGGTGTCCCACACAACATCATCACTAACAACAGCTCCAATTTCACGGCCGACAAGTTAAAAACCTGGTGTACTAATCTGGGTATTAAACTCGATTACGCCTCCATCTACCACCCACAAACCCACGGTCAAGTCGAATGAGCCAACGGTCTTATTATGAGCGGCATCAAGCCCATACTAGTGCGGTCTTTGAAAGAATCAGACATGCACTGGGTTGAGGAGCTCGACTCCGTACTCTAGGGGCTGCGGACCACGCCCAACCGTACTACCGGATACACACCTTTCTTCATGGTGTATGGCGCAGAGGCCGTATTGCCTTGCGATATTATTCACGACTCACCTCGAGTGCGTATGTACGAAGAGAGAGAAGCAAAGCTTGATCGGTAGGACATCCTAGATGCCCTGGAGGAGGAACGCGATGTCGCAAAAGCCGGTTCAGCATTTTATCAACAGCAAGCTCGAAGATATCAAAGCAGAGAAGTACGGGCCAAGACTTACAACGTTGGCGAACTCGTTCTACGCCGGCCGGAGAAGAAAAAGGACAAACTCAAGCCCAAACGGGAGGGTCCCTTCATAACTGACGAAGTTCTCACCGGAGGAGCGTACCATCTTCGTGATGCATCAGACAATCTCCTCGAGCCGAACCCCTAGAACGCGGCCAGGCTCCAAAGATTTTGTGCCTAGCACCAAACCTCTTGTTCGTCTCCTTCTCCCCTATAGTTTCCATTATTTTTTCTCTCTTTTCCGATTATATTCTTCTTTCTTTCTTTAAAGCTTTGGTACGGCTAGACCACACACCATTGACACATAGATCTTTAAATATGTACGCCACTTGTACCTGGGGACTTCTTGGACAGAGGTTCTTCTCATTCCTTGAGCATCAAGCTCCTCACATATGAGTTTTTTCAGATGTACCTTTTCTTTACCACTATATGCATCGATATGACTTAAGTTTTGGCCAAGCTGGGTTGGCTGGCTCCTGTGCTTATGCCCTACATTCCTGTTAGTTCGGCTAGGGCATAAAGGGAGCACCTCTGCGATTGTTACTACCGGGTCATCCGGATCTGTACCTCAGATTGGGTGAAGCCGAAAGCTAGCGTTCTTAAGGGAATATTCGGTCAGTGAATTAAAGATGTTTTTTAAAACACACTCCATTGTGCACCGCCAGAAGTTATACAAACTGTGCTGTTCACATCACAATTCAGACATGCGCATTAAATGCATGCACACATAGGGAAAGGAACCCTTAACAGAACTATTCTCTCTGAAAGATGTTTCTTACGATATCAATGTAATATAACATAGCTAGCCGGATAAAACTTGTCTGTTCAAGCAACTATGACCCCTACGCCTAGTTTTCCAGGCATACCTCGGCCTATTCGGCCGCGACGGTATTCAGAAATACTCCGCACCTTCGGGTCCGGAGGTTGAAGCGAAAAGGTCTGCCATGAAAAATGACATACAATTCAGCTAGATGAGGAAAGTACACTGTCACTTGGACTTGAACACCTCTTCCTCTACACCTTCCAACAGGCAGTCTAACTTACAATCTTGTTGGGAATATTTGGCGGCCACCTCTACTTGGTCATATACTATACTAACGGGAATTTCTTCCCCATTCGGCCCTAGCGGTCCGACGCGAGCCATGTGATTAGGATCCACCTTGGTATATCGAGTCTTCACCATGGCCCAGGCCTGTCGCGCACCCTCTCGGCAGGCAGATATCTTACACAGCCGGATACGCCATCGCGCTCCCTTGAACAACTCTACAAGCTTCTCCATGCTTCCTGGGGGGAGTCGGATGGTCATAAAGCCTTGGATACACTCCGCATCGCCTACCGAGCTTGCTCGTGCAACTGTGACATCCCTTGCAGAAGATCACTTGATGATCTGGTCACTTCCTCTTTGGGGCAGTTCGTCAATACACCTGCAATTACAGCTATATCAGCTACCGTTACCTCCAAACTGCTATAAGATGAAAGCGGCCACGTACTGAATATGCTGCCTCACAGCTTCTTTTCTCCTTCACAGAGTCGACTAGTTGTGCTCGCACATCTTTCAGTTCTTCGCCCAGTTTGGTGTTCAAATCCTGGAGTTTCTTTTTCTCTTGAACAACTTTTGTCAATACACGCTCGCCCACTGCTAGTAGCTTTTTGGCTCTATGTTCTTCGCTTCGAGCGGCGTCCGGCTGCTCTCGTACTTGGTCTATGGACCCAACACAAAGATTAGAACCCAGATTCACACTATCGGTGTATCATTATGAATTTTCGATAGAGGAAAATATTACCGGGAGATGCCTTTGTTTCTCCAGTTCGGCATTGGCAGCAAGCAGCTGGCGCCGACACGTTTCTAGTTCCGGAGGTAGCTGGGTATTCTTCTCCATAAGCACCTTGTTGTACATTGATCCTTAAATCAGCTATTTCAACTCCTTTAAGTCTCGGGGGCTACTGGCATATGGTTATCATAGTCAGACAAAGCGAATTTACCTGCACATCTTTCAAATGTTGCTTTGTGGCCCTGTTAAACCCATCTCGAGCAGCCCGGATGTATGCATCGGCTGAGCTAAAGGCATTAAACGACTCTTCTGAAATGCCAGTATCTTGTAAAATGGCCCGGCGGCGCCGATGATTCATGGCACTCTCCACTTCCGAGTTGGTGACGGATACATCATCCGAGTCCTCGGCTGGAGGACAGTCCGGCGTCGCCCCTGCATGAGCCCCCGTCTTCACGACAGGATTTGAATCCTGGCTATGGGATGTACGGCCGCTCGAACCTCAGGATATAGTTTGGTGCACCTTCCTCCTAACACATGGAGAACGGGAAGGTCATGGTTGGGCGTGACTGCTCACGTACAGGTTGGCGAATTCGTACCTCTTCGATGAAGGCATGACCATGTCTTCGTTTGCTTTCCTCTTGGAAGGCTTTCCCGGCACAAGAGTCGATCTCTTCGAAATCGCCGAATGTCTCCCCTGTGAAGCACGATACAGTGCGGTGGGTGAGGCAGAATAAGAGCACTCTTTTAGATAAGGTGTTTCTTAATTATTTACATGTGAAGCAGGAAGAAGGCCAGGGTAGTCGGTGGTGATGGACACTTATGTGCCGTCATAGCTTGTTTGGTAAAACACTCCGCCCGCAAGCATCGCAAATATATCCGAATCCTCTTCATACCCCGAATCTAGCTCCCGGTTGTGGATCTCCGGCTGTGGGGCAGGACTATGGAGTCCTTTGGTGACATTCCGCCGGTGTTGTCATAATAAACATACTTGAAATTTATCAAAAGTCATCCGGAAGGGGAATTGGTTGAATAGAGGGGTCAAAGCTTACCCAACTGGGAGGATCATACATAGAATACCCATCTCTGCGCTTAATGTGAAGAAACTCCTCTTCCTCCCCTTTAAACAGTTCGACCAATATTTTGGCCAGAGCGATGGGGGTATCCGGACCCTTCCGGCCATAGCAGGAGGCGTCATCCTCTCCATTGTAGTGCCACATGGGCAGCCCTCTGTATTGTAGCGGCAGAACCCCTCACACTATGGAGGTTGCCATTACCCCGATTATTGTGAGTCCGGACTGAATGAGCGTCTTTATCGTGCTCATAAGCTAGCAAACTTCTGCGCTATCATCCTCTTCAAGACTCCGGGGACGCCAACTGTGGCGTTTCTTCAGCGGAATGCTCACAAATTCAGGAAGACCCTTTCAAACTGGGTCAGGAAGCGCGACGTCCTCAATATAGAACCATTCGGAAGGCCATTCTTCGGATGCCTTCCTTGGTGTGCCGGACAGATATCGAGTATCGGTGATACGCCATACTTCGGCTCCGCCCACTTCAAATATTGACCCCTCGTGATTACGCGGGACAAGACAGAACACCTTCCTCCACAACTCGAAATGAGCCTCGATACCCAGGAATAGTTCGCATAAAGTAACATAACCCGCAATGTGCAGAATGGAGGCAGGGGTGAAGTTGTGCAATTGGAGGCCATAGTATTCCACAATCCCTCGAAGGAATGGATGAATGGGAAAGTCAACGCCCCTTAGCTGGTAGGGGACGAAACATACTCACTCTCCCTCGGATGGATTGGGGAAGTCATCTGCCTAAATCTCACCGTTGAAGGAATCTAGCCCCGCTCGAATAGAAACTAGATCTGTGGGGGAAGAAATCCCTGCATCTGCAGCTTCATCAATTGATTGTGGGACACTGAACACCTCTCCCACTGGCCTTTCTCTGGGCCGGAATGGGTGGAGGAGCTGGGGGCACTAGCCATGCTGGAATGGTTTCTCCTAAGCAGTTTCCGGGGATTTCCTCTACGTGGTGCCGAATGGATCTAAGATCCAATCTCTTTAATAGGTGCTCTTCCTTGCATGGACGGGGTGTTATCTGCAAAAATACCCTGACCTTCCACCTTCGCTTGACACGTGGGAGGCGAAATTATTTAATGTGCAGAAGCCGTGGGGAGCGACATTGAACCGATGGCCGAATACAACACTTGGAGATCATGAAATGAGGAACCCTCCTTGCAATGACGAAGACAATTTGTGTGCCGAACACCTCACTATTGAAGACTGGTTCGGGGGCTACCGAGGGTGTCCTGGACTAAGGGGTCCCCGGGCGTCCGTCCTGTTATCCATGGGCCGGACTGATGGGCTGTGAGGACATGAATGCCGAAGACTGTACCTGTGTCCGGATTGGACTCTCCCTGGTGTGTAAAGCAAGCTTGGCGACCGACTATGAAGATTCCTTCTTATGTAACCGACTCTATGTGAACCCTAGATCCCCTCGGTTTATATATAAACTGGAGGGGTTAGTCCGGAAAGGATATATTCATTACCATAGTCATACAAGCTAGGCCTCTAGGGTTTAGCCATTATGATCTCATGGACGTAGGGTATTACCTCGATCGAGAGGGCTCGAACATGGGTAAACATCGTGTCTCCCGTCTCCTGTTACCATCGATCCTAGACGCACAGTTCGCGACCCCCTACCCGAGATCTGTCGGTTTTGACACCGACACTCACCTTCCATGACCCTCTGGTGAGGACAGCAAAACGGCATGAGTGGCGCGGGCATGCAGCTCCCGTATCCTCGGTGCACCAGGATGAGTAGCCATCGGAGCAACACTGTTTGGTCGGGCATGAGTAGCCATCGGAGCAACACTGTTTGGTCGGGCGTAAGCCGGGATCCTCCCTTTGCAGTGACTCCGGCGGCGGTGAGGGAAACGACATTGAAGCACACATCGCACCTGTCGCAATATAGGCGTGACGTGACTCCAAGTGGCGTTGTTGAGCATGCACGACAGCGTCCGCATGGCAAGGCACCTGTTGATTAGGTTCCAGATCTTCAAGCGCCACCTCCGTGACGACCACCTGCTATCGCACCTGCATTATGATGGCAAGATCACAACGACGCTTCTACTAGCTCAGCCAGGGACTTGAGCGACATCGCATTCTTCGCTCTCAAACATGACTTCGACAATGACAGAGGCAATGGCACGGGCCTAGATGTTGTTTGATTTCCCTCCAATGGCAGACAAGATGGATGAGTGGAGGGCCACCATCCAATGTTTGATTGGATTTGTTGAAGGAAACAAATCACAGCTGGCGGAGCCTTTACAGTGTCTACAAACAGCACCAGCAGCTCAAACTGATGGTCATGTTTTGGGAGGTGCACCAACGGTGCAGTCGCCTCCACGACAACAAACCCAGCAGCAGCATCATCAGCCGCAGCGAACCTAACGAACTGTTGAGCCCGACTAAGTGTCGATGGCTTCTTTAGATCCGTAGATGCGGCAAGTTCAACAACGTATGCTACCGGGTAAACGAACATAAAGGTACTCACACTACTATTGAATGGTGTTGGGGGGTACCCCTACAACACGACGTGTGCGATAACCCAATCATTGACGAGTTTGCGCCTAGCATTGGCGGGCAACCACCTTACGGGGTTGGATGCCTGGCCACACTTGCAAGCTATGGCGAGTCCGTTAGTCGTTCGCCCAGGCCAGTAGGCCCGAATCATCAAGAGAATGCAACAACAAGTTAGCCCCCAGCAAAATTCTCAGTATTCGAGAATTTTTGTATATACATATTACATATTAGTTACATGTATATGCATGTGGTACGACAAGTACACTCCCATCTGTATGAGATTACTAACAAACCATCAAGGTTTCTGATACCACTCCTTTCTGCTCTCTGCTTTCATCAAAAGATAGAAGGATCCCTCACGTGCAAGTTTCTTGGGGGAGTGGTGGAAGGAATCCACTTAAATGGTGTTGGCATCCATTTCAAATGACAAGAAGTACATCAAAGAAAGCTAAGTTGGAAATTTTTCTACTAAGCAATTCTTTGTTATGTTTGCAGTTTCCCTTGTATGATTCTGTGTTTGTATGAGAAACCTGAACACAGAGGAACCTTGCCATGATCATTTGGGCTCTTATTCTGTTTTGAGTCCGCTCACCAACTTAAGTAGCTGCATTGAGAACGTTAAAGGAAGCCTTGCCGGCAGGCTACTAAGGACTCGCTCCTCAAGCGCCCACGGTGGGTGTTTGCCCTGGCAGGGTCTCG
This sequence comes from Triticum dicoccoides, assembly GCF_002162155.2. NCBI lineage: Eukaryota > Viridiplantae > Streptophyta > Magnoliopsida > Poales > Poaceae > Triticum > Triticum dicoccoides. The sequence continues at coordinate 340,180,513 of NC_041390.1, read as the reverse complement.
ACATGCATAGGGAACACAATCATACAAAGGCAGAAAGAAGAAAGGGGATATCATGCATTCATACACCTACTTAAAAATGTATTACATCGTGAAAGCAGTGTATATCTAACATAAGATCGAATATGTCTTTTACATAACAACAAAAAAGTGAGAGGGGCATCAAGATTTAATCCCAACGATTGCCTTGGATCCTGGGGACCTTGAGCACACTGTTGGCAAGAGGAGCAGCAATCTTGTCACTAGCTGTGACGTTGGTTTTCTCTGGCAGCTTCTTGAAGATCCTAGAGAGATTAAGATCGGGGTTGTCATGAGCGAGGTTGAGCAACACCATGTAAAGAACGCCCCGGTCAAATTTCCAGGGCTCGTTAACAAATGAGGCAGCCATGTTGTCTTGATATGTCTTGAATGCTTCGATGAGACCTTCAAAGAAATACGTTAGTATGGCACTGGCAGCCTCGTGCTCATTGATAGTGAATATTAGTCAAGTCAAGAAACTCAGAAGATTATTAGGATAAAGAAATTTGTGAAAAAAAACAACAAGATCTTTGTCTGCACAATGAAAAAGACATCAGTTCACTACAGGATGGTGCTATGTATTATACCTTGGCTTTTTTATTGCTTTGCCCCATTTCCAATCTAGAGATGATATTTATGTGCATCCTCACTTTCGGGACTTTCCAAAGCAGTTCACTGATGATTACCTCTTAAACCACCTATATGGTTAGGAGGTGAGGAAGGTATTCATACAACACCCATAGTTCAATATTGAAGTGTTCCTGAAGAGGACGAATGATGGACGATCAATCATCCACAAGCATTGGCCTAAAGTTGCAAAGACCTTCAACATCAATGAAGTTTCAATATTTGCCTTCCGCTTCAGCAGTTTCCAGATGATATTCATCTGTCTATGAACCATCTGTGATGCTAATTTCGAAAGTTTATAGATGTTGCATGTGAAACTTGGCAATGTTGTGCTCTGCTGTATTTCAATTATGAAATCCTTCTTCCTTAATATGAAACTGAAATATATTTTGTGCTTAATATGAAATGTCAATTTTATTAATAAATGGATCATTAATAATAAGACAATTAGCCTGCTAATGGCCAATTAGCCCCCTAATTGATTTTTTCTATTGCAAACGGTTATTGAGATAACACCGTGGGCGATGACCTTAGGCAAAACACACAGTTTCTAGGAATAAACCATGTTGGATCAATGAACAATCACACATGACTATCTCTTGAAAACTGTTTGCGTTAGGCCACCTTGCGAAAACGTTTACCACATCAAAATTGTGTGTGATGGATAGCCTATGCCACACAATTTCTTCTACACACTGTGTGTGATGCATTCAATAACAAGAACGATAAAATTGTTAATATCATCTGCAATGACAACGCTATCACAAACTATTTAATGGGGAAAATTGTGTGTGATGTACCTGCGAACAGAAATGTTTTCCTTGGAGTGACTGTGTGGGATGTATATACCAACGGAAATATACTTCTTGGATTGACTGTGTGGGATGTACATACTAATGGAAACGTATTCCTTGGATTGACTATGTGGAATGTACATACGAATGGAAACGTTTGGCCGGGACTGGCTATGTGGGATGTACTTACGACCGGAAACGATTTGGCATGTATAATTGTATATTTTTAGCATACCTATATGTATAATCATATTTCACCTATCACCCAACGCACACGACCTCATTTTGCCGAGCGTGTGTGCCAAGAGGGCCTATCCCGACGGTTTCTGGGTCGTGTGGGAAGGACCACCCTATCGCACACACTCACTCGGCGATGGTTCAGAATGCCATCACGGAAAGGGGTTAAAAACCATTTGTATATCACCTCGTTGTACCAGTGTGTGTACGTTATGAACTCGAACTCGAATTTGTGAATCCACTTTAGTTGATTTCAAATCATAGTAGATTTAAATCTCTAACTATATCTTCATAATCTAAACCACATATCATTTGTATAATGTGTTTATCACATAATGTATGGTGCCTCGCCCCCTACGCCTACAAGTTTTTAGATGTGAGCTGCAAACGCCACACATTATCACAAATTCAAGTAAAATGTGAGATTGTTTGATATATAATATGGTTTAGATTGTTCGATATTTAGTTGTGAGCTTCAAATGCCACACATTATCATATTATAGTATAACATGTCCAAAACAACACCACACGTATCACCGCTATATTCATGCATGCATAGGTTTATAAAACTATGATCTCTTATTCAAATATATGAATCCAGTTTCATAATGAATTATGATCTTTGTTAGTCTCTTACACCCACACAATCCTCTAACCTTGGTAGCTAGTGAGGGAGTCCTGGATTGAGGAGTCCTCGGGCCGTCGACCCATTACATGTGGGCCGAACTGATGGGCCTCTATGGGGCCAAGCTAGAGTGTGGACGCATGACCGTACAAGAGATCTTCAGAGTTGAGCTGTGCCTCAAGATTAGCATGATCTTTCCTTCATTGTATAACCGATCGCATGTAACACTAACCCTACTGGTCGTATTTCTTCTCCAAATCTTTGGTTTGGTTCGGCCAACTAGATTGATTTTTCTTGCAATGGGAAGAGGTGCTTTGTGATGGGTTCGATCTTGCGGTGCTCAATCTCAGTGACAGAAGGAGACATGACACACATGTATCATTGCTATTAAGGATAAAAAGATGGGGTATATTCCTACATGAATAGATCTTGTCTACATCATGTCATCGTTCTTGTTGCATTTCTCCATTTTTCCATGAACTTAAAACACTAGATGCATGCTGGATAGCGGTCCATGTGTGGAGTAATAGTAGTAGATGCAGGCAGGAGTCGGTCTACTAATCTTGGACATGATGCCAATATACGTGTTCATAGCCTTGGATATCTTCATAATTATTTGCTCTTCTATCAATTGCCCAACAGTAATTTGTTTACCCACCGTATGCTATTTTCTCGAGAGAAGCCACTAGTGAAATCCTCGGTCCCCGGGTCTATGTTCTATCATGTTGTTTTCAGATCTATTATTCCAAAAACCCAAAAATACCTTCTTGCACTTTTTATTTATCTACTTTATTTTGTGCTTTTGTTAGATCTATTTATCAAAAATCATACAATTTTATTTATGTCAATACCTAGGAGGGATTGACAACCCCTCTTACGCGTTGGGTTGCAAGTATTTATTCTTTGTGTGCGGGTACCGTTTACATAGTGTTTCTTAGTTCTCCTATTGGATTGATAACCTTGGTTTCATAACCGAGGGAAATACTTACCGTTGCTATGATGCATCAACTCTCCTCTTCGGGGAAATACCAATGCAGATACAAGCAATCATGTCATCCACTGACAGAAGGGGTAGCGAGGCACATATTGTATTGTTTCTATTAAGGGTAAAATGACACGGTTTATTCATATTGGTTGAGTTTAATTTTTGACTACACGATGTCATCTTGGTGAATGTGTTACTGTATTTGTCATGAACTTAATACCATAGATTCATGCTGGATAGCGGCCGATTGGTGGAGTAATAGTAGTAGATGCAGACAGGAGTCGGTCTACTTGTCACGGACCAGATGCATATATATATATGATCATTGCAATGAATACATCATAACTATGCAGTTTGCTATCAATTGCCCAACAATAATTTGTTTACCCACCTGCCGATGTCAAAACTGGCAGATCTCGGGTAGGGGGGCCCGAGCTGTTAGATCGGATCGATGAGTGAGAACACACACAAAGTTTACCCAGGTTTAGGCTCTCTATATGCGGGTAAAACCCTACGTCTTGCCCTTGCTTATATTGTGGAAGTATCAAAGTATGGAGTTGATCTACCTTGAGATCATGAGTTGTGGTTTAAACCCTAGGAGTGTGATGAATGTATCAATGGGTGCTTGGATGGCCTCTACAGACTAAACCCTCTAGTTTATATAGGCACCATGGGTATACACTACAAAAAAATACAGTTCTGTGATGATACGTGTTTGTCACCGTAGGTCACGTTTTCTGTCATGCATGTACATCCAGGACAAAATTATGACAGAATCAAGATAGTCATACATGTGCTGTCGTAAAAGTTTTCCATGACATTACCAAAATTATCATCACGGAAGGGTCCACTTAAATGATGATAAATCGCGTGTCTTAGAAGTGCTTTCGTCAAGGTTGACTGACACGTGGCATCCACCGTAACGGGATGCCGTTAAGCTATCGAGTCCGGTTTTGGATCCGATAACCCGCTAACAGCCACGACCAATGCTGATTTTCCACGTGTAATATTCTCATTGGCCGACGGAACCACGCGTCATCTTCGCGTTGGCACAAGTGTCACTCATCCAACGGTCGAGATGGGCCTATGATATGTTTACACGTGGACGGGCCCAAAAGTGGCCAATAAAGTTTGAATGGGCCGGCCCAACTAAAGGCCCACAAGATTTAGCGAACCATAATGGGCCGACCCAGCTAAAGGCACACAAGATTTTGCAGACCACAATGGGTCGCCCAGATAAAGGCCCACAAAATTTAGCGGACCAAAATGGACCAGCACAGCTAAAGGCCCACAAGATTTTGCAGACCATAATGGACCGGCCAAGCTAAAGGCCCAACATTCTTAGTTAAGGCCCGTACGGCTAGTGTCAAATCGGCCCGTCAACGGCCTATCCTAAACTTGTCATCATTGCGACCCATGGTCACTTCTGGCCCGTTAATAGTCTGCTAAGTATATGGGCAGAATTACGGCCCGGTGTATTTCCGTCCTGTTAAAGGTCATGCTTCATTTTGGCCTATTTACAGGCCATTGAAACTTTCGTCCATGAAGGATTTGGGTCATATTCAACCATGTCTGACATTCGGCCTCTTAGAGGCCCACTATAGATTTGGGCCACTTTTGGCCTGTTGTGATTTTTGGCCTGTTAACATAGGACGAAATCCATGGGCCATATGTGGCCCAACGTCACATCGGTCCCATTAACGACCCATATAAAAATGATGATAATCTAGCCCGACCGAACTTCCGGCCTGTTAAAGGCCTCTGTATTAGGTCGGTGCATTTACGGCCCGTCCAAATTTCGGCCTGTGAAAGATTCGCATCGTAAATGGGACACCATTTCGGCCTGCTAAGACGAGTGGGTTATTTGGCACAATCAGGGCCCAATCTCACTTTCGGTCTATTAAAGGCCCATGTTTTTTATGGGCTCGAGATATTTCCACCTGTAAACAGCCTATTGTTACTGAGGGCCCAAATTATGTTTAGGCCTGTTAAAGGCCCACTATGGGCACAAACCTACCAGAATAATATGAAAGCTTATGTTGATTTAGGCCCAGATATTTTTAGTGGGCTACATTCAAATTTCGGCCCATAATCGTTTTTAGCCCAATTGGAATGGGCCCGACGAATGTTGGCATGTTGGGCTCCTACGAAGCTTTCGGCCGAATACATTACTAAGATAAACCTACACTATACAAAAATAGTGTCGTAATTACTTCAGCCTTTGGCAGCATCATAAATGCAGTATCACAACAAAAAAAATTCCAACCATACAACAAAAGGCCTATTGGCATAAACTTTACATTCCATGCAGATAAAAGCACCATCAGATGTATAGAAGAACAGATCATTTGACCTGAGTGCTAATGTCTCAGGATGTAGAATCTAATGGAGCAGCACGATCTTCACCTTTTTTCCGCCGTTGCTCTTGAACAACGAAGCGAATGTCTGATAGTTTGGTTTCAAAACCATTCATATCTTGACGACATTTGTCAACCACTATTCTTGTTTCCAAAACAACGTCCATTAGGGATTGGACTTGTGTCTGGAGCATAGATATATTACTCTGTCTAGCAGGAAGATTTTGTTCAGTAGGTGATTTGGACGAAGTTACCTTGACAACCAACCCAGAATTATGCAGGAAGGTGCTTTTTGCACTGTTAATGGAGAGATACTGACGCAACTGCAGCAAGAGGTGACATTGTGCCTGTGGTAGCATCATCACCATCAGGTGGTTGTGGATGTTCAATCATTTGTTCCATAGCTTCCTGAAAGTTTGAACTTGTAGATTAGTGTACCGAATAAGTTATTAATGAGACAAAAACAAACAGAGTAGGTTACACATTTATACATAACTTATTTTGGTGAACTACTGTAATACATTAACATGTATTGTAGTGCCAACTACATAATAAAATCAATTTCAGAACATATGTCCATGTAGCATGCCTACTGTATTGTCTATTTCCTCACATTCGTTGACATCTAAGGATAAAGAGACATGGTTTAAAGTAGGATGTCATGTGCAAACAGATATAAAACAAATAGACTATTTTATCATTGTGTGCGCACATGAACATAACAACTAGATTACAGATCAAGACCAAAAGAATATCCTTCATCTCTTTTAAACCATGTAAGGTGAAATGATACGTTAAGACAACTGTGTATAAAAGTGAACAGAGTAACTAACATTGGCTGCATACCAAGTAGTTAAATGAACACATCATACTACCAATCAGTTCAAAGGCAGGAGGAGTAAGGACTTACAACAGCGGCTTGAAGTGGTGTGCTCATGCCCTTCATATTGCTAGTGTGGCAATCCTTGAAGATTGGCCCTTCATCAAACAGTTAGCCTAGAAGAAGATACACTTGTAAGGCACATACATAAATACAAGTTCAATATGTGGTCTGATCAAATACATAGAGCCTACTTGATACTTTGGATCAGACCAGTGTTTAACGAGGGATGTCCTGTCTTCATCTATAATATATTCCACTTGAGATGTTTGGGCAATTTCATTGTTATCCTTGCCTTCAATGTGAGATTTTCTAAGGTGGTATCGATACTGTCGCAAAGCAGACTGAAAAACATGAGTGCATGCTTATTTAGTTGCATCATCTTTCGGATCCAACTTGAACCTCATATGTTGAAAAAAGAATGTGAGTCTTATTAGGAGGAAGCTAGAAAGTATGGGACAGAGCAAGACAATATTACTAATTGCGATGAATAACATTACTTATGGATAAATGGTCAAGGAAGGTATTAAACTAGGTATTGTCTTTCTCATTCCTATACTGGATCCACGTTGGGAGGATACGTGCATGACACCTAACGGCAATGGCTGTCTCTGATACTAACTTGGCTAACTCTGTAGCATCACATGGCCTTTTTAAACCTGCCTCAAAATGGATCTCCATTCTTCCCCCTTTAGATTTTGTTTAATCTGTCAAGCATTATCCCTAATGTCTGTTTCTGCTTGCACCGTGCTGATAGTTCAACAACGAATATGGGAAGTGTTAGTGTACATCAAACTATGAGAGTACATATAAAGGAGCATGCAACTGCAACTTGACTCGGTCAGGTACCGTCTTGGTGTTGATGCTCATGAGGTTCATCTGATCTTGCCAAGTCCTGTTGTGTCAGCAATGCTTCGGAAGTAGTGTTACGTGTGAAGACAGCTTGGGAACTTGTCAGTTCCGGAGCAAACGAACGAGTAACTCGTTGACATGTTGGTACAGTTCAAGCGGATGCTGCAGCTGGTGGAGCAGGTGATTCTGTGTTTATAGATTTAGCCGGTGGACTAGGACCTTCTACTGCACTATAAGTACTAGCAGAATCTAGACGACAGATCCTTTTCCGTTTCTCCCGACGAGTAACACCACTCCCTACTATATTATTTTCCTTGCTCTTTTTTGACTTTGCCATGTCAAGCCATACCCACAACACAAAAGAATAAAATCGCTCTTCAGAACTCATTGATGCATGATACAGACAAGCAATACTTTGATGTAAGACAACCGTATGAGGATGGAATATGTAAGAAAAATATGATGACATGACATATTCACAGCTACGATGTTTAAACTAACCAGAAGGATTTTCAAGAAAATAGAAGTAATGCAAGCTAGACACCATATGAAAGATGCAACCAATATTACTCTGCCAAGTTAAAAGTGTCTTGTCATAAGTGGCAATTCGAAAAAATTAGAAGCAGTACAATGTAGAAATCAATGCAATATGCAACCACTAGCAAACTTCCATGTTAAAAGCGTTAAATCATGAGTGACTGATGCGGGATACAAAACAACAGTGCTTTGATGTAAGAACATGGTATGATAGATAGATGAAGTGTATTCTAGACAAAGAATGCCATGTCATATGCACATGTATAACATAGAAACTCAGCAGGTGCAATTTAATCAAAATAGAAAAAATACAGGCTAGACAACATAGGCAACATGAAACCAATTATCACACTGTCAACTTAGAGCAAGCACCTGCGATGGTGGAGTACGGGAGATGAACTCATCATGTAGACTTGGGACTTCAACTTTATTAGCAGTAGCAGTGGAAAATCTAGAGAGTCTCTGTTTTACTTACTCTTTTCCTTCCTATTTTCTGATATTGCCTTATGAAGTCAAAACCACAAGAATATGAATAAAATTAGCTCTGCATAACTGGTTGATGCATCATACAGACGAACACTACTTTGATGTAAGGCAAGCGTAGGATAGGAGGATGGAATATATACAAAAAAGACATCATTTCATATTCACACATACGATCGGTGGATGGGATATGTATGAAAAAACAGTAAGTGGAAGGCATTTCAACAAAATTAGAAGAAATGAAAGCTAGGCACCATATGAACATGCAACCAATATCACTCTACCAGGTAAAAAGTGTCTCGTCGTAAGTGCCATTTCAAGAAATTAGAAGCAGTACAAGCTAGAAGACAAATGCCAGATGCAACCTACATCACAGTCCCAAGTTAAATGTGTCTTATGGGTAAGTGATCGTTGTAGGTATAAGTTGTAAGCTACGCAGATGCAATTCAACATAATCAGAAGTAATACAAACTAGACATCATACGGAAAACACAACCACATATAAAAGTTCCATGTTAGAGCAAGCACCTGTGATGGTGGAGTAGGGGAGATGTGCTCATCATGTACACGTATATTCTATAAACATGAACACGTGTCATATTCGCAGGCATTATGTGTAAATTAAGCAGAAGCAATTCAACAAAGTTAGAAGCAATACAAGCTAGACATCATACGCAACATGCAACCACATAAATTAGTGCCAAGTTAGAGCAAGCACCTGTGATGGTGGAGTAGGGGAGATGTTCTCATCATCTACACAACTACGTTGACTGTCCAGCCTTGTGTTGTATTGCGAATCTTGTTGGGAGGATGGCATAGTAGAATCTGTAGATACCCCCTATTTTAGTTGCTCTAAAGGACCACCATCATCCACTGCCGGACTAATTTCGTTCAGCTGTAATGATTTTGCATTGTGAAGTCAAACCGATACGAAAAAGGAATAAATTTCGCTCTTTAGAACTCATTCATGCATTATACTAATGAACACTACTCGGATGAAAGGCAAACACATGATACAAGGATGGAATATGTATGAAAAATAGGATGGCGTGACATATTCACACCTATGATGTGGTAACTAAGCAGAAGGCATTTCAACAAATTAGAAGCAGTGCAAGCTAGACACCATATGAAAGATGCAACCAATATCACTCTGCCAAGTTCAAACTATATGGCGTTGCAACAATTAGAAGCAGTACATGCTAGAAATCATATGCAAGACACAACCAATATCACAGTGGCCACTTAAAGGTGCCTTATCATAAGTGACTGATGCGCGATATGCATGAACAGTAGTCTGATGTAACAACATCGTTTGATCAGATATAGCATGTTCTAGAAACTGGAACATATGTTATATTCATAGGCATTATGTGTAAAGTAAGCAGATGCAATTCAACAAAGTTAGAAGCAATACTCCCTCCGTTTCTTTTTACTCCGCATATAAGATTTGGTCAAAGTCAAACCACACAAAGTTTTACCAAATTTATATGAAAAATATGAACATCTACAATACTAAAACTATATAGTATGAACATACTTTTCATGGTGCATCTGATAATATTGATTTCATATTGTGAATGTTTATATTTTTTAATATATAGTTAGTTAAACTCTACAAAGCTTGACTTTGACAAAACCTTATATGCAGACTAAAAAGAAACGGAGGGAGTACAAGCTAGACATCATACACAACATTCAACGACATATAATAGTGCCAAGTCAGAGCAAGCACCTGTGATGGTGGAGTAGGGGAGATGTGCTGATCATCTACACAGCTACGTTGACTGTCTAGCCTTGGGTTGTCTTGCGAATCTTGTTCGAAGGATGGCGGAGTAGAATCTGTAGGGAACCTCTATTTCAGTTGCTCGGAAGGACCACCATCATCCAATGCCTTGCCAATTTCCTTCAGCTTTATTGATTTTGCATTGTGAGGTCAAACCGACAAGAAAAAGTTATATAATTCGCTCTTCAGAACCCATTCATGCATGATACTGACGAACACTATGATGAAAGGAGAAGTCATGATACGAGGATGGAATATGTATGAAAAAATGGACGGCTTCACATATTCACACCTATGATGTGGTAACTAAGCACAAGGCACTTCAACAAATTAGAAGCACTGCAAACTAGATACCATATGAAAGGTGCAATCAATATCACTCTGCCAAGTTAAAATTGTCTCGTTATAGGTGGCGTTCATCAAACTAGAAGCAATACATGCTAGAAATCATATTTAAGACGCAAACCAATATCACACTGCCAACTTAAAGGTGTCCCATCATAAGTGACTGATGCAGGATACACAAGAAGAGTAGTTTCATGTAAGAACATGGGGTGATAGACAGATATAGTATGTACCAAAAACAGGAAAGTGTGTCATATTCACACATATCATGTGTAAGCTAAGAAGATGCAATTTACACTAATTAGGAGCAATACAAGCTAGACACCATATGCAACATGCAACCAGATATCACTCTGCCAAGTTAGAGCAAGCACCTTGGATGGTGGAGTAGGGGAGCGGAGACTAGGACCTTGTAATGCACTTTCCGTACAAGGAGAATTGGTACAGATGCTCCATTTACGTTGCTGCCAAGGACCAACATCATCGCCTTCCTTACTCTTTTCCTTCCTCTTTCTTGATTTTTCCTTCTCAAGTCAAACCCACAAGAAAGAGGAATAAAATTTGCTCTTCAGAACTCATTGATGCATGATACTGACGAACACTACTTTCATGTAAGGCAGCCGCATGATAAGAGGATAGAATATGTACAAAAAACAGGACAGCGTGACATATTGACATGTATGATGTATAAAGTGTAAACTAAGCACAAGGTGCTTGACTTGTGAATCAATGCAAGCTACAAACCATATGAAAGATAAAACCAATATCACTTTGCCAAATTAAAATGGTGCCCTAACAAATGTATTTGACCAAATTAGAAGCAATACATGGAGACATGCTAGAAATAATATGCAATATGCAATGAATAAAGGTGACACATCATAAGTGATTGATGCAGGATACAGAACAAATGTAGTTTCATGTAAGAACAAGGTTAACACATAGATCTATTGTGTACCAAAAATAGGAAGGCATGTCATATTCATAGGTATAATGTGTAAACTAAGAAGATGCAATTTACCCTAATTAGAATCATTACAAGCTAGACACTATATGCAACATGCAACCATATATCACACTGTGAAGTTAGAGCAAACACCTGTGATGGTGGTGTGGGGGAATTGCGGTCATCAACTAGAGAGCTACATTGACTATCTTCATTTAGTCTTGCTGTTTCCTGAGAATCATGTGGGGAGGATGACACTGCACTCTTTAAATGAGTATGGCGTCTCACACTAACCCACTAGGGTGACTGTCTCATCATAAGTGATTGACGAGGGATACAAAAGAGCAGATGACACTGCACTCTTGAAACGAGTATGGCGTCTCACAGTAACCCACTGGGGTGACTGTCTCATCATAAGTGATTGAAGAGGGATACAAAAGAGCATTAGATGTACGAACATGGTTAATAAACATATGTAGTATGTATCAAAAACAGGAAGGCATGCCATTATCAAAGGTATAATGGGTAAAGTAAGCAGATGCAATTTAACCAAATTGGAAGCAATACAAGCTAGACACCATATGCAACATGCAAACACATTTGACAGTGCGAAGTTAAAGCAGGCACCTAAGATGGTTGTGTGTGGCAATTGAGATCATCAACTGCAGAGCTACATTTACTGTCTCCAACTGCTGACACTGCACCCTTTAGAGCGCTGAAACATTTAGTGCTTATCTTCGAATTACAATGGAGCGACTTCTCTCTTTTCTTTTCTGCATTCATCAACACTGTGTCAGAGTCTGAAATACCCATGCATAAAAAACAATAGTGTGAGTATGGGTGAAGTGTGTGCACAATTAGTACAGTGTAAAGGTAGCAGATAGCAGGTCGGTGAGAAAAAAATGATGGGAGACATATGATAGCTCTACAACATGCATGACACACTAAATTACTACGAGATTCTATGAAAATAACAGTCGACTGAAAACAAATAGGTCAGTCCATTTTTTCTTCACCGTCCGATGTACAAAGAACGGGCAGATCGCCTTCATCTACCTCCAGCCAGTCAGTTTTGACGATCTTCCTCGAAATGCCAGCGACCACCGGCCCAGCCCCCTGCCTGTGCCCTCCCCTCGACCTCACCGCACCATAGTGCTTGGCACCGCCCCCCGACCATCCATTCAAGCCCCGCTGACCTCCAGATCAGGCGCAAGCAGCTCCTGCGCCCCACACCCCTATGATAGACACCGATGCGCCGCTTCCCCAGCGAACAGGTGGAGTAGGTACTCCGTGCACCTAAGCGGGTGCTGCTTCTTTTAATTGTGGTTCGACTGACCCTGAATTGAAATCAAGGTGGGCTACTGACCTCTAGCAAAGGTGAAATAGTAAAGGGAGGAAACCTTGTGCATTTAGTATCACAAAGAAGATGCAGTAAGAAGCGCTCAACTAGTTTCTTTCGTGGGATGAATACGGTGTGATCAGAGACATAAGGTTTGCACGAATAAGGGAAGAGGAGTACCTCTTTCCGCTCGCAGTGCTATGTCCTCCTTCTGTTTTTCCAGCGATCTTCTTGTGGTTCGCTGGAAACGAGAAGTTGTGGAGGACGGTGGAGCCTTGGACGAACCCATGGCCAAGTTGTTGAGTGTGGTGCGATGGCCGCCTGTCGGTGGCGGGGCACCAGATCTAAGGCGGCGAACGATGGTGTAGCGGGAACAGCTCCGGTGCGGTGGACGGTTGTGATAGTGGAGCGGCAGCAGTGAGTCGCAGGATGGCGTGGTCAGAGTCGTTCAGGTACGATGCACGTCGGCGTCGGTGTCATGGAGGCAGCTCTACTTCGGCTTCAACTGCTAACTCCTTGAGGGCGTTGCGGTTGCGGTTGCGTTGGACGACGACGTCGGGGTACCGGCTCCGGCGTGATGGAGGAGGGCGGCGGTGGATTGAGCGCTATCGGGTGGAGGACGGAGGAGGCTGGGGTTTCGCGGGTGGTGGAGAGGGCGTTTTGATGCCCACGAAGTATGAACGGGGAAACGGAGGGAGGCGGGGAACTAAGGGGGAACAATGTTTCAGTTTGGGACGCGCTTGTTTGTAATTTGGGGAAACTTACAAACTTTTCCCCCATCTAAAATTCCGGACATATTGCGGGGTGGGGGTAGGACAATAATCTCAGGTGTTCCAACTGTGGGCGGGATAGATTTTGGCTGAGCGCATGGGCGTTTAGGCGCCCATGACGTATGAATGCTTCTCGGAGGCAGTTTAGACTGGCGTCTTGGTGAAGTTACAAACCTACCCCAGTTTAGACCTTTGGACATCGGGCCGATAGGCTACACAGGCCAGAGTCAGGACAGTAATTTCCTACCACCAAACATTAGTCTCGTGCTGTTTCGGGTGACCAAAGGCCTATTTGGCACTTCGTTCAATATTTGGGAGCAGAAGCATTAACATTTTCGGTTCTCTTGAATTGAACTTTCAGGATTTTTCAAACTTCACAAATCTTTACTCTTGAAAATCCTAAAGCTACAATTATTTTGGAATGGAGGGGGTACATTTGAATATACATTGTACACGAGTATATATTAAAAAATATGCAATTTACCTCAGTTCATGCATGGTTCCAGATATAATCTCCTTGGTTGCAGAAAAAAGTTAGACATGCGTATGAATATATATAGCATGTTCAAACGCACAACAAAGATTGATGCCCCCTTTTACATCTAATTTACAAATGCCATTATCTCGGGTTCAAATTGATGAATGCACTTCCAATGAATTCGAATCTTCGAAACCCCCTTTATGTTGAATTCGACATGTATTCTATTTCGTAGCTTGCAATTTGGAATGTCTCCATGCAAGTGACAAATGTATAAAGTGCTTCACACTAACAACATGGAGTGCACTAATTAGTGTTTATATATGAATTGCAAAAGCATCCATTGCCCGTATTTCAAACCGCTCTCACTCTATGGATCGATAATATGAAATAAACACATGCACATGCTACAATTCAATAGAGTATGGGTGTCTGCTAGACCGATTTTCATCCTTACGCAATATGCAAAATTCATGATCTCATCCAAAAATAATAATGCCATTTATATTATAATTTACTGCGTAGAACTGCCTTTTACACGTAGATGCACTATGCCTCGGCCCGTTCTCACAAACGCGCTATATATCTCTCTATCTACCGCATAAGTGCACACACTTCATATGCATCAGCATTTGTCTTTCACACATGCTCACAATATCTCTTGGGGTGTCGGGGAGTCTCACGCACATGCTCTCTCTGTATCTCTCTCTCTCTCTTTCTGACTACTATGTACCACTCTTTTCACTAATCTTAGTTGGAAAAAACTATTTCTATCACATGCATATATACACATGCACGGTCTCTACTAGCCCTCTATATGCGCTTATATGTGCCTACGTGTCTCCTGCACGCACATTATCTTTAGGCCTCTCTCGCACACATTGCCCCCCAGACACACCTCTCTCTTAGTGGTTGGTAGATATGATTCCATCATATCATTCGGTAGGATATCCCCGTCTATTAGGCTGGATGGTAATATGAGGCAAAGTTTTACCCTAGTTCGTACCCTTGCAGTCGAGGAAAAAGCCTACTCCTGGTACTGTATACTAGTGATAGGGGTGTGTAGAAAGTACACGTGAATACCAGGCATTGTGTGTGTGTATACTATCGACGAACTAGCCCCCAAGATTCTATAACATACTGGGGGCCTAGGATCACAAATCATATATAGTCGGCTTATCACCAGTGGGGATAGAGTCCTCCGCGACTCTAGTAGCTAGCTTCGTGTTGTACGCCGAGTCCTCCACATGGGTCTTCGTATAACGCGTCTCGGTCCAACCATTGTGGTGTAGGATGGAACCGACCCATGAGTCCTCATGTTGATCCACCACAACTAGAAATGATGTGCCCACAACACCACACACGCAATCGGCCACTAAGAAAATAAGCATATACAATAGTACAATGTTATACATGAAAGTTAATTGCATGGTGCATCCAAAAATATTTTTTCTGCAATGTGAATGTTTATATATTCTCCTAAAATATTAGTCATGAGAAAGAGAAACGAAGGGCATATCTCTCCTTGTCTCCACCGGACACCCCCTCTTTCTACACCACTTTCACGTACGCACACAAACTATCTCTCGTTCCTCTAAAAGTATGCATGCCCACGACACATTCACGCGTGACGGTCACTGTATTTCAAGCTAAAGCTCTATACGGTCACTGGACTTCAGAATCATATACATTCTCATGGTGATCATATGGTATCTAGCTCATGATACGTCTCCGTATTTTCTTGATGACACTCACGGACTTTGCATTTGATGTGTGCTCCATATTTTGTTGATGACACTTACGGTCATTGTATTTGAAGAGAAAGCATGGTCACCACATACATTTTGTCATGCTAACCAACATGTGGTTGGATGGTTAGGAGGACAGTGGTTTCTCAAGCCCATCAGGGTTAAAGTCCCGGTGCACGTATTTATCCTGGGTTAATTTCAATATTTTCCGGCGATGTGCGTTCAGTGGGAGGAGACGTTCCACTCGACTACAAGGACCTATGGTGACTTCATAAAATCTCAAGATCATATGTTGGCTCACTCTCTCGAAGGTGCTCGTAGGGGCAGGGTCTGCATGTGTGCGCTTATAGCGGTGAGTGCTTGCGCATATATATGAGCCCTTATGTATGTACCGTGTTAAAAAAATACATGTCATGATTATACAATCACTGGCTCACCTGTACAACACCATATTTTGTTGATGACACAATCAATTGACTAGTCAAATGTTCCACGTCGCGCAATTAGTGTTGCACCATCGGGGCGCGTAACCATGGGGCCCACCTGTCAGCCCATATATGAAAGAAAGAAATGGTAGTTTGAGTCAGTACTATGTTAATAAAATACATTTTAGGGTGATCGTATGGTCACTGGCTCACCATACAACTCCGTAATTTGTTGATGACACGATCAATTGACCAGTCAAACGATCCACATTCAGCAGCACACATTACCATAGGGCCCACCCGTCAGCGCGTATATGATGGACAGAAATGGTAATAAATTAGTGGTCGGTGGGTACTCAAACTCGTCAGACCTCTGGTTGGCAGTCGCCGGCGGTGGGGGCGCGTTGATTGGGCGGTGGGGTGGGAATCACTAGAGAAAAAGCTCAGTGCGGGGGGGCCTAGAGGGATGGCCGGTGCGGCGGCGGACCAACGGTGGGGAGTGGTTTCGGGGCGAGTGGGCTGGCCACGGGCGGCGGGGGCTGGCGGTTCGGCCGGTGGTGGCTGGCGGCATAGGGGGTGGAGTTTGATGATAAACTGCAGGCCGTTGATTTCGTATCCAACGGCTGGAAAATCTAATGACTAGAGATGAAAAAGTTAGTTGACTGACGTGTAACCTCACCCCTCACGTACATATGCACGCACGCAAGACACACACGCATGCAGGCGTACAACACTGACACATACGCATAACAAACACAAGCACGCATGCAGGCGTGCAACACTAACATGTACACATGCACTCATGAACACACGCACGTACGCACACATGCATGCAACACTAAAATGTACCCTTGCACGCACGCAACACTCGCATGCCTTCATGCACACAACACACGATGCAAGACACACGCTCAACCTATGCATGCATGCACCCATTATTGAGGACATGGATTGTTACGAGTATTAATCAATCTTATCTGTGATAAGCAGAACATTGATGTTTGCAGCAGTCTTTATGAATCGCAACGTATCGAACGGGCTATCAACATAGTAGGCTTATCTACATGAAAAGGATGATGTCACACTCAATGAACAATCATCGGTTTATGAAATGCCCGCTTCTGACCGCCCTGGCCCACCAAAGGTTCCTCTGTTGTGCGCTGCCTGCGTTGGGTCACTGACATGCAGGCCATGTGCCCAAAGAGCCCACACCTTATTGGAAGAACGGTGCGGTGTCCTACATCAGAGTCGAGGGCGCCACTTGCTGCACTCCCGGCTGAACACACCTCCTTGCCGCCATGGAACCCGCCCATGTGGAAGCCGAGAAACCTACTCTGGACACACGTCCGTTCATGACCGGGCTGGCATTAAATGCAACGTCGGCCGAGCTCCTCCTGTCCGCCATCTATTTAATCTCATATTTAAATGAGGCCAAACGCTGGCCAAGAATCGCACACCTCTGCCGCTCCTCTATCTCCTCCTTCACCGTTTTGTCCACTCTTACAATGGCTTACGAAGAGTAGTTATTTCGCACAAGCCATTTGTCTAGGTTTGTATCTCTCTCACACACACACGTAGGTGGGGGACATGCACGACGAGAAGAGGTGCACGCACAGCGCATGTACTCCCATCTCTTTCCCAACCACACCCGCGCGGGTACATGGTGGAGCTCATTTCTGTATGAAAAGGCAGCCCACGTGGAAATTTGACCGTGAACTGGTTGTCCACTTGCTGGAGGGAGGATCGTCTACCACGGGTGAACAACCAAATTGCGACTTGACCCGTTATGTTAAAAAAGAGGCAAACCATGTGGGGCCTACCTTAGAGGCAAGGCTCTATACACTGGAGTACTTTTGATGTGTTCCGTCAACTCGCAGGACGAGGAGAAGCTTGCTTAGTACACCGTCTCCACTACTCACGGGCACGGTGGCTCGCAGGATGAGGTGAAGCTTGCTTACTAGTAGTAGTATTGTACGCCTTACGCCCTCTACCTCGCCTACGCACACGGTGGCTCGCAGGACGAGGAGAAAATTTTACTACTCCCTCCGTTTACTCCTCGTCCCTACTACCTTGGTCAGAGAGATTATCATATTGTTTGGAATATATATGTCTTTAGTACTCCCTCCATTTACTTATACAAGGCCACTATAAAAAAATACATTTTGAATCTATACAAGACCACAATTGGTAATCGAGACAAAAGTTACTACTCCCTCCTTTCCAGTTTATGGCTCAATTTCAAAATCTCTCCAACCAAGGTAGACGGTGAGTGGCCGAATTAATTTCGTACTCCTAGTTTGCGCAAGTAATTAGTACGCTCGTTTTTCTCAAGAAGTTATGTTTACCGAGGCATTAATTAGAATGAATGCATGAATGACCACTAAATTTCCATGAACTTCTACATGCATTGGTGAGTTTTCTCTTGACACTGCTTGCATCGGGTGATCTAACGCACCTCGAAATCCAACATGTGATGGTACTACTACTAGTAGTAGAATTGAGACTTATAAAACGGAAAAACTAATGTTTTTAGATGAGCCCTATAAACCCTAGTGGGTACGTCCTCCGTAAAATCAGATTTTCCCAAAACTAATTTTCCCAAAACTAAGTAGCTCAACCTTTATTTGCTTGTTTCCCTTCCTGCCTCCTTGCCACGAACAGACTATCCCAAACTACCCTGCCTGCCGCGCAGGAAAAGACCCACCATCGCCTTTTTAGTCCGGGTTTGCCTCGAACAGACCATGCGAAGCAGCAAAAACCTAAGCCGTTTCTTGCACACCTCCGTTGACGCTCGCTTTCATGAATTTTGTACTTCCTGTCACAGACATGTGGGACATATAGCAATCGGGTCAATGTGTCAAGCACCAAATAACAGTGCAGAACAATGGGGGGGACGCACCCCAGTCGCACCGCCCCAGTAGATGTAGTAATGAGCAATGAGACATCAAATCACAATGCCGCACCTTCCCAGACGGACGAAGCAACCATTATTTCACACTTCGGTTCGCCATCATCTCAAACCACGTTGTATTGCTTCTGCCTCAAGAGGGACACGTGCATCGCCTTGGTACATCATGACACGTGGGACCGCATGACAGGACACGCTACCCCGCTAATCGCTTGGTAAAATCACCTCATCTTTACTACTATACTTCCTCCATATCGGTTTACTTGGTATGCACATCATTCTAGGTTGAGAATTTAACTAGCATTGTAACTCATAGTATATGTTTAGAAGCTATATCTGCTTAATAATCCAATGATATACTTTTTGTGACATAGTAACTCATATTTAGTTAGTCAAACGGATGACCTAGAACTACATGCACGGCCTATAAACCGAGACACCTAAAAAACCGAGACAGGGAGGGTAGTTTAGTACGTATCTTTTTAGATAAATATAGTCGGGATTAACCAAGGAGCAAAACCAAGTGGTAGGCTGCACCTGTCGTGTTGGCATATCAACTCAAGTAGGGTCAGTCCACACACGAAATGGCGACACACTTAACAGGACCCCTTTGGTTGACATGTGGCTGACCCACCGTCTTGTTCCACGTGCGATGCACAAAATTACAGTTCAGAGCAGCGGTTGGAATTGGAGGCACTCCGGTTGTAGCGCCGCAATAGTAGAAAATGAGCGATGACAGGTCAAATCACAAAGCCCTACCTTTCCCACATTAAGCTGGACGGATGAAGCAAACATCATTTCACTCTAGGGCACAAGAGCATAAATAAAAGAGAAAACCAATGATGTGTGCGGTAGCTACCTAGGGCACCCTAGGGTATTGGTCTCCACAACATATCATTTTTTTGAAAGCGCCCCCACTACAAATCGGCTTCTCCCTCGTCCTCTTGAAGAATACCGATGATGCGTGCGGCGGTAGGGTTTGTAGGAATACTACTACGGCGTGCGGGGCCACGTCGTAGTAAACGGGAGAGGGATTAAGTTCGATTCGATGCCTTAAATATGTGTGGGCCGCTTGGTTTTAGGGGAACGAGGCATCATTTTGGGTTCAGGGACCAGTGGAGATATAGTACGTACAAAAAATTGTGGACGTAGGTTCGACCAAAAGGCAATGATGCATGGGCCCTGCATTTTGATATACCCGGGGCCGTGTGAAATTTGCTACTCTACTCAAAACTAGTAAGGTACACATGCATTGAACGCATGAGATTTCAAAACCAAATTATGAATAAATACACACTATAGCATGTAAAGTTTTGAGTCATATATGCATGATGTAGATGTTCGTTTAGTTCTTATAGTTCATCTCATTCAAAATCAATTAGTTTTATAAAAATGTTAAGATTCATGGGGTTGTGCATTGTAAAGCATAAAGTAAAAAACAAATAATTTCAATTCATTTAGAAAAAATAAATTATGATACGGAAGATTCTAGGACAAAGGAGAAGTGCTTGTGTTTTGAGGTTTGTGCATTATGCTTAAGTTCAACCATGGTGTCTTCTAAATTGTACATGTGGAAGATCTGGTGGAATGTTGATGATATCCAACGGCCAGTAGTGCTCGGATTTGCCATCTCTGCACTGTCGGATTAGCTTCATCCAGCGACCATCTTTCAAAGTTATTCGCACAATATATAGTTCTTGTGCCATAGTTGCATGTCTTGGAAAAAAGCTACTAGTGGGTTGTACTAGCTATTTAGGAATAGAAGATGTATACATGGAAGTTGTAGGGAAAGGGATGACATGGAGTATCTCAATTCCTATGAGTAGGGATTAGAAAAGAGATGTAATTTGGTTCATATCATAGGAACTTTTCTATTGAATATACGCTAATGTTTATTTTCCTTTGAAATTATGGGAGTATAGGAATCCATTCATATGAACCAAGTGGCTCTAAAGCTTTTGTAATGATATCATGCTTGATTCCCTTGAAATGTGGAGTATATGAATCTATTCCTATGAACCAATTGGCTCTAAAGGAAAAAATCCTATAAAAATCATATCATATAGAGTTCCTATGATATTCCTCCACACCAAAGGATGGTTGAAATTGCTGCAGGTGATACGATTGTCTTTCTTTGTAGACTCCTCCCCCATCTTTATAGTTACCTCTTGAAGATGAATGAAGAGGGTATTCTACATGTGCAATTTGGTACATGAAAACTCGGTAAAAGTTTGCAAGGTTTGGATGTTCAATAAAGCTATATGCACTGCATTTTGGAATGGAGGGAGGATACGCCAGTTGCTAACACTCATGTGGAAGATTTGTGTGTAGGAGGAGTGGTTGTTCTATTAAATGACATGGAAAAACTGACACTGTCAGATGACGATCTAACGGTTCTTACGGCGTTCGTCAGGAAAAGTCTTGTGGCGAACATTTGTCGGAAAATGATTTACGAACACATGCATTGCATTAATACATGCCCTCCTCTCTCTCACGCACACACACCCTCACGAGTCATGACTCTCCTGAGTCCTCTTGCACCCACCGTCTATCTGTAGGTAGATGTCACACACATATGTGCTCTTCACACCCTACCCTCAAAACTCCTAAAAAACAAAAGACGTCACACACATTTTATTTTACCTCACACGTCAAAAACTTATACTATTACTCTTGTGGCGAACGTTCTTTGGGGATAGTATATTGTACTCTCACGAAGAGAAGCGGTGCATGCACGCACCAGCACTCACACCCACTCGCGGGTACACGTAGGAGCGCATTTTTTTGAAACTGGTACAACAAAATCACTCCACTATATATATAAGCAGGAGCCTTAGCACTTGCTTTACTAGGGTTCCTCTTGTTCACTCTGTCATGCTCTCCAGATCTAAGCAAGACATAGGTGGCCACACTCTCCCTCAGCTCACGGCTGGTCACAAATCTGGCCGGACAACCTCGACCAGGGCAGGGGTCTAGGTGCATCATTCACGCTATCATCGGCGGCAAGGGAGGAGACCAACGGCTGTCTGCGCGTCCCGATCGGCGGCCGTTCCGTTCCCTCCGAGAGAGCGCCGGTTCAGGAGGGCCTCCGACCCCTTCTTCCTCCCTGTGGTATTGTGGCCAAGATGCGGCCTCCCGACGCCGTCTTTGCCACAGGCCGACGACCCTCAGGTATATATTCCTTCGAATCATGCCTTACTCTACTGCCCCAGCTCCCCACTTGGCTTCGTGTGGATCTTTTTCTAGTTCTGTCCGCTGTTCCCAGGCCACCTAAACTTTTACTATTATTAGAGGTAAAGCTAGTTCATACAATCGACTCTAAGAGTTGGTTCAAATAGGGAACAAAGTGGGAAAGCTGTAGCATGAATCTAGGACTTGTTCTAAGAGGAAATGGGGGAAAGTAGTAGATACTGGCTACCCAACCGCTCTCTTGGTTGAAAAGACGAAGAAAGCATGGTGGATGGCGAAGGGTGGGGGGAAGTTGACCTATCTCTTGGTTGAAAAAGGAAAGAAAGTGACGGGTGTTGGGGGACAACGCAAATGAGAATGATCAGGTCTAGATTTCCTGTGCTCACATAGGAAAATGTCGTCAAGGAGATAAAAATGGGACAAATGCAGACATGTTGCCTGAGTGTTTGCGCTCTCGGCAACCACATCTGCCTCACCACTTTATGCCCCTGCTGTCCCTACGCCCATATCACTACCCTTAATGTAAAATCACATGAAGCATTGAGCAATGCCACCTAATGTCACTATAAGTAATGGTCTAGTGTCGTCGATAAATTGAAGCAATGCCACCACCATTTTATGAAGTGCTTCCGTCTTGCTTTATTTCCCATGAATTGTGTTTTTACAGTTACACTTAAATCTCACACCACTAACATTGCTTCATCCCAGTGGAACTGCACAAATTTGATTGCACATTTACTGATCATGTGCTACTCTCATGACAGTAATACTAATGCTATTATTCTGCATGTTAATCTAGTGGCAGTGTTGATGTGATGTGATGCTACCTAATTAAGGACACTTTCATACTATCAATCTAGTGCCAGTTATAACACAGTAGATGCTAATGTTAATAATACGCCACTGCAAATATCTGTCATTGTTTAAATAACTGTATTTCATATTTGCGCAAACATGGATGTCTGTCTCCATTCTTTTTCGGGATGTCTGTCTCCGTATCGTTTCTATCCGTGCAATCAAAAGCACACATCTCACTTTTAGTAGAACTGTGCAAAATGAGATGGCTATCCCTCATTGCCGTCATCTAACCACCCGTCTTCCAGGTATTCCTACATTGGTAGTTACTAGGTAGAATGACCAACGCAATATAAAAGAAGTTGATTCGTACATTTTACTTCCTGATTGTAGTGGAGGGACGAGCGAAAACAACTGCATCATAGTCCAGAATGCACTTTCTACGAGTTCATCCATGGACCGAGGACTAGCTGGCACGGTTGCACGGCAGTTTTTTGGACAGGTGCGCGGACAAGAGGCATTGTGGTCTGCTTATTTCTGCAAATAGCGGTGCTTAAATTTAGTGGAATGCACAAGACTTTCAGCTAGTCAGTACACTACATGGTTCAGTTCAGCATTCCAGCTGAGAACACAATTATAATTGGTTATTCTGGAATGAGAGAACCTAACCCTGGATGGTGGCAATAAAAATAACTAGAGTGAACTCCAGGAAATTTAAGCCTGCCATATTCCTGAAAAAAGTAGTGGGGACGCATCTATTTCGGCAACAATTACGATGGTTCTCACATGATTCACGGGCACACAAAAGTAGCAGCAGTTCCCATAGATGGATTCAAACAGAGTACTAGCCCCAGAGGGCTCGATAACAAGCAAGGTTCGGATAATTACACACAATCCAAACTGCTATTAAACACAAGATGGGTCAACTATTTCATGCCTCGATCTAATTTTGGCTGGACACAAGACGGACCTTGCCATGAACATCATCGAGGACGCCCGGTAGCAGCTCAATCCTGTGAACCTTCTTGAAGACAACCTTGTGGCCTGGCCACTCATAAACTTGTTTGTGGAGGCATGCCACATCATCTTCCTGTGTAAGCTTGACAAGAACAGTATGCCTCACAAACGAAGGAGTAGCTTCGAACTTCTTGTGCTTCAGTACACCCTGGACAACATGCCTAACAACAGTGAGGCTGGAATACAACTCTTCATTGGTATAAGTGCAAATGGATTCCAGGATCCAACAACCTAAAAACTCTATTTTCCTAGTGCGTATATTCAGGCCATCCGCCTCATAGCGAGTGACATGTACAACCACACAATCCTTGTTTGCATTGGGGATCTAATTGAAACAGAAACAAATTCTAAATTACTTTCCAGTATAAGAAACACAACTTATTTAAACCACTATGTATAGCATGGCATCGAAGCTAATACAATTTTGCATTATTCGTCACCACATACTTAGATGAAAAACCACAATCGAGCTCGGCAAAGAAGAAAATCACCTTGGGCAACTCAGTGGGGGGGGAGGGGGGCGACACATCCTCGAAGGGGGGAAACTACTCCCGCAGTGCCACGGGGGCTGTAACCTCAAACAGGGCGTTGACCATCTCATTAGTGGCCGTGAGCGTATCTGGGGTCAGCTCGGTGGCTGCCTCCATCTTCTTGGAGCTCTCTGTCTCGTGGGGATCAGTGTCCCGCGTCTGCTCCAATATCGGCAGATCTTTGCCTGGTTCTCGTTGGTCCATCATGAAACTGACGAATACTAGGAGACCATTGAAAGGAAAACACAATCACAATGACAATGAAACAAAAAAGAGAGTGAGGATCAGTTACTACTTTGCAAAAGTTCTTTCTTTTCTCTGAACAAAAATATACCAACATCATAGATCTGCTTACCTTCCCTTCGTTGGGAGAGAAGAACAGTGGCAGATGTGAGTGTTGCCTTTCTTGAAGACGGTGAGGGAGAAGGGGATTCAGTGAAGAGTGAAATGATGGTTGCCTCGTTCGTCAAACTTAGTCTGCGGGGAGGTGGGGTTTTGTGATACGACGGCACTTTGCTGCCGCGCTACGACCGGGGTGACTCTCTGCCTGCATACTACCTTCTAATTTGGTGGATGGCATTTGGGTCCACGCACTGCATGGCCCGCATGTAGGTGAACAAACGTATAATGGCATTCAGTAGAGGCAGACGTTTCGATGACCTTGGAGGAGCCAGAAGCGGTATTATATCCATTGTACTAGTAGTAATTGTTTTTCTAGGTAGTTGTAGAGTGTCTCCACTGTAGTAGTAGTAATTTTTTCTCTGGGCCTAAGACAAAACAGCCCATCCATCCTAATAAATAGTAAAATCAATTCAAAAGTCCATATATTTGCTGAATGAGAGGCGCTACCCACACCCAGGACATTGCCCCCCAAAAAAAACTTGGGTGTTCTTCTTCCTCCTAACTCCCACCCACCTCACGTCAGCTCGCTCCACTCGTACCCCCAAATTCCTCACCTCACTCCTACAGAAAACCCCAGCTCCCCTTCTCCCTCACTACAATAGAAAAACCCTAGCTCCCCTTCTTCTTCACCCGCACTACAACTAGGCTCGTCATTCGTTACTCTGCTCAAATCTATGAGCGCGACGCGATGCCCTCGAGGAAAATGGAGTCGGCTGACCCCAGCGCCAAGCAGATGAGGCTCCCACCAGCGGAGACGCCTGTTGTAGACCCCGCACCCAGCAGCGCGGGGAGAAGCGGCGACCCCGCCCCCACCGGGTCCCAGTAACCCGTAGAATCTCAGGTGGACCACATCAGCGATCTCCCAGACGCCGTCCTTGGGGAGATCATCTCGCTTCTCCCCACCAAGGATTGTTGTCGCATGTAAGTCCTCTCAATTCGGTGGTGCCCTCTATGGCACGCTGTGCCCTTTAATCTCGACTGTCACCGGCTCTCTCTCTTCAATGATTTTGAAATCCCCAGAGCCATCATCTCCTCCCACCAGGGCTCCGTTCAAAGCCTCTGCATCCCGTCATGCTACCTGAGCAAGCATAACATGCCGTGCACGGTGGACGCCTGGCTGAAATCCCATGAATTCACAGAACTACAGCTGCTTGAGTCCTACTATTCCCCTGGAAATCACCTACCATATATCGAACGCCATCTACGTGTGCCCTCAGCACCGATGTCCATCTCGTGGTTTTCCTCCTCTCTCCACACCGCCACCTTTGCGTTGTGTGACCTACCAGACAATCTGGTACTAAACCTTCAACTCCCATTTCTCAAGAAACTTTCACTTGTGCGGGTTCGTATATTGGAGGCCTCATTGCACAACATCATCCACTCCAATTGCCCTGCCCTGGAGTGCTTGGTGCTTGTTTTCACAGTTATCGGTTGTCTCCAAATAAAGTCGCCTAACCTTGTAAGAATTGGAATTTCTTTTAACGGAAGGCAGCTCATCATCCAAGATGCCCCTTCACTTCAAAGGTTGATCCTTGATTCTAGTTACTCACCGTTGCAAATAACCATCCTCTCTGCACCTAAAATAGAGACCTTGGGTGTAATACATGATCTTTGTGCTAATTTCAATATGGTTTTGGCTCCACAGTTCTTCAGGTACTTTATATTATCATCTAGACTTGTAACCATAAGCTGCATTTTAAATTTCTGCGCATAATTTATATGTCATCTTGGAGTACACATTTTGTACTAATATTATTTTCTATGCTCAATGAAGAGTTTCTCCATGGATGGCCTATCAATGCTGCTGGATTCTGTCAAGATCTTATATATCCAAATGAATAGTTTTGATCTGAACAAGATTACTGGCTTGCTTCAATGCTTTCCATATCTAGAGAAGTTGTATATAAAGGTGATAATTTCACACACATTGGAAGCCCGCATATAGTGTACTAGAATTAAACGTTCAGCTTTTGCTCTTTTGACACTCTTTTTTAGACCTTAACTATTTTGAAACTTCATGTCTATTTAGGCAACAGGACGGGGTAAGAAAGTTATAACCATTCGGTGGATTCGTAAGCATTGGGATTTTCTCACTTCTCATGAGATTCGATTGAAGACAATAATGCTAGAACGATATGTAGTCAAGCGTGCAAACACTAGATTTGTCACATTCTTCCTGCTGAATGCGAGGTTACTATTGTCCATCAGGCTTAAGTTTATCAGCAGCATGGTTTTGATGGATGGGTATGTGGAAGAGAAAAAAAGGAGTTTCAGGTGGGCAAAAGAGCTTCTCAACGTGCCGGGCTTCTATTTACAACATATTGTGGTCATAATCCAGTAAATTTTACGACCCAAGATGTTCATTCTATGGACCTGACTGATTCATTTTGTCGGCATTCTGGGAACGGGGGTCCCCAGACTTGCCTGCCTGCGGCCCGCGGCGTGGCTGAGCCAGCAGGCCGTACGACCCATCTTCACCAACAAAGCATCCAAGACCCTCGCGAGGGGCCAAGCCTCGTGAGGCGGACGATGCAAGACCTCCTCTGGACTGTCCTAGCTAGGCAGGCTCATGAGGAGCGGAGATATACAGGTGAGGCGAACCTCACGAGGCTCTCATGATGTGAGCCGTGACGATCGACACCAGACGGGCGCCAGCGCGCACAGCGTCCTTGTTTCCTCTTTGGTGCAAAGGGGGCAAGTGTAGCCGCGGAGTACCGAGGACTCAGGCAAAGGTTGCCATTTCGATGCAACAAGAACAAGACCATGGACTGCAAGACGGAGGTCATCGTGGAGCCCAGAATAGCGTCACCACCAGAACTTTGTGCAGGCGAAGACTACTTTTGTTAGGATAGCTTGTACTAGCTGTCCCCCTTCAAATTAGCCCGCCATTGTTGGCTCCCTTCCCGCTTGATATTTGGTAAAAGGACCAGGGCCTCTATAATTAGGACTTGCCACCACAATGGGGGACAACCTGATCGGAGCGAGAGGAAGAGAGACCACCTAGCACACACAAGCTCAGCGAGCTCAAGAACGCCTCAACATCAGGAGGCTGTTCTTCCCTTGTATTTTTCATCATCAGCCCTAGAGGCAATCCACCACCACCACACTGGAGTAGGGTATTACACCACAACGGTGGCCCGGACTAGTATAATCCTCGTGTCCTTCTGTGTTGTGAGTTCTTCGAGTTCGTCCGCAAGATCATAGTGAGCTAGAGCGTAGATCGGTTGGAGGGAAAGACTTCGTGCGCACCCCAGTGTTCGAACCTTAAGGGTTTGCTGGAACCCCACCCCCCCGACATTTGGCGTGCCAGGTAGGGCCGCGCCGTAGCTTCCCTTCCATCAGTTCGTCACTCTGTCGCTCCGTCGTCTCCATGTTGGACACTCGCCGCGCTCGAGCTGAGCATCGGGCCGCACTCGCCACCCGCGTCGCTCAGACGGCTCCCATCGACGGGCCGCCTCGTCGTTCTCCGTCCCCCGCCGCCAACGCCGCCACCGGCCCGGTGGGAAACAAGCAGCAGGCGTCCTCGCAACATCCTTCGGTGCGTCAGGACGGCCGCACCGCTACTCCATCACTCACCCCTGCTGGCTCTTTGTCTCACGCGCACCGCGCTCCCATGGAGACACGGGCCGCACTCATCGTGGCGAACGAGCTCCTGCGTTACCGCCCCGTCGACGACGTCTATGTGGAGTGGCTCGACTGCGTCGCCGAGCTCGTCCGTGCCGCGGGGGGCTCTCTGGCGCCGTCCCACTCTCTGCCTCCCCCTCAGCAGGCCGCGGGCGATGGGGCTCATGGTGTGCCTCCACCGCCTCGACCCCAAGATGGTGCCTTGGCACCAAGGCGTGCGCCTCCGCAGCGTGATCCACCGCGCCCGGTGCCCGCGCATGAAGAAAGGAGCTGCCAAGAAATCCCGCGGTCGCGACAAGCTGCACCAGCGCTCCCCGCGCCACCTCATCAAGACCGCGCACCGCCTGCAGTGGCACAACGCGGACCTTGCCAAGACCAAGCACCGCGCACGAAGCGGGCCCCGGCAACCACGGCAAGCTGTCGCGCCTTCACCTCTAAGCTGCGTAGCATTGCCTGGCCAGGCAAGTTCAAGCCAGATCTGCCTCCTCGGTACGACGGAACCGCCGACCCCGCGGAGTTCCTGCAGCTCTATGAGTTGAGCATCGAAGCGGCCAACGGCGATGAAAAAGTCATGGCGAACTGGGTTCCCATGGCTCTCAAGGATGGGGCCCGCTCCTGGCTCCTGAACCTGCAGCACGGCTCGATCTCCTCCTGGGACAATATGCGCGACCACTTCGTTCCCAATTTCTAGGGCACTCGTGACTGCCCACTGGTCGTGGGCAACCTACACCGCATCAAGCAACAGCCAGGAGAGGCCCTCCAGAAATACATCCAGTGCTTCATCAACACCCGCCTCAAGATCCCCAAGGTCACGGACGAGGCCATCATCTCCGCGTATTCTGACGGCATCCGCGACGTCAAGATGAAGGAAGAGCTGGCTATCCATGAGGGGCTTTGCACATCTCAGGAGCTATTAAACCTGGCGACTAGGTGCACAAGACCTGAGGAGGGGCGCCTCTCTCTCCTTGAGCTGCCAGCTACAGGAGTGGAGGAAAAGAAGGCCAAGGGCATGAAGCGCAAAGAGGCAGTAGTGCTCGTAGCGGTGCCCGACACCAAGCGAGGCAGATATCAGCCCGAGTCATCCAAGAACGGTCGCCCATTCTGTGTCTTCCACAACCTGAACACCCACAACACCAGTGACTGTCAAGAGCTCAGAGCCATTCGGGAAGGACGCTTTGGCCACCGCCCCGAGCACAATGACCGGGGCTACGGCCGCGGAGGAGGAGGCGGGGGCGGACGCTGGGACGACCATGGCCCACGCCAGGAGTGGAGTGACCGGCCTCGTGAGGATCGCTGGCAAGACCAACCTTGCGAGGGCGCCTAGAGGGACCCGCCTCGTGCCGCCGCCAAGGAGGAACGACGACAACCACTAGGACGAGGGGGCTGGGTGCTTCCAAGAGCCACGCGCGGTCACTTGCATCTTGGGTGGCGTTCAGGGCCCCAGCCTCTCAGCGCATCTTCAAACAGTTCACTCGCGAGGTGAACGCGGCGCTCCCCAAGCTCGAGGCCACTCGCCCGCTCCGGTGGTCTCAATGCGCCATCACCTTCAGCTCGGTCGACCAGCTCAAGTGCGCAGCCACCGCCGGCACACTCACTATGCTGTGCTCCCTAGTCATCAGCAATGTGCAAGTCACCAAGACTCTCATCAACGACGGCGCAGGGCTCAACATCCTATCCGTCGACACGTTCGACAACCTCCAAGTGCCCTATGAGCAGCTCCAGCCAACCAAGCATTTCTCAGGAGTGACTGACGGTTCCACCACACCGATAGGGCAAGTCCAGCTGCCTGTCACCTTCGGGGAGCGCAAGAATTACCGCACCGAGCTCATCAACTTCAACCTCGCGCACATCCGCCTGCCGTACAATGCCATCCTCGGGTATCCAGCCTTGGCCAAGTTCATGGCAGCCACTCACCACGGCTACAATGTTCTCAAGATGCCAGGAAGCGGGGGGATCATCACGGTCCCATGTGAAGAAAGGGATGCGGTGTGCTCCCTTGAGCGCGCCTTCCAAGCCGCGGCAATCGACAACCCTAACAGCAGAAGTGAAGGCCCTCCAGAGACCATCCCAAAGAAGAAGCTACCGCGCCGCGCAGGACCCTAAGAAGATGGCGTCGCACCAGGAGCCTCGTCAAGATCGGCGCCCGCTCCAGGGGCGCCTCCCTCCACCGCATAGGAAAGCACACCCGACGCCCTCCTCAGGCAAGGCTCGGGGGCTCTCTTCTAGAGGGCCTCAGACCTTGCCAATCTCACGAGGGAGGCGCTTGGGCACCACTTGGAAGTGTGCTTCACGGCACGTGTTCCTCAGGAGAGCATGGGGGAATAAATGCCCACCAACCAGGAGTTCATCACCAAGAGCACCCAAGAGCTACAAGACGCAAGGGCCATGCGTGGCGACAGCCGCTCACAGAGTGTGGCTCACCACCCAGGCGAGGGTGCTGAGCTGCGCGCCTGCGTCGACTTCTCGGGGCTCAACAGGGCCGCATCTCAGGAATGCTTCTGGCCATCATGCGCGGGCCGCTGTGAGGGTCCACCACATAGCTTCGTTCGCATGCCCTTTGGCTTGCCGAGCATGGCGTCAGCCCATCAGCGCAATGTGCAGCAAGTCCAGGCGGCTCAGGAGGCCAGGTTCCACGCCGTTCTGGAGGAGATGGCGACGGCCTTTGGGGAACCTCCTGAGCCCCCAGAGCCTCCCGAGGCTAAGGGTCCCTGTGGCTCATGAGGAGTCTTCCCTTCAACGTGTGGCTTCAGCTGCACCAACACTACTTCGTCTACAGACTAGGTGACATCTTCCAAGTTCATTTAAGCTGGGAGTGCCCCTCGGGCTACACTATTCCTAGGCCACGTGGGTCCATCCCTGCGGCATGTATCCCTTTTGCTTATGTTTCTAAGCTTACCTCGCTGGGGGTGCCCCTCGGGTTGCATCATCCCCATGCCGCTCTGGCTAGACCTAGTGGCATGCACCTTCCTGCATTTATCTCAGGAAATATGCTCTTCATGCTTAACCTGCCAACTGCTATCACCTGCTCGATCATCACCTCCCACGGGGCCCCTACACAGGCATGGCGCTGGTGCATGGGTCGGTCCCTGTCACGACCGACAAATCTGAGTGGTCGAGCTCTGGCTCGCGGCACGCGCCATGCACGTCACCTCACCAGGCCCTCAGTGCCTTCACTTCACCCGGACCAACCAGTGACAGACAGGCGGCAGTAATGGCAAACCATGTTCCTTCTTATGCCTGTTCACAGGAACCCCGCGTGAAAGATAGCAGGCGGCACCGCGAGTCTCCTTTCCTTTCGCGCGACTCGCTTGCGGGTTAAAAGGGGGGCTCCTGAGCATCGCAACTCAGGAGCTCTTACTGGCTCTCCATCCCTCACCCCCTGGCCTTGACCACGGCATCGCGACCTGGCATACCAGCGGCGGCTGAGCTCGCTCGGGGGCCGGGACCTGAGGACGTAGAGAATTAAGAGGAGCTCGGGAGAAGCAAAACTCGCACGGGTCGGCCTAGCTATGTCATGTAAGTTGGCGCGCAGCCCTAGCGCAACATCGGGAATCACCGCGAAGACATCAAGATAAGTCTCGCCCTTGGATCGGCAAAATATTTGGGCCTAATAGTCGCTCACACCATGCCGCAACCCCGTTGCGACCGAGTCTTCTTCCTTTCTTCCCTTTCCATGGCCGCTTGGGTGCTAAGGGGGAGCTCCGGAGCATCGCGCCTCAGGGGCTCTTACTGGACCTCGGGCCACGCACCTCCTGGCCTTGACCACAGCCTCGCGACCTGGCATACCAGCGATGGCTGTAGCTGCCTTGGGACAGGGACCCGTCAGCGTAGAGCAACCAGCTATCGCGAGTAAAGAAAGGGGAGGCCGAGCCTTAACGGGACGCGTGTTCGTCAAATCTTCATAACAAGGAAAATAAGTACAAAGGCATTGCAGATCCTTACATGCCCCCACGGGGTGATTCATGATTCTTCGTAGGAAACAAAAGCTGATGCTAAGGGGGATGCTATCTGCATCCTCCCGTGGCAGACGCCATCATCAACAGTGGGCCACGGGAGGCCGGCGCCAACCCCATCCAGATCAGCAGCGGCGGAGGCTGGATACCGCATTCTTGCCCCGGGCACGATGAGAGCCCGGGGGGACGTAGCTGTCGTCGCTCATCTCCGAAGTCTCATAGAGCTCAGGAGAACTGCTGGACTCCCAAGGGCTGCTGCTACTGGAGTAGTCGCGGGCGGAGCGCGCATCGGCCTCGCGCTCTTCTCCAGAGCAGCACTCCAGGCAGCGGCCCTCGGCATCAAAGACCTTGAAGACAAGCGTGGAGGCGCCGTCGTACTCTAAGTGGATCGCGAGGGCACCCCTCGCGCGACAGATCTGTGCAATCTCATCCCAGCCTCGAGTCATGAAGATTTTGCCAATGGGGACCGCTTCGATCTTTGCTCTGATTGCCGGAGCGCCACAATCGGCATGCTGCAGCCAGGACTAGAGAGGCTCCCTCGGCGGTATCACGTCGGAGAAGAACCGTGGGAAGCGGATCCAGGAGTTCGGAGGCGTCGGCGCCCACAGCACTAGCTCGCGCGAGGAGTCCGCGACGTGGACGGCTCGTGTCGCCGTGGCGCGGCGACCCCGGGTGCAGCGCGGGTGAGACTGCTCGCCACTTCGTCCTCTCGAGCCTACAACTTCGTCCTCCCGAGCCTACCGCGGTGGGGGCCGCTCGCACAAAGGCCTCGCCACCACCTGCAACGCCGCCTCGTCACGGTGATGGATCGACCTCTTCTTTGGCGGGAGTGGCTCCGGGGCATCCCCGGGGGCTTTCCCCTTCTCCTCGGCAGAGAACCTTCTGATGGGCGCCATTGGAGCAAGCAGTGGAGCAAGAAGGAGGAAGCAAGCAAGGAAGAGATGGGCAACGGGGGCTCCGCCCCTCCCTGTTTATAGCAGGTGAAGGCCAACCAGCGTCTCCCATGATCACATGTAATGATGGTTTCCCTTGCATGTCGCCGGGACTTGTCAAGTCATGCAGTCGTCAAGGCAACATGGGGAAGCAGAGATGCCCACGTCCAATCAACACCGCCACCCGTCAACCGAGGCCGCAGGCTTTTGGGGCCCGCGGTGCTCCGAACTTGACCCTTGGCTTCGCCGCGAAGGCAAGCCCGCACGCACTTGGCCCCGGGGGCTACTGTCGGTGTCTGGGAAAGGGGGTCCCCAGACTTGCCTGGCTGCGGCCCGTGGCGTGGCTGAGCCAGCAGGTCGTACGGCCCATCTACACCAACAAAGCATCCAAGACCATCGCGAGGGGCCAAGCCTCGCAAGGCGGACGATGCAGGACCTCCTCTGGAGTGGCCTAGCTAGGCAGGCTCATGAGGAGCGGAGATATCAAGGCGAGGCGAACCTCACGAGGCTCTCGTGACGTGAGCCGTGACGATCGACACCAGGCGGGCGCCAAGAGGGCGCTAGCGTGCACAGCGTCCTTGTTTCCTCTTTGGTGCAAAGGGGGCAAGCGCAGCCGCAGAGTACCGAGGCCTCGGGCAAAGGTTGCCATTTCGGTGCAACAAGACCAAGACCATGGACTACAAGACGGAGGTCACCATGGAGCCCAGAATAGCGTCACCACCACAACTTTGTGTTGGCAAAGACTACTTTTGTCAGGATAGCTTTTACTAGCTGCCCCACTTCAAATTAGCCCGCCATTGTTGGCTCCCTTCCCGCTCGATATTTGGGAAGAGGACCAGGGCCTCTATAAATAGGACTAGCCACCACAATGGGGGAGAACCTGATCTGAGCGAGAGGAAGAGAGACCACCTAGTACACACAAGCTCACCGAGCTCAAGAACGCCTCAACCTCAGGAGGCCGTTCTTCCCTTCTATTGTTCATCATCAGCCCAAGAGGCAATCCACCACCACCACATTGGAGTAGGGTATTACACCACAACAGTGACCCGAACCAGTATAAACCCCGTGTCCTTCTGTGTTGTGAGTTCGTCGAGTTTGTCCGCAAGATCTTAGCGAGCTAGAGCGTAGATCGGTTGGAGGGAAAGACTTCGCGCGCACCCAAGTTTTCGAACCTTAAGGGTTTGCCAGAACCCCACACCCCGACACATTTGACTGTGACTGCCGAAAATAGTGCTGGAGTTAGATGTTGTTGCACTTTTCAACCTGTTTTTTTGTAAATCGGATGAACCATTAACCCTCATGCTTTTCTACAGTTTGTAAGCTGGAGTTAGATGTTCTTTCCCTTTTCAACTCGCCTGTGACTGTCATATTTTATTTGAAGCAAGGAAAATGGCTTGCTAGTCGTTTAATTTAGAGTGAAATATTGTAAGAACTAACAAATCCCAACCAAGGGAAATAACATCACTCTCGCCGGTTGCTTGAGCTCACTGTGCATTACAGAAGCCAAGTGATTAGCCCCCACCAGCACCCACAAACTTATTTGGAACTAGCACATCAAATGGCTGTAAATTTTCATAGGAAAGGCTACATGACCATGACAGATTTGGATTCTGACATTTGGGACCCGCACGGAAATAGCCTATCCAAGGTGGTGTCGACTTACTAGCCAGTCAACAAACGATTCTACCTACCAGCTGTTCGATTGACATCCAACATCTGTCATGTATCTTCTATCTCTTGTCTTCTTCTTCCTCCAGCCACCCAAACCAAACCACCCCGTCAGCTCCGCCTGCTCCCGCCTCCCATGGCTGGCTACGCCTAAGCCGCTCTACCGTACGTACCCTCCAACGTTGGCTAGTCCCTCCCTCTATTCCCCCACACGTCCTGTTATTTCCGGCGACATCAGCCCCAACACGCACCCGCACCCAAGCTAGTCAACCCTCGTACTCCCCTCTGCCCGTGACTGGACTAGCGCATCTTCCACAGCTCCTCTTCGTTCCATCCGAGGCCTTGCCGTCATCCTCCGCCTTGCGGCCTTGGTTCTCTCGCCGTGCGCGGTGCGCTGCCCTCTTATGTTGTCAACGTCGTCAACAACCAAGAGGATGACTGTACGTGGAGAGGATGACAGTAGGGACCCACCACCGTCATGGCAGTACGCAAGCAAGTGCATCTATATTACAAGCCCAAAACTATGGTTCCTCCCAATGGTTGGACATCTGGGGCTCATGCCATTTTCAACATAGTCAATAAACAAGAGAATTACACTACGAGCGGCTGACACCAGGGACACAGCAAGTCGTGCAATTTTTTTTGAGGAACAAGCAGTTGTTATTTATACTAGTTTTAGCGACTGATCAGGGTAACAACGGGGCTGTGCGGGCGCTGTGGCCTGTCTAGCCATGGTTTTATTTATGTTTACCACATCATGAGCCCAGTTGTCTTTTTTTCTTGCTGAAAATGGCTAGCCCAGTTCTATTTTTTTTAAGAAATACGCAAACGAGGCCTACTTGCTTTATCAGCCCTGCTGGGCTGCAAATCTTTAAAGATGAGGAGAGTTTCATTCATTTTGCCCAGAAATGGGCTGTACATTTTTAAAACACATCAAACCGGGCATTAGTTTCAAAAAAATTGCATTACAAGATTTTAAATTCCATTGATTTTTATGCGTGGACACTTATTTGGATTTTATATTTATATAAATTACTTTTCAAAATAGTTTGAATGGGAATCGATATTTCGGGATTAAAAACAATTGACCGCACCGAAATATGCAAAATTCCGTATACTTTCTCCCTGTGCCCGCAGCCCCACAGTCGCGCTGTGCCTCTGCTTTGTTCGAGTAGAGGAGCTCGTTTGACCCCGCTCCCAATCGTCTTCTTTGACCCGGGTGCAGTTGATCGCCAGATCACAACCAGGTACGCCGGCCTGCTGCTTCCACCGCCTTGGGCCAAAGCACATGGGTGAGCAGCCCCCAGCGCCTCATGTTTCTGTCTTTCTTTTCTTTTCCCCGTTGTTGGGCCAGCGGATTCAGCCCGTGTATGTTTCTTAGCATCTTCGATTTTAGCTAATTATCCCTAATTGCCAGTTTTGCAGAAAAGCCCTCTTACTTGATTCATTTAATAACTCACAAACCGTGCATCATACGTAAAAACTACATATATGAAAAATGCTTAGAATTATGTGTATATTAATAATATGCCACTTTCATGCATGTTAAAAATGTTTAAACTTGTTGTTTGCTTTGTTTTGCCATATTGCCATGCTAAAATGATTTATTTCATAACTTAATAACCGTAGCTCCATTTCAAATAAACTTTACATGTAAATGGGGTATAAAAATGCCTAGTTTAACTTGGTGCATTCATATTGCATGTTTAATAACTCTAAAATTGTGTTTACGGCAGAACAGTACCAAATTCAAATATTGCACATGGGGATCTTCCGGATTTGTTGTTTGTTATATCCGGCCTCATTTAAACTGGCCTAGATAGGTAGTTTTTATATGCTTCACCTCTTGCCATGCTAACCAACATTTAATATTGTTGAGTACATAAATAGGAGAGAACTAAATAAGTCATGTGGTGTTCCATCAATATGCAACTCGTTGCATATTGAGCTCCACTTAACTTGTAGTTTTGCTTGTGCACTTTGCCATGCCATGCATATTTAACCGTACATGCATCATACTTGGTTGTGCATCATGCCATGTTTATGTGATGGTTGTTTACTATGTTGTTTGCTTCTTTCCAGGTTGCTTCTCTCGTTAGCTTCGGTTTTGTTCCGGAGTTGTGAGGATTCGTTCGACTTCGTCCGTTTGTCTTCTTCCTGGACTCATTC
The DNA here is from genome assembly GCF_002162155.2 of Triticum dicoccoides. Lineage (NCBI taxonomy): Eukaryota > Viridiplantae > Streptophyta > Magnoliopsida > Poales > Poaceae > Triticum > Triticum dicoccoides. The sequence continues at coordinate 340,143,097 of NC_041390.1, read as the reverse complement.
TTCTTCCTTGCAGGATCTCAGGCAAGATGACCATACCCTCGAAATCACTTCTATCTTTGCTTGCTAGTTGCTCGCTTTGTTTTTGTGTCGCGCTACCTACCACTTGCTATATCATGCCTCCCACATTGCCATGTCAAACCTCTAACCCACCTTTCCTAGCAAACCATTCTTTGGCTAAGTTACCGCTTTGCTCAGCCCCTCTTATAGCGTTGCTAGTTGCAGGTGAAGTTGAAGTTTGTTCCATGTTGGAACATAGATTTGTTGGGATATCATTATTATCTCTTATTTAATTAATGCATCTATATACTTGGTAAAGGGTGGAAGGCTCGACCTTATTCCTGGTGTTTTGTTCCACTCTTGCCGCCCTAGTTTCCCTCATACCTGTGTTATGTTCCTTCTTTTTTGCGTTCCTTACACGGTTGGGTGTTATGGGGACCCCTTGACAGTTCGCTTTGAATAAAACTCCTCTAGCAAGGCCCAACCTTGGTTTTACCATTTGCCTCACAACCACCTACTTTTCCCTTGGGAGTCACGCTCCCGAGGGTCATCTTTATTTTAACCCCCCCGGGCCAGTGCTTCTCTAAGTGTTGGTTAGAATCGAGTAGACTGCGGGGCCACCTCAGGGAAACTTGAGGTTTGGTTTTACTCGTAGGATGTCTCATTCGGTGTTGCTCTGAGAACGAGATATGTGCAGCTCCTATCGGGATGTTGGCGCATCGGGTGGTCTTGTTGGTCTAGTTTTATTGTCGAAATGTCTTGTAACCGGGATTCCGAGTCTGATCGGGTCTTTCCAGGAGAAGGAATATCCTTCGTTGACCGTGAGAGCTTGTGATGGGCTAAGTTGGGACACCCCTGCAGGGTTGTAACTTTCGAAAGCCGTGCCCGCGGTTATGTGGCAGATGGGAATTTGTTAATGTCCGGTTGTAGATAATTTGACACTTGACTTAATTAAAATGCATCAACCGCGTGTGTAACCATGATGGTCTCTTCTCGGCGGAGTCCGGGAAGTGAACATAGTCTTTTGTTATGCTTGAATGTAAGTAGCTTTCAGGATCACTTCTTGATCACTTCTAGTTCCTGACCGTTGTGTTGCTACTCTTCTCGCTCTCATTTGCGTATGATAGCCACCATATATGCTTAGTGCATGTTGCAGCTCCACCTCATTACCCTATCCTACCCATAAGCTTAAATAGTCTTGATCTCGCGGGTGTGAGATTGCTGAGTCCTCGTGACTCACAGATACTTCCAAACAGTTGCAGGTGCCGATGATACTAGTGCAGGTGGCGCAAACAAGCTCAAGTGGGCGCTCGATGAAGATTCTGATTGTTGTTTTGTTTCATTTCCTGTTGATCAGTAGTGGAGCCCAGTTGGGACGATGGGGGATCTAGCATTTGGGGTTGTCTTCTTTTATTTTGGTTCCATAGTCAGACCTTGATTGTATTTTGGATGTTGTATGTTTAACTTGTATTTGTGTGAAGTGGCGATTGTAATCCAACTCTTTATCCTTTCTTATTCAGTACATGGGATGTGTGAAGATTACCCCTCTTGCGACAAGCCTACCATGTGGCTATGCCTCTAAGTCGTGCCCCGACACGTGGGAGATATAGCCGCATTGTGGGTGTTACATGGCCGTAATTCCCTTGTGGTAATTATGCAGGTGCGGAACCTCCTGAGCGCACGTCAGGCTCCTCAATCCAAGTTGAGCACTATGTGTCGCCCGAGTAAAGAACTATGCCCCTTCCAAGTTCCCATCTAATGTTGAATGTTGCATTTTGTCATGTTGAATAATATGCCGCTGAGTGCTATTGACAGTCAGTTACTTCTTCCTTTCATGTTGCACATGTGAACTGAAAACTGTAGAAATGAGAGTTTAGTATGTTTTCCAGAGCTTAATTTCCCAAGTGGAAAATTTGATCTGTACTAGTAAGTACATGATTACTATTTTAGGATATGTGTGGTTCCAATAAGTACGTGAGTACTATTTAGCATGCTTGATTGCTTCTAAAAACTGAAAATGTCAGCGTGTACTGATGCATTTTAAAATTGTGTTGTGTGTTTCGAGGAAAAAACATTTCTCAGGCTTTTTGTGGCCAAGTGTTATTAATTTGTGAGAGCTAAGCAAATTTCCAATTCAAGTGGAAGCTCCTAGTATATGATGGATGTGGGAGTTATTTTTACGTTCACTGTTTAGTGCTTCTATTTGTGTAATGTTTTATTATTTTAAGTACTCGTTGAAAATTTATGTCCCTAGTAGTTCATGTATTATTGTGTGAGGAGTTCAGGTGTTACTGTCTAGTAAGTAAACTATTAATGACTTTCTCAAGTGATAAAAATTTGGCAGTAAACTAATGAAAAAAATATCATTTAGTTCAACGATATAAACCATGCAAGTTCGGGGACAATAATATATTAAACCATTGAAAAGTTACGAGCAAAAACTCTAACGAAAAACATAGTAAAGTCGAGTCTGTGAAAGCACACATTCAGCACAAACCCATACGGAGATCAGTTTGAGTTCTATGTTTCTGAAACTGAAAAAAATAGCACAACCGGAATCACCTATTCAAAACTACTATGTGAAAAATACCTCGGTACAAACACAAACATAGATTAGTACGAGTGCTCTGTTTTTTAGACAGGAAAAAACAACACGATGGGTTTCACCTTATTCAACATTACTCTTAAACGGTTGCGAAGTAGAGAAAACATTCAACATGACTAAGTTTCGCATTTTCGATAGCTATCCAATGGTATATTATTTGCCCCATTTCGACAAACCTTTTTAAAAAATCGCATTCGAAATCAAATTTGACCGTATTTGAATTCGAGTTTAAACTGTAAGGAATTAGGAAAACATTTCTATATGAAAAAGTTGGGCATTTTTAATATCTTTCCAACGCCGTATCATTTGCGTCAATCCGACAAACCATTTGCAAAAAACGTGAAAATAAGTTTCGCCTAAAATTTCACCGTTTTCCAAATTACTTTTAAATCGTATAGAATTTGAAAAAACATTAGATATATGGAAGAAGAGGATTTTGATCGGCTTTCCAACGCCATCTTATTTGCTTAATTCCGACAAACCGTTTGAAAATTAAGTCCAAAATACGATTTATGTTTTTGGTTTTGAAAAAACTGGTTTTTTTCAAAACTGATCTTAAACCGTAACTTTTTTGCAAAAACAAATTATATGATTGTAATGTAGATGTCAAGAGTTCTCCAAAAATATGTTACATGCCTCGTTTCGACAATTTTTTTGTAAGAAATTGAACTAAAGAAGACGATTTTCAACGGAAAATGAAAGCATCAGTTCAACCGCTCGAATTCATCAGTCTAACCACTCGAATTCATCAGTTCAAGTAGGGTAACCACTCGAATATTATGTTACGCAACACAGAATAGCCCAAATGTATATATATAAAGCAGAAATCATCTCAAATAGCCATACGAAGAAAGGGTTCCCTGGCGGCTATAACCCTAGCCACCGCCAGGAGAGGCCAGTCTTCCAACGCCGTCCTCCGACGGCTCCCCTCCGCCAGCGATCTCGGTCGTCGATGGTGAGGGGGGTCATGGGATCCAGGCATGTGAATCATTTCTACTTCTTCGTAGTATAGGTTTTGCGACTATTCATGGTCTTTGCTTTGGCGGCGATGATCACGACGCTGAGTAAAAATTCTTCAGATTCATCCCTAACGAGGCCATCGGTTGTATGGTTGGGGATGAATTTGACAACCAGACTGTTTAAGCAAGGATGCCGTGGAGGTGGAGGCGGCGGCATACTCGCGGTGGACATGTGTCCTCGGGCTCCGCCGTTGCGACGGTGTTTGCTCTAGCGCCAGCGTGGCGCTTGGGAGGTAGTCCAGGAGTGGATGCAGATTGTGTTCTGCATCGACGTCACATGTATCGTTTCCTCCTTCGGTTTCTTAGTTGTATTGTGGTGCCAAATTTGGAGTTCGATGGTGTGTCCAAGGTGTTGTCCCGGTCTGATTCATTCAACGACAAGGGCTTCACTTTTGGTGAGCCACCTTGGAGGTCCGCGATGCTGCATATCAGCGATGGAGCCACGTTAACCTCGGGCGAGGAGGTGATTCATCATTCTTTTCTTGGATGGCTTCTGTGGTGGTGCCCGAGGCAGGTGATGGATGTTGGTGTCAAGCTCAGAGAAGTTCTGCTATCTTTTCAGTTTTGTCATGTCGGTCTTTCTGTGACTTCTACTTTCCTCATTATGATATGAATGAGACACATATTACCATGAAAAAAACTTTTTCATATATATTACTTTCTCTAATTCATTACAGTTCAAGAGCAGTTTCAAATTTACTAAATCGCTCAATTCTGTTTTTTAAATTTTTGGTACGGTTTTCGCTCCAATTTTTTAACCATTTGTCAAAACGAGGCATCTGATACGCTGTTGGAGAGCTACGGACGAGGCGCAACTTTCATATGTATATTTTTTTGAGATTCCTTATGATTTTAAATTATTTTTGAAAGAGGTGCGTCCGAGACGAGTGGCAGCGGCCGGTTTTCACAAGTTTTTACAAACCGTTTCTCGGAATGATCCAAATGATACACCATTGGAAAGATATCAACGAGACACAACTTTTTCATGTAGAACACTCTCTCTAAGTCTTTACGGTTTAAGAGCAGTTTTAAAATTACCGAAATGCAGACACTGTTTTTTGCGACACCCAAGTTGACGAGTGAACTTCATCCGCAGAAAACCGCACGGCTTCAGACTTAAACCCACACTACAGCAGACGGGCAATTGAACTTGATCGTTTTTAGTCAGACATAAATTTTCCAAGACGAGGAAGTGGAGTGCGCTTCACATCGGGTACAAGTGAACCGCAACACTATCGTGAAGTGAACCGCATTATATTTTTTGTGTTTCCATAACAATTTTCTGCACTTCACTTTTTGGGAGTTACTGAATAGCAACGCTACCGAAAGTGAACGACATGACTTTTTGTCGTCTTCTCATACATAATATTTTTTATGTGCATAGCCCATGAAGTGGACCGCATGGACTAAGAGAGTGGACTACATAGTTTTGTATTTGTTTTTCGTTTTTTCTGCATGCACAAACACATTGTACTGCTCGAAAAGGGATGTTTACAAGGACGATGAAAGCGAACCGCATGGTCAAGAAAAATGAACCACAACACAATGCTAGATGGACTACTTTTTAAACAAAATCATATACATGCGCCTACAAAACAACACAAATCATCCCTTAAAAACAAATCATCTACTACACAACTTGTTATTGTAGACTCATGTTGGGCCTCCAAGCGCAGAGTTTTGTAGGACAGTAGCAAATTTCCCTCAAGTGGATCACCTAAGGTTTATCAATTTGTGGGAGGTGTAGGATGAAGATAGCCTCTCTCAAACAACCCTGCAACCAAATAACAAAGAGTCTCTCATGTCCCCAACACACCAAATACAATGGTAATTTGTATAGGTGCACTAGTTCGGTGAAGAGATGGTGATAAAAGTGTAGTAATGATAGTAGATATTGATTTTTGTAATAGCAACAATAAAAAACAGCAAGGTAGCAATTGATAAAATGGAGCACAAACGATATTGCAATGCTTGAAAATGAGGCCTAGTGTCCGTACTTTCACAAGTGCAATCTCGCAACAGTGCTAATATAATTGGATCATATAACCATCCCTCACGTGCGATGAAGAATCTCTCCAAAGTTCTTATCCAGCGGAGAACATAAGAAGAAATTGTTTGAAGGGTACGAAACCACCTCAAAGCTATTCTTTCAGATCAATCTATCCTAGAGTTCGTACTAAAATAACACAAAGCTATTCTTTTCGATCAATCTAACCAAGAGTTAGTACTAAAATAACACCATATGATACACATCAACCAACTCTAATGTCACCTGGATACTCCAATGTCACCGCGAGTATCCCTGAGTTGATTATGCGATATTAATCAAACAATTTCAGCTTCATAATACTCAATCCAACACAAAGAACCTCAAAGAGTGCCCCAAGATTTCTATCGGAGAAACAAAGACAAGAACGTGCACTACTACAGGTTGCTGCTAACGCGACACTACGATCAGAGACCCTTCGACGAAACTGTGTGCGATGCCATAATTGCAAACGGTGGTGTAAAAAACCTTCAAAAAAGGTGCAAAACATTTGTGATGGAGGATGCGTCAAACACGGTTCAGATTTTAGTTGTGTGTGCGATACATGGCATACGGTTCAGCTCAATTAAATGTTTGCAATGAGGAGGAACAAAAGAAACGGGCAACCAGATGAAGGTGTGTGCGATATACATCATACGGTTCACTCGGATGAACTGTTTGTGATTAGGCAACACAAAAGAAACGGGCAGCCAGATGAAGGTGTGGGATATACAGCATACGGTTCACTCGGATGAACTGTTTGTGATTAGGCAACTCAAAAGAAACGGGCAACCAGATGAAGGTGTGTGCGATGTATGGCATGCGGTTCACTCGGATGAACTATTCATGATTAGGCCGTTGGAGCGCCGCAGAGCGAGAGGCGTGGTGCACTGCACAGCAAGAGCGGATCCATCAACGCTTGCCTGCTGTCGACACGACGTCATAGCTGGGTACACGTCTGGTCAGTACCCCCATTCCTTGCTAGGAGTGGGAAGAGGCCCTCAACATCATACTTGCACCAGATGACGGCCGCATCGTACTTGCACCGGACGCCCGCCGCGCCGTTTGCATGGTGCCGTCGTTCGCCTTGTCCGTGGCCTGCTGGATGCCAATGCACTCGTCCATAGGCTCGACCGCCTCCTTGGACCAAGTATGCACCTGGGCGTAGTGGAGGAACATGGCCGTCACATCCTCGAGCAGGTGATCTCCGATGAAATATCCAACTTGGTGCTTGAGATCGCGCTCCGGATGTACCGCGAGCATGTCGACCGCTTGGATGAATGCCTGCACGAGTGTAGGAAGAGACAAGAGCTACCGTAAGCAAGGGTTGATGGTCATCGTCTCATGGACACGTTTTATTTTGAAAAGTCATTTCGACGTGGATAGCTATGTATTCACAGCAATCATAGTATTGCTATGTTTATTGCTCTGTTTTCAATGTGTGTACTCTATTTTCCATTCTTATATGTTGTGTTTCAATGTGTGTATATATGCTTTACATTCTATATATGTGAAAATAAACAATACTAAAACTAATAACCCCTCCTGGGGCCAGTATTTTGGCAGCCCCTCGCCAGCAGCTCCCTGGTGCGCGGCGTCTTCCCAGTGTGGAGGCAGTACTGCGCCTCCTCCGCCTCGCAGTGCTACACATACCGATCTGCCTCTTACTGGCGGACGCTCATGGCCGATCTTGCCATTTCTTTGGGCGCCCAACGGAGCTCCTCGTCGGTGGCACGCTGGAGCTTATCGGCTTCACAGGCCACCTGGTACCTAGCTTCCTCCTCCGCCATCTCCTTCTTGAATGCCACTTGCCTGGCTTTCTCAGCCGGCGGCAGTGACTTCCACAGACAAAGATTGTACTAGCCCCAAAGCCAATCCAAAGCTGGGGTGTCCGGCGCAACCTCGTCAGGCGGTGTGTAGGGTTCCTCGTCGCTACTAATCGAGTGAGTGTCCTCAGGGTGCGGCAACTCCTCATCGGTGTGTGGGCAGACCGGCGGCGCCATGGCAGAAATTTGAGAGAGAGAGAGAGAGAGAGGGCGAGCGAGGGGAGGATGTAGATGAAAATGCAGGTGGGATGACATGAGCAAGGTAGTATTTATTGTCTGCCGGAATCTAGATCGACGGGGACAGTACACATGCTGGTCACCAGAATTTACACGTACTATAGTTTGAATTACACATGATTTTCGTAGCAAAATCCGTGTGTGAACATAATAGCCAAAATCCATGTGTGAACCTAATAGCTGATGGTTTCCAATGCAGAACCGTGTCTGGTTAATGATCCCCGCCACTCACCTACCAAACCTCGAGCCGCGAGATAGAGTGCCACTCATGTGGGGGCCGGTTGTCTTGCCAGATCTTTACATTTTCTTTTTTGAACACCAGATATTTACATCATCTAATGATTTTTTAACTTGCACACAAGTACACAAAAGTATAATTTTTCCAACCGTTATGGTTAGCCGTTGCATGTAGATGTAGTTCAAATTTGAATTACAGCCATGAAATGGCTAGAAAATCACATAAATGTCTTTAAAAGGTCAAATGACCCCTGAAATTTTCCAAATTTTCACATGACAGTTGTATTAGTGCATGTTAAACGTAGAAAAACTTTTGAAGGCCGTAAGAGGAAGCTATCTCCCGTTCGTCATCAAACATGCATCGTTCCCTCTCAGAACCACGAACCTTCTAGTGAGTTGCTCCGGTTTGTGAGGGGTGTGTGTCCAAACTTTCGTCATACAGGCCAATTTTTTTACTACATCATCTTGGTGGCATGACATTACATCAAGCAAGGTTTCATGTTTTTCTGACCATTTTTTAATTTTTTGGAATTAAAATGCCATGGCACTCCATGCATGTGCCCATGTTGTGAGACCAATATGTTTGAAAATTCCTTCTATTTTACTGCCCATGGAATTAACTCGCACAATAGTACACAAATATGATTTTTCAGACCGTTATGGTTAGTCGTTCCATGTAGATGTAGCTCAAATTTGAATTACAGTCATTAAATGGCTAGAAAAACACTTAAATGTCTTTAAAAAGTCAAATGACCGCTAGAATTTTCCAAATTTTCATAGTACAGTTGTAGTAGTGCACGTTAAACATAGAAAAAATTGAAGGCCGTAAGAGGAAGCTATCTCCTGTTCGTCATCAAACATGCATTGTTCCCTCTCGGAACCACGATCCTTCAAGTGAGTTCCTCCAGTTTATGAGGGGTGTGTGTCCAAACTTTCGTCAAATATGCACTACTGCAGGATGCTGCTAACGCGACACTACGAGCAGAGACCCTTCGAGAAACTGTGTGTGATGCCATAATCGCAAACGGTGCTGTATGAAAACCGTCAAAAATGTGTAAAATGATTGCGATGACGGATGCATCAAACACGGTTCAAGTTTTAGTTGCGTGTGCGATGAAGGGCATACGGTTTAGTTCAAACTTTTTGCAATGAGGAGGAACAAAACAAATAGGCAGCCAGATGGAGGCGTGTGCGATACACAGCATACGATTCACTCGGATGAACTGTTTGTGGTTAGGCAACACAAAAGAAACGGTCAGCGTGATCAAAGGTGTGTGCGATATATGGCATGCGGTTCACTCGGATGAACTGTTTGCGTTGAGACATGAGAACAGAAACGGTTCAACTTAACAAGATGTGTGTGATACGCGGCAAACATGTCTGTAATCAGAAATGTGTCCGAAGACCGACAAGAACACAGACGGTTGCTGCTAATAAGATGTGTGTGTTGTGCGATGGGATTGCATACAGAACAACAACATATATATATATATATATACACAGACACACACATAAGGACTTGCTTGCATAACTAAATTAAACATCCACTTACATAGGTGGCTACTACAACCATGGCATTTGCACACCAAAGTAAACTATTACATTCATAATTACATAGGTGGCTACTACACACATGACATTTCCACACACAAATAAAGTAAATTATATATTACATTCATGATTAACTAGCATAAACGATCATCTGATCATCATCTACTTCTTGTGGCGCTGCTTGCTGTGCTTGTGGCTCGATCCGGGCTCGTCGATTTGGGTAACGAGGCACTTCCTCATGTCAACGATCCACATGTGCATCTCGTAGCATGTGTACACGCTCTTGGACGCAAACCCGAGGTGAGGTTCATCCAGTTGCCGCATCCAGGCCCCGTGCCAGGATACGGGACTTGTTCTCTGGGCATCCTGCTTCATCTTTTCGTAGTAGGGGTTGATGATGGCCACGAGTTTGACCAGGGAGTCCTTCTTCGTGCTCCCCCAAACCGTGTTGTGGTCACCGATTTTGACAATGTTCTTGCAGGACAAGCCCGTAACACTGAGCGCTTTTACATCGTTTGTGGTATCCATCGTGGCGAACTTGTAGTCAGTGTTGTTGACAAACCTATTGAAATGGTCGCAAGGCTCTATGGCCATGCAGTAGTGGTAGATGAGGACATGATGGCGCACACACAAATGGGCGACGACAACCTTCTGATCTATGCCGGGATGACCGGCGGTGTACTGGAGGTCGATGCCGACCACCTTGTACTTGTCTCCAGCAAGCAACTGCTCAATGTAGTTGATGTAGTCGTCCACCACGGCCGGGTCGATGGTTTACACCACCGAGAGATCCATCTCCCTTTCCTGGGTCTCCACTCTATGCTCCCCGAACTCCATTGGAGCGCCGCCAGACATCCCCTCTCTATGTATCGTCGTGGGTATCCTTGTTGTGTTGTGGGCGCGATCGAAAGGTTGAAGAGATTAAGGTTATAATGGCCATGGGAATTAAAAGGGAAGCCGGATGGCCAGGAATATCGGCAGGCCTTGATGGCAGTTCTAATTTGTAGCGCGTAACTCCAGCGTGCCGCACGTAACTGCATCGTGTGGCAACGTGCGCGGTGCAACTGCATGCATACGGGGCCCCTGACTTGATCATGCACACGCCCAACCATTGGCAGAGCGCGCGCGAAGGGAAGCAAGCAGAGCACTCCACGATCACCTCAACTACGAGCAACCATATATATATATATATATGTATGTACATATATATAGTAGCACTATTCTAATCCCCGGATTAGAATAAGTATTTTGATCACAGCTGGCCCTATAAGGGGCTGACCAGACGTTCCTGAACTCGACCCACCCCCACCCAAATCTAGATCCCATCCCTGCCCCGCCCTTCCGCAGAGCCGGCGACCTTCTTCCCCAATTGGCGGCGGCTGCCCTCACCACAGATGTCCCCCGATGACCCCATCGGATCCACTGCCACCGCAACCAACCACCACCTTATCCAACCTCCGCGACCACCCACCATCTTCTCCCGCTGCCATGGCCAGCATCCAACACCGGCGGACATACTCGGCAGCTCGCAACCATGCCAGCATCCGGGATCCCGCCGCAACCACACATGGCACCGGACTCCGGGATCTCGCCGCAACCTCACACGACTCCAAACTCCAGGATCCCGCCGCAACCACGCAAGGCACAGGACTCCGGGATCCCTCTGCAAGCAGTCTTGCTGCCGGCATCCAAGGTCCCGCCCCACCACCCGTGCTGCCGTCCTCCAAGGCCCTGCCCCACCACCCGCGTCGCCGGCCTGTGGGATTCCGTGGTCACCAGCCACACCGCTGGTCTCTCATGGCAGCACCTGCAAAAAACAAAGCCACGAGACATGCTCCTCGTTCCCCTCTGCTCATCCTTCACTACGGCACAAGCGACAAGAACTGCGGCTGGATTGAGACGCAAAACAATGGTACATCACACAAGCAGTTCATCACCGGCGGCCGCGTCGTCATCGTCGGCAGCCAAAAAAAAGTTTAACTGAAGTTCAATTCGTACTCTACTCGCAGGTCAACTACAGCAGGTAGAAGAGTTCTTAGCGTCTTCTTCATGATTGTCCCGTGTGGAATTATGTAAAAAGGAAGGAACAGTCTCCTTCCGGCTCAGCCATCGTTGATCCCCTTCGTGCTTCTCCTGCAGACCAAGTCGAACTTCACCAAAAACTAGAAAAAAGATGAGCATGGATGCCCGTCGATGTCCGTTGTGTTATCCCGCTGACCAAGGAATTCAAAGGAGCAGGTGGTTTCGTTTGCCTGAAGTACCAACATAAAACATCCAGGCCAAGTTTGATAGCATAGCTTCTCTGAAACTGTAGTATTACAAAACCTCGGTATTCCGATGTGGGGGCGATGAATATTTTAGTATCTGAAAACAGTAGTTTTCCAGGCTTTTGCAAAACCACCGAGCTGTTTGCCAAATCTGTTTTTTCTCAGTTTCCTCCAATTCTCATCAGTTGTTAGGTTGCATGGATAACCCTCGAGGTATCAAGCTGGACCAAACTCAGCTACACTCAAGGAGCTACACGATCTGATCAACTTGTGCTAACGGCTGCTGTACGCATGCAGCCTTTCCATTGTTGCGAACAAGTCGACATGTGCCTTTACGCTATGGAGGCCAAGGCCTGCCGCTCGCACATCCAGAGTGTGAGAGGGAGTAGTGGTGCAAGGGGGCCAGGGAGGTCACGACGGCACTGAGCGGAGACGGGCAACGATAGACAGGAGGTGGGAGTGTTGTGTTAACTCTACAGGCTGCCTGATACAACTACAAATTGAAGAGAGATCAACGACAAAGAAGATCAGTAGGCATACAAGGGCACGTATGACCTTCCTTCCCATGTGCTTAGCTTGAATTGTTATTCATAGCTATAGCAAACATGCAAGAATCACATTTGTTTGATGGCCGGAAAGATGGAGTTGAAGGACCAATGAGACGTGGTCGTTTCAATAAAAATTAGAAGTTCGAAATAAAATAACGGCGTCGTATCATTGCTAATATAAAAAAGCATTTTCCTCGTTACTAACCAATAAAACTAAGAAGTTCAAATTTTAAAAATGGTGAAGTTCGATGTCTCTAAAAAATTCGAATTTTGCACATTATTAAAAAATAAAACCAACAAGTTCAAAATTTTAAAACAAATAAGTTAAAAAAACTCGACTTTCCTCGTTACTTAAGAATAAAACTAAGAAGTTCAAATTAAATTAACAGAGAATTTCGAAGTATATAAAATACTCATTTTTTCTCATTAGTAAAGAACAAAACCAAGAAGTTCAAATTAAAAATAGGAAACACAAAAAAAGTTTTAAAAAGATTTTCCCCATTTTTTTAGAAAAACTACAAGTTCAAACTTCGCGAGTATGAAAAAGCTATCAACACAGGAAATTTGCATGTTTTCAACAGCTTTCCATCGGTATATCATTTGCTCAATTCCGGTAAGTGGTTGGGGAGTTCAAACAGAACTGCTCCAGAAGTTCAATCTCTTCATGCACTGCATATTCGGAGACTTTGTTTTTGCGATGAAGGCAGAACGCATGATCTCAGAAGTTCAGAATGATAACTGCCAGAAGTTCACATGCTACACGGTATGCATTTTGTATTAAAAAAGAATAAAAAAGCAAAGGCTAAAATTTTTGTTCCTAGAAGTTCAAGTGCTCGGCCCGAGAAAGTTCAAAAATTCTTATGAGAGAGGTTGAACAAAAGTACGTGACAGAAATTCAAGGTGAAAAAACGAGAAGTTCAACTACTGCAAGGAATGCATTTCAGGTGAGAATAAAAAGTATAGAAAAAGAAAAGCCTAAAAGGTTTGTTGAAAGAAGTTCAAGTGCTCTATCTGGGAGGTTCAAAAATCCTTGCGAGATAGGTTCACCTTGTATTTCCATGCTCGATTTTTGTCATATAAAAATCGAATACAATTCTTTAATCAAAATATAAAAAGGTGAAGTTCAAATTGAAATAACACAGAAGTTCGGAGTTTATTAAAACCTAGGATTTACCCGTTCAAAAAATAAAAAACACAACGCCATTTTTTGCACTTTTAAAAACAACTCATAAACGGAAAAAATGGTTGCTAGAAGTTCAAGTGCTCGGCGAGGAAAAGTTCAAAAAATTCTTGTGAGAGAGGTTCACCATGTATGTAGATGTCCAAAATACATAAAAATGTTGTTTTTTGTGTTTTAAAATAATTCTCTCAAACCAGAGAGAAGTTCAAAATTGATAACAACCAGAAGTTCACGTACTACACGGTGTGTATTTCATATAAGAAAAATACAATAAAGTGAAACAGAGTGAAGTTCAAACAGGCATGTCCCAGAAGTTCAACTACTTCACGCAGTGAAAAAAACAGCACATCAAAAAACAACACGTTCAAAAACAGAGTGAAGTTCAAACAGACATGCCCCAGAAGTTCAACTACTTCACGCAGTGCATTTACGTTCGCGATGAACGCAGAAATCATGATCTCGCCATTTTCTAATTTACCTCAAAACTACAGGAATATCATTTGTGTAACTTTCAAGTCCTTGGTCGGAGAAAGTTAAAAAAATTATTGTGAGAGGGGTTTGTACAAAAGGAGTAGCATTTGTGTAACACTAACGAATGGATGAGAAAATTACAAACGAAAATACGTCACAGAAGTTCAACGTGAAAATAACATGAAGTTCAACTACTATGCTGAATGAATTTCAAATGAAAAACTTTTAAAATCATCGCGAGTATGAAAAACGATCAATACGGGAAAGTTATGTGCTTACAGCAGCTTTCCACTGGTATATCACTTTCTCAATTCCGGTGAGTGGATGGAGAGTTACGAGCAGTGGATGGAGACCTACGAGCAAAAAAATCACGTGAAAAACAGAGTGAAGTTCAGGTACACGCGCCGAGAAGTTCAGGTTCTTCACGCGGTGCATTTTTGAAGAATCTGTTTCGCGATAAAGGCAGAACACATGATCTCTCTGTTTTTGAAATTACTTAAAAACGGCTAGGAATCAGAGAAAACCATCAACATGAACAAGTTTCGAATTTTCTGTAGCTTTTCAGTGGTATATTATTTGCCCCATTCCGATAAAGTTTGTAGAAATTATGGCAAAAATACGTTTTTATCCATTTTCAAAACTAACATAAAACCGTAATGAATTAGGAGAAACAATATATACAAAATAGTTTCACATTTCTTCAAGATTTCTAATGCCATATCATTTGCTGCATTTGGACATACGGTTAAAAAATTAGCTTGAAAATACAAACTCGGTGGAACTTGTACCGTTTTCTAAATTACTTTTATACCGTTCAAAATTAGAAAAAACTTTTAACATGAAAAAGTAGGGCATTTTCATAAGCTTTCCAACGCCATATTATTTGCCTCAATTGGATTAGCCGTTTAGAAATGGCATTGAAAGTACGAACTCGGGTGTTCCGTTTGCGAAATTCTACGATTTTCCGAATTACTCTTTAACCGTATGGAATTAGAGAAAACTTTCAACATGTGGAAGGAGCAGTTTTGCAGCAGCTTTCCAACGCCATATTATTTGCCGCAGTTCGATAAACGGTTTAAAGATGCGATCGAAAATACGATTCACATTTTTTGTATCAAGAAAAAACGGTTTTCAAAACTGCTCTTAAACTCCTTACATTTTGCCAAAAATTTAACTTGGTTCATGATACTGGTGTCCATAGCTTTCCAACGGTATATAGCAAGCCCCATGTGGACACCTTTTAGCTGAAGTTCAACCTAGCACACGGGAAGGTCAGGCGCGTTACTCGGGAAGTTCATTTTGTGATCAGAATATTATTCTGATCCCGTGAGCAGAATAGTGTTTATATACAATTGACCACGCATGGAAAAGCTATCCACAAGCCGAGCGCGCCGATAGACGCGAGCAGAGTGTGCCAACGGATGCAAGCAGAGCGTGCCAACGGACACGAGCAGAGCGCACCGCGGCGCCTAACGACGAGCAGAGTGCGCTGCAGCGCCTAACGGCGGGATAGACCTTCATTCAAGCCAATCAAAATAAGACTGGAACAGACATGTCTGTATTGAGCAAAGGGATCGCACATGTCTATATTGACTGGAACAAGAATGCAATAGCGAAATAAGAATTAAGGCCACGATGATGCAATCACAATGGTGGTTATAGGAGGCAAGAGGAAAGATGCATCCATCAACGTACGACCTCCTCCTCCTCCTCCTTAACTTAGTGCGCCGGCTGGGCCACCGACCGGCGACTAAGGAGCGGCGGCTTGTGTGGCGAGGTCAAGGTGCTTCTGAACTAAGGCATCCAAGGCTTCCAGCCGGTTGAAGAAGGCCAATGTCGTAGCATCCTCACTGGCCTTGTAGATAGCTATGTACATGATTCGTTCATACACATGGATGTGTAGGTCGACGGTTTCTTGCAGGGTGAGGCGCCTCACGGCGAGCGCAACCTCCAGTTGGACATTCTTCGTGGCGTCGGCGGGGAGTCGCAGGGCCACTAGTGCTTCCAAGAGGTTCCGACCATGGAGGCCGATTAGGGTGGCAGGCAATGAGGAGCCCGAGCGTGCGGGATGGAGGAGTAAGGCGATGTCGTCTGCGAGCTTCTTGACGATGCTGAACATGTTGGTGTTGCAAATGATCATCTGGTCCAACTGAGAGATGTAGCTGGCGTCGATGGCGGCCATCCACCAGCCGGTCGCCAACACCATATGGAGATGATCCACGATGCCATGCGGCAGGCCGGCATCGTGGACCATCTGGCACAGCCGCTGGCTGCTCGCGGGAATCGCCGGCATTGGTTTGGAGTGGGCACTTTTGCGCTTATTAGTGTAGGATCTTAGGCAAATGCTTAGGTGCGTATGATGTGGTAGATGCATTGGAATGGAGGGGCGCCTTTATATGAGTGCAAACTGTGTTACATTCGCATCGTGTTGCCTCTTTTCCCGGTCCTCCCATTACCCCCCTCATGCATTAACACGATGCTAATTGAAGGAGGATGCATCATTGGTCGTTCAACATTTCGGGAACCGCTACCCTCTCGCTCGTCTGCATTAATGCCGTATTAGGAACTGCGCCGCCCGCTGTCAAATCGAATAGTACTGCGCCGCCCCGCTAGTGATTCACACGGGTCATCCAAAAGAACCATTTGTGTTCAAGAGATGCACAAATCATGGTCTCACTTTGCATATGGGTGTTCTATCTGAAACCATCATGCTTGTTGTGAGAAGCTCTGGTTTGAGAGAAGCATATACACAAACCTACCCCAAATGGGACAAAAACTTTACCACGGCATGTTGATGCCGCTCCATGATAGCATGCAAAGTTTCATGAACTTCAAACGAGTTCTGGATTTACTAGAATTTAAAAACCAGGTATCTCAATGTTTGCGGCCAAGTGACAGTGGCACGGTGCTTGACATTCATTCCCATTTCTTCCATGGGACCAAAGCATGCACCAAGGACCAAAGATTTGATTTTTCAACCAATTTATATGCACCGGAGCATGTGCATGTAGTTCAAATTTGAATTATGCGCATAAATGCATTGAAAACTCACTTAATGCATAAAAATGTCCAAACGAACCCCGAAAAATCACAAAAAATAAAACCACACTCCTGTTGTACTATGTTGACACAAGAAAAAATTTGAAAGCAATAAGAGGCAACGGATATCGTTTCACCCCCGAAGTTGGGGCGTTCCCTACCGAAACCAACATGCTTGTTGTGAGAAGCTCTGGTTTGTGAGAAGCATATACCCGAACTTGCGCCAAATGGGACAAAAACTTTACCACGACATGTTGATGCCGCTCCATGATAGCATGCCAAGTTTCATGAATTTTAGAAGAGTTTTGGATTTACTAGAATTTAAAAACCAGGTGTCTCAATGTTTGCGGTCGAGTGACGGCGGGGTGGTGCTGGACATTCATTCCCATTTCATGCATGGGACCTAAGCATGCACCCAAGGACCAAAGATTTGATTTATCAACAAATTTATATGCACCGGAGCATGTGCATGTAGTTCAAATTTATATTATGCACATAAATGCATTGAAAACTCACTTAATGCATAAAAATGTGCAAACAAACCATGAAAAATCACAAAAAATAACACAACACTCCTATTGTTATATGTTGACACGAGAAAAAATATGAAAGCAATTAGAGGAAATGGATATCGTTTCGCCCCTAAAATATGAAACCATCATGCTTGTTGTGAGAAGCTCTGGTTTGTGAGAAGCGTATACCCAAACCTGCCCCAAATGGGACAAAAACTTTACCATGGTATTATGATGCTGCTCCATGATAGCATGCCAAGTTTCATGGATTTTGGAAGAGTTTTGGATTTACTAGAATTTGAAAACCAGGTATCTCAATGTTTGCGGCCGAGTGACGGTGGCATGGTGCTGGACATTCATTCCCATTTCTTGCATGGGACCTAAGCATGCACCCAAGGACCAAAGATTTGATTTTTCAACCATTTTATATGCAATGGAGCATGTGCATGTAGTTAAAATTTGAATTATGCACATAAATGCATTGAAAACTCACTTAATGCATAAAAATGTCCGAATGAACCCCAAAAAATCACAAAAAATAACACAACACTCCTGTTGTTCTATGCTGACACGAGAAAAAATTTGAAAGCAATAAGAGGCAATGGATATCGTTTCACCCCCAAAGTTGGGGCGTTCCCTACCGAAACCATCATGCTCGTTGTGAGAAGCTCTGGTTTGTGAGAGGCATATACCCCAACCTGCGCCAAATGGGACAAAACCTTTACCACGACATGTTGATGCCTCTCCATGATAGCGTGCCAAGTTTCATGAATTTTAGACGAGTTTTGGATTTACTAGAATTTAAAAACCAGGTATCTCAATGTTTGCGGCCGAGTGACGATGGCGCCGTGCTGGACATTCATTCCCAATTCTTGCATGGGACCTAAGCATGCACCCAAGGACCAAAGATTTGATTTTTCAACCAATTTATATGCACCGGAGCATGTGCATGTAGTTCAAATTTAAACTATGCACATAAATGCATTGAAACCTCACTTAATGCATAAAAATGTCCAAACGAACACCTAAGAATCACAAAACATAACAAAAACACTCCTGTTGTTCTATGTTGACACGAGAAAAAAAATTGAAAGCAATTAGAGGCAATGGATATCGTTTCGCCCCCAAAGTTGGGTCATTCCCTACCAAAACCATCATGCTTATTATGAGAAGCTCTTATTTGTGAGAAGCATATACCCAAACCAGTCCCAAATGGGACAAAAACATTACCACGGCATGTTGATGCCGCTCCGTGATAGCATGCCAAGTTTCATGAATTTCAGACGAGTTTTGGATTTACTTGAATTTAAAAACCAGGTATCTCGATGTTTGCGGCCGAGTGACGGTGCCACAGTGCTTGACATTCATTCCCATTTTTTGCATGGACCTAAGCATGCACCCAAGGACCAATGATTTGATTTTTCAACCAATTTATATGCACCGGAGCATGTGCATGTAGTTCCAATTTGAATTATGCACATAAGTGCATTGAAAACTCACTTAATGCATAAAAATGTCCAAACGAACCCCGAAAAATCACAAAAATAACAAAACACTCATGTTGTTCTATGTTGACACGAGAAAAAAATTGAAAGCAATTAGAGGCAATGGATATCGTTTCGCCCCCAAAGTTGGGGTGTTCCCTACCAAAACCATCATGCTTGTTGTGAGAAGCTCAGGTTTGTGAGAAGAACATACCCAAACCTGCCCCAAATGGGATAAAAACTTTGCCACGACATGTTGATGCCGCTCCATGATAGCATGCCAAGTTTCATGAATTTTAGATGAGTTTTGGATTAGTATATTTTAAAAACGAGGTATCTCAATGTTTGCGGCCAAGTGACGGTGGGGCGGTGCTGGACATTCATTCCCATTTCTTGCATGGGACCTAAGCATGCACCCGGGGACCAAAGATTTGATTTTTCAACCAATTTATATGCACCGGAGTATGTGCATGTAGTTGAAATTTAAATTAGACACATAAATGCATTGAAAACTCACTTAATAAGTAAAAATGTACAAACGAACCCTGAAAAATCACAAAAATTAACACAACACTCTTGTTGTTCTATGTTGACACGAGAAAAAAATTGAAAGCAATTAGAGGCAATGGATATCGTTTCGCCCCAAAAGTTGGGTCATTCCCTACCAAAACCATCATGCTTCTTGTGAGAAGCTCTGGTTTGTGAGAAGCATATACCCAAACCTGCCCCAAATGGGACAAAAACTTTACCACGGCATGTTGAAGCCGCTCCATGATAGCATGCCAAGTTTCATGAATTTCAGACGAGTGTTGGATTTACAAGAATTTAAAACCAGGTATCTCAATGTTTGTGGCCGAGTGACGGTGGCACGGTGCTTGACATTCATTCCCATTTCTTGCATGGGACCTAAGCATGCACCCAAGGACCAAAGATTTGATTTTTCAACCAAGTTATATGCACCGGAGCATGTGCATGTAGTTCAAATTCGAATTATGCACATAAATGCATTAAAACTCACTTAATGCATAAAAATGTCCAAAGGAACCCCGAAAAATCACAATAAAAAACACAACACTCCTGTTGTTCTATGTTGGGGCATTCCCTACTTAAACCATCATGCTTGTTGTGAGAAGCTCTGGTTTGTGAGATGCATATACCCAAACCTACCCCAAATGCGACAAAAACTTTACCACGACATGTTGATGCCGCTCCATGATAGCATGCCAAGTTTCATGAATTTCAGATGAGTTTTGAATTTACTAGAATTTAAAAACCAGGTATCTCAATGTTTGCGGCCGAGTGACGGTGGCACAGTGCTTGACATTCATTCCCATTTTTTGCATGGGACCTAAGTATGCACCCAAGGACCAATGATTTCATTTTTCAACCAATTTATATGCACCGGAGCATGTGCATGTAGTTCAAATTTGAATTATGCACATAAATGCATTGAAAACTAACTTCATGGATAAAAATGTCCAAACGAACACAGAAAAATCACAAAAATAACACAACACTATTGTTGTTCCATGTTGACATGAGAAAAAAAAGTTGAAAGCAATTAGAGGCAATGGATATCGTTTGCCCCCAAAGCTGGGGCGTTCCCTACCAAAACTATCATGCTTGTTGTGAGAAGCTCTGGTTTGTGAGAAGCATATACCCAAACCTGCCCCAAATGGGACAAAAACTTTACCACGACATGTTGATGCCGCTCCATGATAGCATGCCAAGTTTCATGAATATCGGACGAGTTTTGAATTTACTAGAATTTTAAAACCAGGTATCTCAATGTTTGCGGCCGAGTGACAGTGACATGGTGCTTGACATTCATTCCCATTTCTTGCATGCGACCTAAGCATGCACCCAAGGATCAAAGATTTGATTTTCCAACCAATGTATATGTACCAGAGCATGTGCATGTAGTTCAACTTTGAATTATGCACATAAATGCATTCAAAACTCACTTAATGCATAAAAATGTCCAAACGAACCCCGACAAATCACAAAAATACCACAACATTCATGTTGTTCTATGTTGACACGAGAAAAAAATTGAAAGCAATTAGAGGCAATGGATATCGCTTCGCCCCCAAAGTTGGGGAGTTCCCTACCAAAATCATCATGCTTGTTGTGAGAAGCTCTTGTTTGTGAGAAGCATATACCCAAACCTGCCCCAAATGGGAAAAAAACTTTACCACGGCATGTTGATGCCGCTCCATGATAGCATGCCAAGTTTCATGAAGTTCAGACGAGTTTTGGATTTACTAGAATTTAAAAACCAAGTATCTCAATGCTTGCGGCCGAATGACGGTGGCACGGTGCTGGACATTCATTCCCATTTCTAGCATGGGACCTAAGCATGCACCCGAGGACCAAAGATTTGATTTTTCAACCAATTTATATGCACCGGAGCATGTGCATGTAGTTCCAATTTAAATTAAACACATAAATGCATTGAAAACTCACTTAATGCATAAAAATGTCTAAACGAACCCTGAAAAATCACAAAAAATAACACAACACACCTGTTGTTCTATGTTGACACGAGAAAAAAATTGAAACCAATAAGAGGCAATGGATATCGTTTCACCCCCAAAGTTGGGGCGTTCCCTACCGAAACCATCATGCTTGTTGTGAGAAGCATAGACCCAAACCTGCCCCAAATGGGACAAAAACATTAGCACGGCATGTTGATGCCGCTTCATGATAGCATGCCAAGTTTCATGAATTTTAGATGAGTTTTGGATTTAGTAGAATTTAAAAACCATGTATCTCAATGTTTGCGGCCGAGTGACGGTGGTGCGGTGTTGGACATTCATTCATTCCCATTTCTTGCATGGGACCTAAGCAAGCACCCAATGACCAAAGATTTGATTTTTTTTCAACCAATTTATATGCATCGGAGCATGTGCATGTAATTCAAATTTAAATTATGCACATAAATGCATTGAAAACTCACTTAATGCATAAAAATGTCCAAACGAACCCCGAAATATCACAAAAAATAACACAACACTCCTGTTGTTCTATGGACACGAGAAAAATTTGAAAGCAATTAGAGGCAATGGATATCATTTTGCCCCGAAAGTTGGGTCATTCCCTACTGAAACAATCATGCTTGTTGTGAGAAGCTCTGGTTTGTGAGAAGCATATACCCAAACCTGGCCCAAATGGGACAAAAACTTTACCACGGTATGATGATGCCGCTCCATGATAGCATGCCAAGTTTCATAGATTTTGGAAGAGTTTTGGATTTACTAGAATTTCAAAACCAGGTATCTCAATGTTTGCGGCCGAGTGACGGTGGCATGGTGCTCGACATTCATTCCCATTTCTTGCATGGGACCTAAGCATGCACCCAATGACCAAAGATTTGATTTTTCAACCATTTTATATGCAATGGAGCATGTGCATGTAGTTCAAATTTGAATTATGCGCATAAATGCATTGAAAACTCACTTAATGCATAAAAATGTCCAAACGAACCCCGAAAAATCACAAAAAATAAAACCACACTCCTGTTGTACTATGTTGACACAAGAAAAAATTTGAAAGCAATAAGAGGCAACGGATATCGTTTCACCCCCGAAGTTGGGGCGTTCCCTACCGAAACCAACATGCTTGTTGTGAGAAGCTCTGGTTTGTGAGAAGCATATACCCGAACCTGCGCCAAAGGGGACAAAAACTTTACCACGACATGTTGATGCCGCTCCATGATAGCATGCCAAGTTTCATGAATTTTAGAAGAGTTTTGGATTTACTAGAATTTAAAAACCAGGTGTCTCAATGTTTGCGGTCGAGTGACGGCGGGGTGGTGCTGGACATTCATTCCCATTTCATGCATGGGACCTAAGCATGCACCCAAGGACCAAAGATTTGATTTATCAACAAATTTATATGCACCGGAGCATGTGCATGTAGTTCAAATTTATATTATGCACATAAATGCATTGAAAACTCACTTAATGCATAAAAATGTCCAAACAAACCACGAAAAATCACAAAAAATAACACAACACTCCTATTGTGATATGTTGACACGAGAAAAAATATGAAAGCAATTAGAGGAAATGGATATCGTTTCGCCCCTAAAATATGAAACCATCATGCTTGTTGTGAGAAGCTCTGGTTTGTGAGAAGCGTATACCCAAACCTGCCCCAAATGGGACAAAAACTTTACCACAGTATGATGATGCCGCTCCATGATAGCATGCCAAGTTTCATGGATTTTGGAAGAGTTTTGGATTTACTAGAATTTAAAAACCAGGTATCTCAATATTTGCGGCCGAGTGACGGTGGCATGGTGCTGGACATTCATTCCCATTTGTTGCATGGGACCTAAGCATGCACCCAAGGACCAAAGATTTGATTTTTCAACCATTTTATATGCAATGGAGCATGTGCATGTAGTTCAAATTTGAATTATGCACATAAATGCATTCAAAACACACTTAATGCATAAAAATGTCCGAATGAACCCCGAAAAATCACAAAAAATAACACAACACTCCTGTTGTTCTATGTTGACACGAGAAAAAATTTGAAAGCAATAAGAGGCAATGGATATCGTTTCACCCCCAAAGTTGGGGCGTTCTCTACCGAAACCATCATGCTCGTTGTGAGAAGCTCTGGTTTGTGAGAGGCATATACCCCAACCTGCGCCAAATGGGACAAAACCTTTACCACGACATGTTGATGCCTCTCCATGATAGCGTGCCAAGTTTCATGAATTTTAGACGAGTTTTGGATTTACTAGAATTTAAAAACCAGGTATCTCAATGTTTGCGGCCGAGTGACGATGGCGCCGTGCTGGACATTCATTCCCAATTCTTGCATGGGACCTAAGCATGCACCCAAGGACCAAAGATTTGATTTTTCAACCAATTTATATGCACCGGAGCATGTGCATGTAGTTCAAATTTAAATTATGCACATAAATGCATTGAAACCTCACTTAATGCATAAAAATGTCCAAACGAACACCTAAGAATCACAAAAAATAACAGAACACTCCTGTTGTTCTATGTTGACACGAGAAAAAAAATTGAAAGCAATTAGAGGCAATGGATATCGTTTCGCCCCCAAAGTTGGGTCATTCCCTACCAAAACCATCATGCTTATTATGAGAAGCTCTTATTTGTGAGAAGCATATACCCAAACCAGTCGCAAATGGGACAAAAACATTACCACGGCATGTTGATGCCGCTCCATGATAGCATGCCAAGTTTCATGAATTTCAGACGAGTTTTGGATTTACTTGAATTTAAAAACCAGGTATCTCAATGTTTGCGGCCGAGTGACGGTGCCACAGTGCTTGACATTCATTCCCATTTTTTGCATGGACCTAAGCATGCACCCAAGGACCAATGATTTGATTTTTCAACCAATTTATATGCACCGGAGCATGTGCATGTAGTTCCAATTTGAATTATGCACATAAGTGCAATGAAAACTCACTTAATGCATAAAAATGTCCAAACGAACCCCGAAAAATCACAAAAATAACAAAACACTCATGTTGTTCTATGTGGACATGAGAAAAAAATTGAAAGCAATTAGAGGCAATGGATATCGTTTCGCCCCCAAAGTTGGGGTGTTCCCTACCAAAACCATCATGCTTGTTGTGAGAAGCTCTGGTTTGTGAGAAGCACATACCGAAACCTGCCCCAAATGGGATAAAAACTTTACCACGACATGTTGATGCCGCTTCATGATAGCATGCCAAGTTTCATGAATTTTAGATGAGTTTTGGATTAGTATATTTTAAAAACGAGGTATCTCAATGTTTGCGGCCAAGTGACGGTGGGGCGGTGCTGGACATTCATTCCCATTTCTTGCATGGGACCTAAGCATGCACCCGAGGACCAAAGATTTGATTTTTCAACCAATTTATATGCACCAGAGTATGTGCATGTAGTTGAAATTTAAATTAGACACATAAATGCATTGAAAACTCACTTAATAAGTAAAAATGTCCAAACGAACCCTGAAAAATCACAAAAATTAACACAACACTCTTGTTGTTCTATGTTGACACGAGAAAAAAATTGAAAGCAATTAGAGGCAATGGATATCGTTTCGCCCCAAAAGTTGGGTCATTCCCTACCAAAACCATCATGCTTCTTGTGAGAAGCTCTGGTTTGTGAGAAGCATATACCCAAACCTGCCCCAAATGGGACAAAAACTTTACCACGGCATGTTGAAGCCGGTCCATGATAGCATGCCAAGTTTCATGAATTTCAGACGAGTGTTGGATTTACAAGAATTTAAAACCAGGTATCTCAATGTTTGTGGCCGAGTGACGGTGGCACGGTGCTTGACATTCATTCCCATTTCTTGCATGGGACCTAAGCATGCACCCAAGGACCAAAGATTTGATTTTTCATCCAATTTATATGCACCGGAGCATGTGCATGTAGTTCAAATTTGAATTATGCACATAAATGCATTAAAACTCACTTAATGCATAAAAATGTCCAAAGGAACCCCGAAAAATCACAATAAAAAACACAACACTCCTGTTGTTCTATGTTGGGGCATTCCCTACTTAAACCATCATGCTTGTTGTGAGAAGCTCTGGTTTGTGAGAAGCATATACCCAAACCTACCCCAAATGCGACAAAAACTTTACCACGACATGTTAATGCCGCTCCATGATAGCATGCCAAGTTTCATGAATTTCAGATGAGTTTTGGATTTACTAGAATTTAAAAACCAGCTATCTCAATGTTTGCGGCCGAGTGACGGTGGCACAGTGCTTGACATTCATTCCCATTTTTTGCATGGGACCTAAGTATGCACCCAAGGACCAATGATTTCATTTTTCAACCAATTTATATGCACCGGAGCATGTGCATGTAGTTCAAATTTGAATTATGCACATAAATGCATTGAAAACTAACTTCATGGATAAAAATGTCCAAACGAACACAAAAAAATCACAAAAATAACACAACACTATTGTTGTTCCATGTTGACATGAGAAAAAAAGTTGAAAGCAATTAGAGGCAATGGATATCGTTTGCCCCCAAAGCTGGGGCATTCCCTACCAAAACTATCATGCTTGTTGTGAGAAGCTCTGGTTTGTGAGAAGCATATACCCAAACCTGCCCCAAATGGGACAAAAACTTTACCACGACATGTTGATGCCGCTCCATGATAGCATGCCAAGTTTCATGAATATCGGACGAGTTTTGCATTTACTAGAATTTTAAAACCAATGTTTGCGGCCGAGTGACAGTGACATGGTGCTTGACATTCATTCCCATTTCTTGCATGCGACCTAAGCATGCACCCAAGGATCAAAGATTTGATTTTTCAACCAATGTATATGTACCAGAGCATGTGCATGTAGTTCAACTTTGAATTATGCACATAAATGCATTCAAAACTCACTTAATGCATAAAAATGTCCAAACGAACCCCGAAAAATCACAAAAATACCACAACATTCATGTTGTTCTATGTTGACACGAGAAAAAATTGAAAGCAATTAGAGGCAATGGATATCGTTTCGCCCCCAAAGTTGGGGAGTTCCCTACCAAAATCATCATGCTTGTTGTGAGAAGCTCTTGTTTGTGAGAAGCATATACCCAAACCTGCCCCAAATGGGAAAAAAACTTTACCACGGCATGTTGATGCCGCTCCATGATAGCATGCCAAGTTTCATGAATTTCAGACGAGTTTTGGATTTACTAGAATTTAAAAACCATGTATCTCAATGCTTGTGGCCGAATGACGGTGGCACGGTGCTGGACATTCATTCCC
Organism: Triticum dicoccoides; assembly: GCF_002162155.2. NCBI lineage: Eukaryota > Viridiplantae > Streptophyta > Magnoliopsida > Poales > Poaceae > Triticum > Triticum dicoccoides. The sequence continues at coordinate 340,116,331 of NC_041390.1, read as the reverse complement.
ATTTCTAGCATGGGACCTAAGCATGCACCCGAGGACCAAAGATTTGATTTTTCAACCAATTTATATGCACCAGAGCATGTGCATGTAGTTTCAATTTAAATTAAACACATAAATGCATTGAAAACTCACTTAATGCATAAAAATGTCCAAATGAACCCTGAAAAAGCACAAAAAATAACACAACACACCTGTTGTTCTATGTTGACACGAGAAAAAAATTGAAACCAATAAGAGGCAATGGATATCGTTTCACCCCCAAAGTTGGGGCGTTCCCTACCGAAACCATCATGCTTCTTGTGAGAAGCTCTGGTTTGTGAGAAGCATATACCCAAACCTGCCCCAAATGGGACAAAAACTTTACCACGGCATGTTGAAGCCGCTCCATGATAGCATGCCAAGTTTCATGAATTTCAGACGAGTGTTGGATTTACAAGAATTTAAAACCAGGTATCTCAATGTTTGTGGCCGAGTGACGGTGGCACGGTGCTTGACATTCATTCCCATTTCTTGCATGGGACCTAAGCATGCACCCAAGGACCAAAGATTTGATTTTTCAACCAATTTATATGCACCGGAGCATGTGCATGTAGTTCAAATTTGAATTATGCACATAAATGCATTAAAACTCACTTAATGCATAAAAATGTCCAAAGGAACCCCGAAAAATCACAATAAAAAACACAACACTCCTGTTGTTCTATGTTGGGGCATTCCCTACTTAAACCATCATGCTTGTTGTGAGAAGCTCTAGTTTGTGAGAAGCATATACCCAAACCTACCCCAAATGCGACAAAAACTTTACCACGACATGTTGATGCCGCTCCATGATAGCATGCCAAGTTTCATGAATTTTAGATGAGTTTTGGATTTACTAGAATTTAAAAACCAGGTATCTCAATGTTTGCGGCCGAGTGACGGTGGCACAGTGCTTGACATTCATTCCCATTTTTTGCATGGGACCTAAGTATGCACCCAAGGACCAATGATTTCATTTTTCAACCAATTTATATGCACCGGAGCATGTGCATGTAGTTCAAATTTGAATTATGCACATAAATGCATTGAAAACTAACTTCATGGATAAAAATGTCCAAACGAAAACAAAAAAATCACAAAAATAACACAACACTATTGTTGTTCCATGTTGACATGAGAAAAAAAGTTGAAAGCAATTAGAGGCAATGGATATCGTTTGCACCCAAAGCTGGGGCATTCCCTACCAAAACTATCATGCTTGTTGTGAGAAGCTCTGATTTGTGAGAAGCATATACCCAAACCTGCCCCAAATGGGACAAAAACTTTACCACGACATGTTGATGCCGCTCCATGATAGCATGCCAAGTTTCATGAATATCGGACGAGTTTTGCATTTACTAGAATTTTAAAACCAGGTATCTCAATGTTTGCGGCCGAGTGACAGTGACATGGTGCTTGACATTCATTCCCATTTCTTGCATGCGACCTAAGCATGCACCCAAGGATCAAAGATTTGATTTTTCAACCAATGTATATGTACCAGAGCATGTGCATGTAGTTCAACTTTGAATTATGCACATAAATGCATTCAAAACTCACTTAATGCATAAAAATGTCCAAACGAACCCCGAAAAATCACAAAAATACCACAACATTCATGTTGTTCTATGTTGACACGAGAAAAAATTGAAAGCAATTAGAGGCAATGGATATCGTTTCGCCCCCAAAGTTGGGGAGTTCCCTACCAAAATCATCATGCTTGTTGTGAGAAGCTCTTGTTTGTGAGAAGCATATACCCAAACCTGCCCCAAATGGGAAAAAAACTTTACCACGGCATGTTGATGCCGCTCCATGATAGCATGCCAAGTTTCATGAATTTCAGACGAGTTTTGGATTTACTAGAATTTAAAAACCATGTATCTCAATGCTTGTGGCCGAATGACGGTGGCACGGTGCTGGACATTCATTCCCATTTCTAGCATGGGACCTAAGCATGCACCCGAGGACCAAAGATTTGATTTTTCAACCAATTTATATGCACCGGAGCATGTGCATGTAGTTTCAATTTAAATTAAACACATAAATGCATTGAAAACTCACTTAATGCATAAAAATGTCCAAACGAACCCTGAAAAAGCACAAAAATAACACAACACACCTGTTGTTCTATGTTGACACGAGAAAAAAATTGAAACCAATAAGAGGCAATGGATATCGTTTCACCCCCAAAGTTGGGGCGTTCCCTACCGAAACCATCATGCTTCTTGTGAGAAGCTCTGGTTTGTGAGAAGCATATACCCAAACCTGCCCCAAATGGGACAAAAACTTTACCACGGCATGTTGAAGCCGCTCCATGATAGCATGCCAAGTTTCATGAATTTCAGACGAGTGTTGGATTTACAAGAATTTAAAACCAGGTATCTCAATGTTTGTGGCCGAGTGACGGTGGCACGGTGCTTGACATTCATTCCCATTTCTTGCATGGGACCTAAGCATGCACCCAAGGACCAAAGATTTGATTTTTCAACCAATTTATATGCACCGGAGCATGTGCATGTAGTTCAAATTTGAATTATGCACATAAATGCATTAAAACTCACTTAATGCATAAAAATGTCCAAAGGAACCCCGAAAAATCACAATAAAAAACACAACACTCCTGTTGTTCTATGTTGGGGCATTCCCTACTTAAACCATCATGCTTGTTGTGAGAAGCTCTGGTTTGTGGGAAGCATATACCCAAACCTACCCCAAATGCGACAAAAACTTTACCACGACATGTTGATGCCGCTCCATGATAGCATGCCAAGTTTCATGAATTTCAGATGAGTTTTGGATTTACTAGAATTTAAAAACCAGGTATCTCAATGTTTGCGGCCGAGTGACGGTGGCACAGTGCTTGACATTCATTCCCATTTTTTGCATGGGACCTAAGTATGCACCCAAGGACCAATGATTTCATTTTTCAACCAATTTATATGCACCGGAGCATGTGCATGTAGTTCAAATTTGAATTATGCACATAAATGCATTGAAAACTAACTTCATGGATAAAAATGTCCAAACGAACACAAAAAAATCAAAAAAATAACACAACACTATTGTTGTTCCATGTTGACATGAGAAAAAAAGTTGAAAGCAATTAGAGGCAATGGATATCGTTTGCCCCCAAAGCTGGGGCATTCCCTACCAAAACTATCATGCTTGTTGTGAGAAGCTCTGGTTTGTGAGAAGCATATACCCAAACCTGCCCCAAATGGGACAAAAACTTTACCACGACATGTTGATGCCGCTCCATGATAGCATGCCAAGTTTCATGAATATCGGACGAGTTTTGCATTTACTAGAATTTTAAAACCAGGTATCTCAATGTTTGCGGCCGAGTGACAGTGCAATGGTGCTTGACATTCATTCCCATTTCTTGCATGCGACCTAAGCATGCACCCAAGGATCAAAGATTTGATTTTTCAACCAATGTATATGTACCAGAGCATGTGCATGTAGTTCAACTTTGAATTATGCACATAAATGCATTCAAAACTCACTTAATGCATAAAAATGTCCAAACGAACCCCGAAAAATCACAAAAATACCACAACATTCATGTTGTTCTATGTTGACACGAGAAAAAATTGAAAGCAATTAGAGGCAATGGATATCGTTTCGCCCCCAAAGTTGGGGAGTTCCCTACCAAAATCATCATGCTTGTTGTGAGAAGCTCTTGTTTGTGAGAAGCATATACCCAAACCTGCCCCAAATGGGAAAAAAACTTTACCACGGCATGTTGATGCCGCTCCATGATAGCATGCCAAGTTTCATGAATTTCAGACGAGTTTTGGATTTACTAGAATTTAAAAACCATGTATCTCAATGCTTGTGGCCGAATGACGGTGGCACGGTGCTGGACATTCATTCCCATTTCTAGCATGGGACCTAAGCATGCACCCGAGGACCAAAGATTTGATTTTTCAACCAATTTATATGCACCGGAGCATGTGCATGTAGTTTCAATTTAAATTAAACACAGAAATGCATTGAAAACTCACTTAATGCATAAAAATGTCCAAACGAACCCTGAAAAAGCACAAAAAATAACACAACACACCTGTTGTTCTATGTTGACACGAGAAAAAAATTGAAACCAATAATTGGCAATGGATATCGTTTCACCCCCAAAGTTGGGGCGTTCCCTACCGAAACCATCATGCTTCTTGTGAGAAGCATATACCCAAACCTGCCCCAAATGGGACAAAAACATTAGCACGGCATGTTGATGCCGCTTCATGATAGCATGCCAAGTTTCATGAATTTTAGATGAGTTTTGGATTTACTAGAATTTAAAAACCATGTATCTCAATGTTTGCGGCCGAGTGACGGTGGTGCGGTGTTGGACATTCATTCGTTCCCATTTCTTGCATGGGACCTAAGCAAGCACCCAAGGACCAAAGATTTGATTTTTTTCCAACCAATTTATATGCATCGGAGCATGTGCATGTAATTCAAATTTAAATTATGCACATAAATGCATTGAAAACTCACTTAATGCATAAAAATGTCCAAACGAACCCCAAAATATCACAAAAAATAACACAACACTCCTGTTGTTCTATGTTGACACGAGAAAAATTTGAAAGCAAGTAGGGGCAATGGATATCATTTTGCCCTGAAAGTTGGGTCATTCCCTACTGAAACCATCATGCTTGTTGTGAGAAGCTCATGTTTGTGAGAAGCATATACCCAAACCTGGCCCAAATGGGACAAAAACTTTACCATGGCATGTTGATGCCGCTTCATGATAGCATGCAAAGTTTCATGAATTTCAAATGAGTTTTGGATTTACTAGAATTTAAAAACTAGGTATCTCAATGTTTGCGGCCGAGTGACGGTAGCACGATGCTTGACATTCATTCCCATTTCTTGCATGGGACCTAAGCATGCACCCAAGGACCAAAGATTTGATTTTTCAACCAACTTATATGCACCGGAGCATTTGCATGTAGTTCAAATTTGAATTATGCACATAAATGCATTCAAAACTCACTAAATGCATAAAAATGTCCAAAGGAACCCCAAAAAATCACAACGAAATAACACAACACTCCTATTTTTCTACGTTGACACAAGAACAAATTTGAAAGCAATTAGAGGCATTGGATATCGGTTCGCCCCCAAAGTTGGGGCTTTCCCTACCGAAACTATCATGCTTGCTGTGAGAAGCTCTGGTTTGTGAGAAGCATATACCCAAACCTACCCCAAATGGGACAAAAACTTTACCACGACATGTTGATGCCGCTCCATTATCGCATGCCAAGTTTCATGAATTTCAGACGAGTTTTGGATTTACTATAATTTAAAACAAGGTATCTCAATGTTTGCGGCCGAATGACGGTGGCACGGTGCTTGACATTCATTACCATTTTTTGCATGGGACCTAAGTATGCACCCAAGGACCAAGGATATGATTTTTCAACCAATTTATATGCACCAGAGCATGTGCATGTAGTTCAAATTTAAATTATGCACATAAATGCATTGAAAGCTCACTTAATGCTTAAAAATGTCCAAACGAACCCCGAAAAATCACAAAAATAACACAACACTCATGTTGTTCTATGTTGACACGAGAAAAATTTGAAAGCAATTAGAGGCAATGGATATCATTTTGCCCCGAAAGTTGGTTCATTCCCTACTGAAACCATCATGCTTGTTGTGAGAAGCTCTGGTTTGTGAGAAGCATATACCCAAACCTGGCCCAAATGGGACAAAAACTTTACCATGGCATGTTGATGCCGCTTGATGATAGCATGCAAAGTTTCATGAATTTCAAACGAGTTTTGGATTTACTAGAATTTAAAAACCAGGTATCTCAATGTTTGCGGCCGAGTGACGGTGGCACGATGCTTGACATTCATTCCCATTTCTTGCATGGGACCTAACCATGCACTCGAGGACCAAAGATTTGATTTTTTAACCAACTTATATGCACCGGAGCATTTGCATGTAGTTCAAATTTGAATTATGCACATAATTGCATTCAAAACTCACTAAATGCATAAAAATGTCCAAAGGAACCCCAAAAAATCACAACGAAATAACACAACACTCCTATTTTTCTACGTTGACACAAGAACAAATTTGAAAGCAATTAGAGGCATTGGATAAAGGTTCGCCCCCAAAGTTGGGGCTTTCCCTACCGAAACTATCATGCTTGCTGTGAGAAGCTCTGGTTTGTGAGAAGCATATACCCAAACCTACCCCAAATGGGACAAAAACTTTACCACGACATGTTGATGCCGCTCCATTATCGCATGCCAAGTTTCATGAATTTCAGACGAGTTTTGGATTTACTATAATTTAAAACAAGGTATCTCAATGTTTGCGGCCGAATGACGGTGGCACGGTGCTTGACATTCATTACCATTTTTTGCATGGGACCTAAGTATGCACCCAAGGACCAAAGATATGATTTTTCAACCAATTTATATGCACCAGAGCATGTGCATGTAGTCCAAATTTAAATTATGCACATAAATGCATTGAAAGCTCACTTAATGCTTAAAAATGTCCAAACGAACCCCGAAAAATCACAAAAATAACACAACACTCATGTTGTTCTATGTTGACACGAGAAAAATTTGAAAGCAATTAGAGGCAATGGATATCATTTTGCCCCGAAAGTTGGTTCATTCCCTACTGAAACCATCATGCTTGTTGTGAGAAGCTCTGGTTTGTGAGAAGCATATACCCAAACCTGGCCCAAATGGGACAAAAACTTTACCATGGCATGTTGATGCCGCTTCATGATAGCATGCAAAGTTTCATGAATTTCAAACGAGTTTTGGATTTACTAGAATTTAAAAACCAGGTATATCAATGTTTGCGGCCGAGTGACGGTGGCACGATGCTTGACATTCATTCCCATTTCTTGCATGGGACCTAACCATGCACCCGAGGACCAAAGATTTGATTTTTTAACCAACTTATATGCACCGCAGCATTTGCATGTAGTTCAAATTTGAATTATGCACATAAATGCATTCAAAACTCACTAAATGCATAAAAATGTCCAAAGGAACCCCAAAAAATCACAACGAAATAACACAACACTCCTATTTTTCTACGTTGACACAAGAACAAATTTGAAAGCAATTAGAGGCATTGGATATCGGTTCGCCCCCAAAGTTGGGGCTTTCCCTACCGAAACTATCATGCTTGCTGTGAGAAGCTCTGGTTTGTGAGAAGCATATACCCAAACCTACCCCAAATGGGACAAAAACTATACCACGACATGTTGATGCCGCTCCATTATCGCATGCCAAGTTTCATGAATTTCAGACGTGTTTTGGATTTACTATAATTTAAAACAAGGTATCTCAATGTTTGCGGCCGAATGACGGTGGCACGGTGCTTGACATTCATTACCATTTTTTGCATGGGACCTAAGTATGCACCCAAGGACCAAAGATATGATTTTTCAACCAATTTATACGCACCAGAGCATGTGCATGTAGTTCAAATTTAAATTATGCACATAAATGCATTGAAAGCTCACTTAATGCTTAAAAATGTCCAAACGAACCCCGAAAAATCACAAAAATAACACAACACTCATGTTGTTCTATGTTGACACGAGAAAAATTTGAAAGCAATTAGAGGCAATGGATATCATTTTGCCCCGAAAGTTGGTTCATTCCCTACTGAAACCATCATGCTTGTTGTGAGAAGCTCTGGTTTGTGAGAAGCATATACCCAAACCTGGCCCAAATGGGACAAAAACTTTACCATGGCATGTTGATGCCGCTTCATGATAGCATGCAAAGTTTCATGAATTTCAAACGAGTTTTGGATTTACTAGAATTTAAAAACCAGGTATCTCAATGTTTGCGGCCGAGTGACGGTGGCACGATGCTTGACATTCATTCCCATTTCTTGCATGGGACCTAACCATGCACCCGAGGACCAAAGATTTGATTTTTTAACCAACTTATATGCACCGGAGCATTTGCATGTAGTTCAAATTTGAATTATGCACATAAATGCATTCAAAACTCACTAAATGCATAAAAATGTCCAAAGGAACACCAAAACATCACAACGAAATAACACAACACTCCTATTTTTCTACGTTGACACAAGAACAAATTTGAAAGCAATTGGAGGCATTGGATATCGGTTCGCCCCCAAAGTTGGGGCTTTCCCTACCGAAACTATCATGCTTGCTGTGAGAAGCTCTGGTTTGTGAGAAGCATATACCCAAACCTACCCCAAATGGGACAAAAACTTTACCACGACATGTTGATGCCACTCCATTATCGCATGCCAAGTTTCATGAATTTCAGACGAGTTTTGGATTTACTATAATTTAAAACAAGGTATCTCAATGTTTGCGGCCGAATGACGGTGGCACGGTGCTTGACATTCATTACCATTTTTTGCATGGGACCTAAGTATGCACCCAAGGACCAAAGATATGATTTTTCAACCAATTTATATGCACCAGAGCATGTGTATGTAGTTCAAATTTAAATTATGCACATAAATGCATTGAAAGCTCACTTAATGCTTAAAAATGTCCAAACGAACCCCGAAAAATCACAAAAATAACACAACACTCATGTTGTTCTATGTTGACACGAGAAAAATTAGAAAGCAATTAGAGGAAATGGATATCATTTTGCCCCGAAAGTTGGTTCATTCCCTACTGAAACCATCATGCTTGTTGTGAGAAGCTCTGGTTTGTGAGAAGCATATACCCAAACCTGGCCCAAATGGGACAAAAACTTTACCATGGCAGGTTGATGCCGCTTCATGATAGCATGCAAAGTTTCATGAATTTCAAATGAGTTTTGGATTTACTAGAATTTAAAAACCAGGTATCTCAATGTTTGCGGCCGAGTGACGGTGGCACGATGCTTGACATTCATTCCCATTTCTTGCATGGGACCTAACCATGCACTCGAGGACCAAAGATTTGATTTTTTAACCAACTTATATGCACCGGAGCATTTGCATGTAGTTCAAATTTGAATTATGCACATAAATGCATTCAAAACTCACTAAATGCATAAAAATGTCCAAAGGAACCCCAAAAAATCACAACAAAATAACACAACACTCCTATTTTTCTGCGTTGAGACAAGAACAAATTTGAAAGCAATTGGAGGCATTGGATATCGGTTCGCCCCCAAAGTTGGGGCTTTCCCTACCGAAACCATCATGCTTGCTGTGAGAAGCTCTGGTTTGTGAGAAGCATATATCCAAACCTACCCCAAATGGGACAAAAACTTTACCACGACATGTTGATGCCGCTCCATTATCGCATGCCAAGTTTCATGAATTTCAGACGAGTTTTGGATTTACTATAATTTAAAACAAGGTATCTCAATGTTTGCGGCCGAATGACGGTGGCACGGTGCTTGACATTCATTACCATTTTTTGCATGGGACCTAAGTATGCACCCAAGGACCAAAGATGTGATTTTTCAACCAATTTATATGCACCAGAGCATGTGCATGTAGTTCAAATTTGAATGATGCACATAAATGCATTGAAAGCTCACTTAATGCTTAAAAATGTCCAAACGAACTCTGAAAAATCACAAAAATAACACAACACTCATGTTGTTCCATGTTGACACGAGAAAAAAAGTTGAAAGTAATTAGAGAAAAAAAGTTGGGGTGTTCCCTACCAAAACTATCATGCTTGTTGTGAGAAGCTCTGGTTTGTGAGAAGCATATACACAAACCTGCCCCAAATGGGACAAAAACTTTACCACGACATGTTGATGCCGCTCCATGATAGCATGCCAAGTTTCATGAATATCAGATGAGTTTGGAATTTACTAGAATTTTAAAACAAGGTATCTCAATGTTTGCGGCCGAGTGACGGTGACATGGTGCTTGACATTCATTCCCATTTCTTGCATGCGACCTAAGCATGCACCCAAGGATCAAATATTTGATTTTTCAACCAATGTATATGTACCAGAGCATGTGCATGTAGTTCAAATTTGAATTATGCACATAAATGCATTGAATGTCACTTAATGCATAAAAATGTCCAAACGAACCCCGAATAATCACAAAAATAACACAACATTCATGTTGTTCTATGTTGACATGAGAAAAAATTGAAAGCAATTAGAGGCAATGGATATCGTTTCGCCCCCAAACTTGGGGAGTTCCCTACCAAAATCATCATGCTTGTTGTGAGAAGCTCTTGTTTGTGAGAAGCATATACCCAAACCTGCACCAAATGGGAAAAAAACTTTACCACGACATGTTGATGCCGCTCCATGATAGCATGCCAACTTTCATGAATTTCAGACGAGTTTTGGATTTACTAGAATTTAAAAACCAAGTATCTCAATCCTTGCGGCCGAATGACGGTGGCACAGTGCTGGACATTCATTCCCATTTCTTGCATGGGACCTAAGCATGCACCCAAGGACCAAAGATTTGATTTTTCAACCAATTTATATGCACCGGAGCATGTGCATGTAGTTCAAATTTAAATTAAACACATAAATGCATTGAAAACTCACTTAACGCATAAAAATGTCCAAACGAACCCCGAAAAATCCCAAAAAATAACACAGCACTCCTGTTGTTCTATGTTGACACGAGAAAAAATTTCAAAGCAATAAGAGGCAATGGATATCGTTTCACCCCCAAAGTTGGGGCATTCCCTACCGAAACCATCATGCTTGTTGTGAGAAGCATACACCCAAACCTGCCCCAAATGGGACAAAAACATTAGCACGCCATGTTGATGCTGCTCCATGATAGCATGCCAAGTTTCATGAATTTTTGATGAGTTTTGGATTTACTAGAATTTAAATACCAGGTATCTCAATGTTTGCGGCCGAGTGACGGTGGCGCGGTGTTGGACATTCATTCATTCCCATTTCTTGCATGGGACCTAAGCAAGCACCCAAGGACCAAATATTTGATTTTTTCAACCAATTTATATGCACCAGAGCATGTGCATTGAAAACTCACTTAATGCATAAAAATGTCCAAACGAACCCCGAAATATCACAAAAAATAACACAACACTCCTGTTGTTCTATGTTGACACGAGAAAAACTTGAAAGCAATTAGAGGCAATGGATATCATTTTGCCCCCAAAGTTGGGTCATTCCCTACCGAAACCATCATGCTTGTTGTGAGAGGCTCTAATTTGTGAGAAGCATATACCCAAACCTGCCCCAAATGGGACAAAAACTTTACCATGGCATGTTGATGCCGCTTCATGATAGCTTGCAAAGTTTCATGAATTTCGAACGAGTTTTGGATTTACTAGAATTTAAAAACCAGGTATCTCAATGTTTGCGGCCGAGTGACTGTGGCACGATGCTTGACATTCATTCCCATTTCTTGCATGGGACCTAAGAATGCACCCAAGGACCAAAGATTTGATTTTTCAACCAACTTATATGCACCGGAGCATTTGCATGTAGTTCAAATTTGAATTATGCACATAAATGCATTCAAAACTCACTAAATGCATAAAAATGTCCAAAGGAACCCCAAAAAATCACAAAAAAATAACACAACACTCCTATTTTTCTACGTTGGCACAAGAACAAATTTGAAAGCAATTAGAGGCAGTGGATATCGGTTCGCCCCCTAAGTTGGGGCTTTCTCGACTGAAACCATCATGCTTGCTGTGAGAAGCTCTGGTTTGTGAGAAGCATATACCCAAACCTACCCCAAATTGGACAAAAACTTTACCATGACATGTTGATGCCGCTCCATGATAGCATGCCAAGTTTCATGAATTTCAGACGAGTTTTGGATTTACTATAATTTAAAACAAGGTATCTTAATGTTTGCGGCTGAGTGACGGTGGCACAGTGCTTGACATTCATTCCCATTCCTTGCATGCGACCTAAGCATGCACCCAAGGATCAAATATTTGATTTTTCAACCAATGTATATGTACCAAAGCATGTGCATGTAGTTCAAATTTGAATTATGCACATAAATGCATTGAAATGTCACTTAATGCATAAAAATGTCCAAACGAACCCCGAAAAATCACAAAAATAACACAACATTCATGTTGTTCTATGTTGACACGAGAAAAAAATTGAAAGCAATTAGAGGCAATGGATATCGTTTCGCCCCCAAACTTGGGGAGTTCCCTACCAAAATCATCATGCTTGTTGTGAGAAGCTCTTGTTTGTGAGAAGCATATACCCAAACCTGCCCCAAATGGGAAAAAAACTTTACCACGGCATGTTGATGCCTTTCCATGATAGCATGGCAAGTTTCATGAATTTCAGACGAGTTTTGGATTTACTATAATTTAAAAACCAAGTATCTCAATGCTTGCGGCCGAATGACGGTGGCACAGTGCTGGACATTCATTCCCATTTCTTGCATGGGACCTAAGCATGCACCCAAGGACCAAAGATTTGATTTTTCAACCAATTTATATGCACCGGAGTATGTGCATGTAGTTGAAATTTAAATTAGACACATAAATGCATTGAAAACTCACTTAATAAGTAAAAATGTCCAAACGAACCCTGAAAAATCACAAAAATTAACACAACACTCCTCTTGTTCTATGTTGACATGAGAAAAAATTTGAAAGCAATAAGAGGCAATGGATATCGTTTCACCCCCAAAGTTGGGGCGTTCCCTACCGAAACCATCATGCTTGTTGTGAGAAGCTCTTGTTTGTGAGAAGCATATACCCAAACTTGCCCCAAATGGGAAAAAAACTTTACCACGACATGTTGATGCTGCTCCATGATAGCATGCCAAGTTTCATGAATTTTAGACGAGTTTTGGATTTACTAGAATTTAAAAACCAAGTATCTCAATGCTTGCGGCCGAATGACGGTGGCACGGTGCTGGACATTCATTCCCATTTCTTGCATGGGACCTAAGCATGCACCCGAGGACTAAAGATTTGATTTTTCAACCAATTTATATGCACCGGAGCATGTGCAGGTAGTTCAAATTTAAATTAAACACATAAATGCATTGAAAACTCACTTAATGCCTAAAAATGTCCAAACGAACCCCGAAAAATCACAAAAAATAACACAACACTCCTGTTGTTCTATGTTGACACGAGAAAAAATTTGAAAGCAATAAGAGGCAATGGATATCATTTCACCCCCAAAGTTGGGGCGTTCCCTACCAAAACCATCATGCTTGTTGTGAGAAGCATATATCCAAACCTCCCCCAAATGCGACAAAAACATTAGCACGGCATGTTGATCCCGCTCCATGATAGCATGCCAAGTTTCATGAATTTTAGATGAGTTCTGGATTTACTAGAATTTAAAAACCAGGTATCTCAATATTTGCGGCCGAGTGACGGTGGAGCGGTGTTGCACATTCATTCATTCCCATTTCTTGCATGGGACCTAAGCAAGCACCCAAGGACCAAAGATTTGATTTTTCAACCAATTTATATGCACCGGAGCATGTGCATGTAGTTCAAATTTAAATTATGCACATAAATGCATTGAAAACTCACTTAATGCATAAAAATGTCCAAACGAACCCCGAAATATCACAAAATATAACACAACACTCCTGTTGTTCTACGTTGACACGAGAAAATTTTGAAAGCGATTAGAGGCAATGGATATCATTTTGCCCCCAAAGTTGGGTCATTCCCTACCGAAACCATCATGCTTGTTGTGAGAAGCTCTGGTTTTTGAGAAGCATATACCCAAACCTGCCCCAAATGGGACAAAAACTTTACCATGGCATGTTGATGCCGCTTCATGATAGCATGCAAAGCTTCATGAATTTCAAACGAGTTTTGGATTTACTAGAATTTAAAAACTAGGTATCTCAATGTTTGGGCCCGAGTGACGGTGGCACGATGCTTGACATTCATTCCCATTTCTTGCATGGGACCTAAGCATGCACCCAAGGACCAAAGATTTGATTTTTCAACCAACTTATATGTACCGGAGCATTTGCATGTAGTTCAAATTTGAATTATGCACATAAATGCATTCAAAACTCACTAAATGCATAAAAATGTCCAAAGGAACCCCAAAAAATCACAAAAAAATAACACAACACTCCTATTTTTCTACGTTGACACAAGAACAAATTTGAAAGCAATTAGAGGCAGTGGATATCAGTTCGCCCCCTAAGTTGGGGCTTTCTCGACCGAAACCATCATGCTTGCTGTGAGAAGCTCTTGTTTGTGAGAAGCATATACCCAAACCTACCCCAAATTGGACAAAAACTTTACCATGACATGTTGATGCCGCTCCATGATAGCATGCCAAGTTTCATGAATTTCAGACGAGTTTTGGATTTACTATAATTTAAAACAAGGTATCTCAATGTTTGCGGCTGAGTGACGGTGGCACGGTGCTTGACATTCATTCCCATTCCTTGCATGCGACCTAAGCATGCACCCAAGGATCAAATATTTGATTTTTCAACCAATTTATATGTACCAGAGCATGTGCATGTAGTTCAAATTTGAATTATGCACATAAATGCATTGAAATGTCACTTAATGCATAAAAATGTCCAAACGAACCCCGAAAAATCACAAAAATAACACAACATTCATGTTGTTCTATGTTGACACGAGAAAAAAATTGAAAGCAATTAGAGGCAATGGATATCGTTTCGCCCCCAAACTTGGGGAGTTCCCTACCAAAATCATCATGCTTGTTGTGAGAAGCTCTTGTTTGTGAGAAGCATATACCCAAACCTGCCCCAAATGGGAAAAAAACTTTACCACGGCATGTTGATGCCGCTCCATGATACCATGGCAAGTTTCATGAATTTCAGACGAGTTTTGGATTTACTATAATTTAAAAACCAAGTATCTCAATGCTTGCGGCCGAATGACGGTGGCACAGTGCTGGACATTCATTCCCATTTCTTGCATGGGACCTAAGCATGCACCCAAGGACCAAAGATTTGATTTTTCAACCAATTTATATGCACCGGAGCATGTGCATGTAGTTCAAATTTAAATTAAACACATAAATGCATTGAAAATTCACTTAATGCATAAAAATGTCCAAACGAACCCTGAAAAATCACAAAAATTAACACAACACTCCTCTTGTTCTATGTTGACATGAGAAAAAATTTGAAAGCAATAAGAGGCAATGGATATGGTTTCACCCCCAAAGTTGGGGCGTTCCCTACCGAAACCATCATGCTTGTTGTGAAAAGCATACACCCAAACCTGCCCCAAATGGGACAGAAACATTAGCACGGCATGTTGATGCCGCTCCATGATTGCATGCCTAGTTTCATGAATTTTAGATGAGTTTTGGATTTACTAGAATTTAAAAACCAGGTATCTCAATGTTTGCGGCCGAGTGACGGTGGCGCGGTGTTGGACATTCATTCATTCCCATTTCTTCCATGGGACCTAAGCAAGCACCCAAGGACCATAGATTTGATTTTTTCAACCAATTTATATGCACCGGAGCATGTGCATTGAAAACTCACTTAATGCATAAAAATGTCCAAACGAACCCCGAAATATCACAAAAAATAACACAACACTCCTGTTGTTCTACGTTGACACGAGAAAATTTTGAAAACGATTAGAGGCAATGGATATCATTTTCCCCCCAAAGTTGGGTCATTCCCTACCGAAACCATCATGCTTGTTGTGAGAAGCTCTGGTTTGTGAGAAGCATATACCCAAACCTGCCCCAAATGGGACAAAAACTTTACCATGGCATGTTGATGCCGCTTCATGATAGCATGCAAAGCTTCATGAATTTCAAACGAGTTTTGGATTTACTAGAATTTAAAAACTAGGTATCTCAATGTTTGGGGCCGAGTGACGGTGGCACGATGCTTGACATTCATTCCCATTTCTTGCATGGGACCTAAGAATGGACCCAAGGACCAAAGATTTGATTTTTCAACCAACTTATATGTACCGGAGCATTTGCATGTAGTTCAAATTTGAATTATGCACATAAATGCATTCAAAACTCACTAAATGCATAAAAATGTCCAAAGGAACCCCAAAAAGCACAAAAAAATAACACAACACTCCTATTTTTCTACGTTGACACAAGAACAAATTTGAAAGCAATTAGAGGCAGTGGATATCGGTTCGCCCCCAAAGTTGGGGCTTTCCCTACCGAAACCATCATGCTTGCTGTGAGAAGCTCTGGTTTGTGAGAAGCATATACCCAAACCTACCCCAAATGGGACAAAAACTTTACCACGACATGTTGATGCCGCTCCATGATAGCATGCCCAGTTTCATGAATTTCAGATGAGTTTTGGATTTACTATAATTTAAAACAAGGTATCTCAATGTTTGCGGCCGGGTGACGGTGGCACGGTGCTTGACATTCATTCCCATTTTTTGCATGGGACCTAAGTATCCACCCAAGGACCAAAGATTTGATTTTTCAACCAATTTATATGCACCGGAGCATGTGCATGTAGTTCAAATTTGAACTATGCAGATAAATGCATTGAAAGCTCACTTAATGCTTAAAAATGTCCAAACGAACCCCGAAAAATCACAAAAATAACACAACACTCATGTTGTTCCATGTTGACGTGAGAAAAAAAGTTGAAAGCAATTAGAGGCAATGGATATCGTTTGCCCCCAAAGTTGGGGCGTTCCCTACCAAAACTATCATGCTTGTTGTGAGAAGCTCTGGTTTGTGAGAAGCATATACACAAACCTGCCCCAAATGGGACAAAAACTTTACCATGACATGTTGATGCCGCTCCATCATAGCATGCAAAGTTTCATGAATATCAGACGGGTTTTGAAATTACTAGAATTTTAAAACCAGGTATCTCAATGTTTGCGGCCGTGTGACGGTGACATGGTGCTTGACATTCATTCCCATTTCTTGCATGCGACCTAAGCATGCACCCAAGGATCAAAGATTTGATTTTTCAACCAATGTATATGTACCAGAGCATGTGCATGTAGTTCAAATTTGAATTATGCACATAAATGCATTGAAAACTCACTTAATGCATAAAAATGTCCTAACGAACCTCGAAAAACCATAAAAATAACACAACATTCATGTTGTTCTATGTTGACACAAGAAAAATATTGAAAGAAATTAGAGGCAATGGATATCGTTTCGCCCCCAAAGTTGGAGCGTTCCCTACCAAAATCATCATGCTTGTTGCGAGAAGCTCTTGTTTGTGAGAAGCATATACCCAAACCTGCCCCAAATGGGAAAAAAAATTTACCACGACATGTTGATGTCGCTCCATGATAGCATGCCAAGTTTCATGAATTTCAGACGAGTTTTGGATTTACTAGAATTTAAAAACCAGGTATCTCAATGCTTGCGGCCGAGTGACGGTGGCACGGTGCTGGACATTCATTCCCATTTCTTGCATGGGACCTAAGCATGCACCCGAGGACCAAAGATTTGATTTTTCAACCAATTTATATGCACCTGAGCATGTGCATGTAGTTCAAATTTAAATTAGACACATAAATGCATTGAAAACTCACTTAATAAGTAAAAATGTCCAAACGAACCCTGAAAAATCACAAAAATTAACACAACACTCCTGTTGTTCTATGTTGACATGAGAAAAAAATTGAAAGCAATTAGAGGCAATGGATATCGTTTCGCCCCCAAAGTTGGGTCATTCCCTACCAAAACCATCATGCTTCTTGTGAGAAGCTCTGGTTTGTGAGAAGCATATACCCAAACCTACCCTAAATGGGACAAAAACTTTACCACGACATGTTGAAGCCGCTCCATGATAGCATGCCAAGTTTCATGAATTTCAGACGAGTTCTGGATTTACAAGAATGTAAAACCAGGTATCTTAATGTTTGTGGCGGAGTGACGGTGGCACGGTGCTTGACATTCATTCCCATTTCTTACATGGGACCTAAGCATGCACCCAAGGGCCAAAGATTTGATTTTCAACCAATGTATATGCACCAGAGCATGTGCATGTAGTTCAAATTTGAATTATGCACCTAAATGCATTGAAAACTGACTTAATGCATAAAAATGTCCAAACGAGCACTGAATAATTCCAATTCTGTTATGATTACTGTAGATAATAGGTCTAGCAATTCAAACATAGTCCATGGCCGCTGTGACCCCATTATGTAATTCAAATCAAGACAAAAATCAAGTAGACCCCACACAGTTTATTATAACTAACCGTGTGAGATGCAGCACAAAATATCTTCGGACCGTGTCTGAATAAGGGACCATGCCTGGTGATACTTTGCGTGCCAGTTTTTTCGCCGAAGCGATTCCAAATTTGCAGCTTCCACGGAAATATCTACCTCCCCACCCCCTCCCCCTTACCAAAAGCCACATTCCCTCCTTTTCGCCTTCCTTTCCAAGTTGAAACTTTCACTCCTTGCTTGCAGCACCGCTGCCTCCTCACCGGCGAACCCCCTTCATGCTCCTCGGCCTCGCCTATCCAGGCAGGTAATCCACACCCGACCCCCATCCTCCTCCTCCTTCCACAACCCACATGACCCGACCATCGGCGCGAGCGCGACACCTTCCACTCAAATCACTGAACCCTCCACCAAATAAGCGTCGTCCTAAGCCATGGTGCACGTAGTATAGCGAAGACCTCAAGGAGCATTTGGCAGCGGAGAAGCAAATCGCGGCCGCACGCAGGAATGAGGTCGCGATGGCTGCCATTCGTGCCGCCCCCCAGATCTTGGAGGAGCACCTCG
The DNA here is from genome assembly GCF_002162155.2 of Triticum dicoccoides. NCBI lineage: Eukaryota > Viridiplantae > Streptophyta > Magnoliopsida > Poales > Poaceae > Triticum > Triticum dicoccoides. The sequence continues at coordinate 340,097,679 of NC_041390.1, read as the reverse complement.
CCGTCGAGGCCACCGTTGACGCCTCGCGCGCCGACGCCGCAACACGGTTGGCTGCTTTAAATGACAGTTCATGGCGTTTTCTCGAGGCCACCGTCGGTGCCTTCGACGAAGACTACGATGTGTTTTCTCAGCGTGCACGTGCTTACCTCATCTTGAGAGCCAGCAGGTTGGTGCCCAAAGCGGCTTAGGCAACTCACCACTACAACGAGGGCACCCACGATGCGGAAGCCTCACCCTCTTCCATGTCCAAGGAGCCAATCGTCATTGATATCTCCGACAATGAGGAGTAGCTTCTCTTATTAGCTCATTACAAGGACCCATGCTTAGTTTGCTAGCTAGTGCCTTTCCTTAACAAATTCTAGTGAATTGTGCTACCCACGATGCGGAAGCCTCACCCTCTTCCATGTCCAAGGAGCCAATCGTCATCGATATCTCCGACAATGAGGAGTAGCTTGTCTTATTAGCTCACAACAAGGACCCATGCTCAGTTTGCTAGCTACTGCCTTTCCTTAACAAATTCTAGTGAATTGTGCTATCTACTTTCACCATGCAATCTGCTGCTATAGTGTATATGTTCTATATGTCTTGCAATGTGGTGTTCAATTAACTTCTTGGTTCAATTCTGCAAATGTGATGTGTTCAATTCTTCTAGGTGCAATATTTCCAAGTTGTTGAGTATGCTTGGTTTGGTTAACTGTCTGATCTTCTATTAGGAGTATGTTATATTGTTCAATTGGTGTTTAGTTAAGTTCTTGGTTCATTTGTTGTGGCTTGGTTCACTTGTTGTGGTGTTTAGTTAACTACTTGGTTCAATTCTGCAATGCGATGTTCAATTGTTGTGGCTGCATTCTCTTATTGTATACCATGTGAGGAATAAATCAAATTTTGCTGTACTAAATACATGAGAAACAAATACAATTGCTATATTTCCAAGTTGTTAAGCATGCCTTGTTTGGTTAACTATCTGATCTTCTATTAGGAGTATGTTATATTGTGCAATGTGGTGCTCAGTAAACGTTTGGTTCATTTTTTGTGGTGTTTAGTTAACTTCTTGGTTCAATTCTGCAATGCGATGTTCAATTGCCGTGGCTGCATTCTCTTATTATATACCATGTGAGAAATAAATCTAATTTGGTTGTACTAAATAGATGAGAAACAAATACAATTGCTATATTTCCAAGTTGTTAAGCATGCTTGGTTTGGTTAAATGTCTGATCTTCTATTAGGAGTATGTTATATTGTGCAATGTGGTGCTCACTTAATGTTTAGTTCACTTGTTGTGGTGTTTAGTTAACTGCTTGGTTCAATTCTGCAATGCGATGTTTGATTGTTGTGGCTGCATTCTCTTATTGTATACCATGTGAGGAATAAATCAAATTTTGATGCACTTAATACATGAGAAATATATACAAGTGTTATATTTCCTAGTCTTAATCATGCTTGGTTTGGATAAATGGGGTTTCCATGTGGCTTGAATTAATCTGATGAATCTGCAATGTGCTTATTTTTCATCAACATATTTTACTGATAGAATGCGGACCCTTACTTAACCTGATGACTAACTACCTTATATGTGTTGCAAGGAAACAACGGGAAGCACTGATGTTTACAAGATGGTACTAACTATTATACCTTGCCTTTTTTTATTCCTTTGCCCCATTTCCAATATAGAGAAGATATTTATGCACATCCTTGTTTACAGGGTTCATTGATGATTACCTCTCAAACCACCTTTGTGGTCAGGATGCAAGGAAACTTTTCATACAATACCCACGGTTCAATATTGAAGTGTTCCTGAAGAGGTCAAAGGATGGATGGTCAATCATCCACATGCACTGGCCTAAAGTTGCAAAGACCTTCAACATGAATGAATGCTCAATATTTGCCTTCCGCTTCAGCAATTTTCCAGATGAGATGCATCTCTCTATGTACCGTCTATGATGCTAATTTCGAAAGGTTCTAGATGTTGGATGTGAAACTTGCTGCTGGTGCGGTTGTGTAATGCGGTAGCTGAGTGCTGATGCTATATCATGTTGTACTCCGATGTATTTTAATTATGAAATCTTGCTTCCTTAATATGGAAATGGAATATATTATGTGCTTAATATGAATGTCAATTAGATTAGTAAATGGATTATTAATAATAGGCCAATTAGCCCATTAATTGGCCAATTAACTTGCTAATTGGATTTTCTTATTGCAAACGGTTAATGAGAAGACACCGTGGGATCAATGAACAATCACACACGACATTCTCTTCAAAACTGTTTGCGTTACGCCACCTTGCACACAAACGTTTTCCTTGTAGTGACTGTGTGGGATGTATATACGAACGGAAACGTTTAGTGGTGACTGACTGTGTGGGATGTACTTACGACCGGAAATGATTTTTCCTGTATAATTGTATTTTTTAGCCCTACTGTATGTATTTCTGTATTTGAGTGCTCGTCGGTCGCACATGACCTCATTTTGCCGAGCGTGTGTGCCAGGAGGGCATATCCCCAATGGTTACTAGTCCGTGTGGGAAGGACCCCGCTATCGCCCACACTCACTTGGCGATGGTTCCAAATGTTGTCGCGGAAAGGGGTAAAAAACCGTTTGTGTAGGACCGACAAATACCTGTGTTGCCAATTTTTTACCACATCATCTTGGTGGCATGACATTACATCAAGCAAGGTTTCATGCTTTTCTGATCATTTTTTAATTTTTTGGAATTAAAATGCCATGGCACTCCATGCATACATATGCATGTGTCCATGTCGTGAGACCAATATGTTTGAAAATTCTTTCTAATTTACTGCACATGGAATTAACTTGCACACAAGTACACAAATATGATTTTTCAAACCGTTATGGTTAGCCGTTGCATGTAGATGTAGTTAAAATTGGAATTATGGTCATTAAATGGCTCGAAAATCACTTAAATGTCTTTAAAAGGTCAAATGACCCCTAGAATTTCCCTAATTTTCACATTACAGTTATAGTAGTCCATGTTAAACATAGAAAAAAAATTGAAGGTCGTAAGAGGAAGCTATCTCCCGTTCGTCATCAAACATGCATTATTACCTCTCGGAACCACGAGCCTTCTAGTGAGTTGCTCCGGTTTGTGAGAGGTGTTTGTCTAAACTTTCGTCAAACGTGCCAATTTTTTTACCACATCATCTTGGTGGCATGACATTACATCAAGCAAGGTTTCATGTGTTTGTGATATTTTTTAAATTTTTGCGAATTAAAATGCCATGTCACTCCATGCATACATATCCATGTGTCCATGTCGTGAGACAAATATGTTTGAATTTCCTTCTAATTTACTGCACATGGAATTAACTCGCACACAAGTACACAAATATGATTTTTCAAACTGTTATTGTTAGGTGTTGCATGCAGATGTAGTTCAAATTTGAATTGTGGTCATTAAATGGCTAGAAAATCACTTAAATGTCTTTAAAAGGTCAAATGACCCCTATAATTTTCCTAATTTTCACATTACAGTTGTAGTAGTGCATGTTAAACATAGAAAAAAATTGAAGGCCGTAAGAGGAAGCTATCTCCCGTTCGTCATCAAACATGCATTGTTCCCTCTCAGAACCACGAGCCTTCTAGTGAGTTGCTCTGGTTTGTGAGGGGTGTGTGTCCAAACTTCCATCAAAAATGCCAATTTTTTGACCACATCATCTTGGTGGCATGACATTACATCAACCAAGGTTTCATGTGTTTCTTATTTTTTTATTTTTTTGGAATTAGAATGCCATGGCACTCTTACGGTCATTAAATGGCTAGTAAATCACTTAAATGTCATCAAAAGGTTAAATGACCCCCGAAATTTTCCAAAATTTCACATGACAGTTGTATTAGTGCATGTTACACGAAGAAAAAATTGAAGTCCGTAAGAGCAAGCTATCTCCCATTCGTCATCAAACATTCATTGTTCCCTCTCGGAACTATGAGTCTTCTAGTGAGTTGCTCCGGTTTGTGAAGGGTGTGTGTCCAAACTTTCATCACACATGCCAGATTTTTTACCACATCATCTTGGTGGCATGATATTACTTCAACCAAGGTTTCATGTGTTTCTAATATTTTCTTAATTGTTTGGAATTTAAATGCCATGGCACTCTATGCTTAATTGTGTCATAGCCGTTAGACCAATATGTTTGAAAATTCCTTCCAATTTACTGCACATGGAATTAAATCGCACACAAGTACACAAAATACGACTTTTCAAACCGCTATGATTAGCTGTTGCATGTACATGTAGTTCAAATTTCAATTATGGTCATTAAATGGCTAGAAAATCACTTAAATGTCTTAAAATGTCAACTGGCCCCTGAAATTTTCCAAAATTCGACATGACAGTTTTATTAGTACTACAAAATTTCTTTCACATTTAAAACACCATCCATTGCCACTTTACTCCAAATTCATCTTTCACAGCTAATAAAAAATATCTACAACATCACACATAGTTGTTTTGTAGGAACCATTTGCGATGAAAATATATGGGTCTATTTAAGTCTCCCTCCTTAAGCTTCAATGGCTCATCTGCTCCAGTGTCGGCAACCCCCGAATCCCTGAATCCCGATCCCCATTCCTGCACCCCCTTCTTGCAAAGATGACGCCATGGAGATGCTTCGTGAAGACCCGTACGATGGCCGCGTCCCCCACCCCCTCGAGCGCCGCCGCCTGCGCCGAGAGCGCGGCCGACTACGCCGAGAGTGTCGCCGCATCCACATTGAGCGCGGCCGCTTTTGCCGAGAGGATGTTTGCGGCAATCGACAGGGCAGCAGCAGCAGCCGAGGCGGCTGCAACTGCTACTTGCGACGGCGGATGCAAACGCCAAGAGTGCTTGAGCCACCGTATGTGCCGCCGATGTCGCCCTGGCCTGGGTCGAGGCCATCCGTGCCAAGATCAAGGATGCACACACCAAGATATTCCAGGCCACCTTGGACTCCAGCATGCAACCCACATCTGAAAAGGCGGCGGCAGTCATGGAGCACCTGCTTCCTCATGAGGTCGCCGAGCGGGAGCTGGAGATGCAGGGGGCGGCGGAGATCGAGGAGCGCCGGGAGGACGAGTTGCGTGTGGACGAGGTCAAGGTAGAGAAGAGTCTGTCCATCGAGGAATCGGCGGTGGACTACCAACGCGAGCTCTAGCACAACCACTAGTACGAGTACTACATCCTTGAGGGCGTCGCGGAGGACGAGGATGAGGACGAGGACGCGGTCGACTTCAGCAAGGGGGACGCCGAGTCCACCAACAGCGGCATGTTGCCCGGACAAGTCATCGACGTCTCATCTCACACCGGCGATGCATAGGCTGGCACGGCGGCCGATTTGTCAAAATTATGCGTAGTTAGGCTTTGTTTTTAATGCTGGTCTTTTCTTAGAGAAATGTTTTGGTCAATTATCTCTATTTAATTACTAAAATTGCTTGATTCAGTAAGTGTGGTCTGTCTACTGTATGCTCTTTTGTATGCCCAAATTAGCAAGCGATGTTAAATTATGCAATGACATACCCAGGGAAATGAAAACCAATATTTGAATTATCGAACTCATCCCATGTGCGTAAAGCAGAAGAATCATTTGTCATGCACACAATCATTCAAAGTGAAAGGTCCGCGCGCAAAGTTTCCCTCCACATTTCGAAAATTTTGGCCTCTTCTCCACTTCTCCACCCCGCCCTCTTCCCCGCTTCCCCACCCCCTTTTCTCCCCGACCACAAGTAACATTTCCCCTGTTTCCTCCTTCCTTCCTTCCTTCCTAAGCAATAGCCACTTCCTCACTCTCGCCGTCTCGCATCCAACCGCCGAGGTTGCCATGGTCTTCTTCAAAGACCTCTCCAGCAGTTTCTCCTCCGGTGACGACTCCTTCACCACCTGGGTATGCCTCTCTTCTCTCTCTCGGGCTATGACTTGGAATGAATGTTTTTTTACATAGCGGTCGATTTGGGTCATTTCTTCCTCTTGTAGCTCCCTAGGACCATCAGTGGCAACAAATGGAGCGGGGTGGCTGAAGATCTATCTGCTCGTTGTCACCATCAATCTCCATGCGTGAAGCTAGTTGCGTTTGATTCTGTGGATAGTGGGAGGAAGTTTTTGGCATGTGCAGAGAAGGTTAGACCCTCTTTTGTTGTTACAAATCATTTGTTAGATGTGATTCAGACACTGTCAGGGTCCCAACCCATTCACACGACACCTTCAACCAAACGCATCCTAAGACAGTGTCAAAGATTATACCTAGTATCTTAAATTGTTGTCATCTCATCAGCGGTGCCATTAGAAAATTATTTGGCACCGGTTCAGCAGTTTGTGCAACCAACTTTGGTCCACACATCCGAGCAGCCAAGCAGTAAAATATTAAATCTTTATGGCATGAAGGAACTGGGCATCGAAGAAACTACTTGCTCCATAGTCCGGGTCCCTTTTTTCTGCTGCATCGGCTCGCTAGTGCAGGGCACCGGTGCGAGATGTAGCAATAGTTGTCTTTACCCCAGTTTTGGCATACATAGTGGACGGCCTTAGTGCTATTAGTTATATGTTACTAAAATTGTGCATGTACACACGTGTTAGTATCAATTTGCTCTCATCCAAACACTGTCGCTATGCTGTTGCAGCTATATTTACCTTCCTCATAAAATGTTCAGTTTGTTATTTAATGTACATGAGTAAGAACTTGTAGTGTCGTTGTAGTGAATTATAGCTTCTGATGTTCTAGAAATTAGTTGTTGTCTCAGTACTAATTATTTCATTTGCACATTGATCTTTTTGAGAAGATATGTCATAATTAACATGTTTCTTCAGTTTTTCAAAATAAGCACTGGTGATTTTCTATGTTTCTATAAACCCATTTCCCCTACAATTGTTACAGATCTAGTTTTAAATATTATAGGATGAACGGAAGTGTTCTTACTTGGAGTGGGTTGATGAAGAGTGGCCACAGTCTTTGAAGATGTGCCTAGCAAAGCTCTGGAGCATGTATGAGGAAGAGAACAGACATAGGCTTAGAGAAACTGTTGTCAATGCTGAAGAATATTTGAAGATGCGGGATAAAAAGTTGAAGTTGGAGAATGAGCTCAGTTTTTTAAATTAGACTTTACTAAGATGGTGTTGGTGAAGGAGGAGGCACTTTCCAAGTTGGACCGTGCAGAACAGGTTCTTACCGAACTGAAAGCAGAGGTGGATAAGATGAGCCTGGATGATCTCGATTAGGGAAATGAATATATTGTTCTTATGAAGTTGAACTAGCTATATGTTGTAACATGCTGTTTTCATGTAGCTACCGTACTATGATGTTATAATATATTTATGTGCCTGCTATGAAATTGGCAAACAGTTGTTCGATATGAAATGTGAATTTACATAATACTGGAATTATTAATTGTAAACTAATAAACCTGCTAAATGTGTCATGTACCTTTGCAAATGGTTCTAGCAGTAAAAAGCTTGCGATGGACAACCCAATGCCACACAGTTTTCTTCATCAAATCGTGTGTGATATAGTTGATAAAAGCAAATAGTTAACCAAGGCAGACCGTGTGTGATAGTTACACCTTTCACATGCGAGCCTACAAATAAAACTGTGTGGGATGTACGTACGAGCGGAAACATTTTCCCTGGATTGACTGTGTGGGATGTACATAAGAACAGAAACATATTCCTTGGATTGACCGTGTGTGATATACATATGGACAGAAATGTTTTTCTGGGATTCATTGTGTGGGATGTACATACCTACGGAAATGATTTTCACGGATTACCATGTGGGATGTACATACCTACGAAAATGATTGGGTTTCGATGCCTCGCCCGATCGCATACGGCCCCAGCCTGTGTCCCAGGAGGCCCTATCCCGACGATTTCCAGGTCATGTGGGAAGGACCCCCCTTGTTGGGGATATTATTACTCGACATAAACCGGCTAGGAGTGGACGGTTTAACTATATGATTACTATTCGAAGCTGAGGAAGACAAAGGATGATGGCGCTTCATGAAGGCCCAAGGCCCAAAAGCGGGTTAAGGCATGTAGACATAAACCTACATTATCATGTAACTTGTATTGTAAGATAGAAGGAATAGAGACCGAGATGGACACGTTGATGATCCGGCCTCGGAACTTTGTAAACCGGCGGGCGTCCACCTATGTATATAAAGGGGCGACCCGGCAGCGGTTTAGGGACAAGAGACAACAACTCGAGAGCCAGGCAAAGCAGATTCGCTCCCTGGTCATTGAAACCCTAGCAATACCATCACAACTGGAGTAGGCTTTTACCTTCATCATAAGGGGCCGAACCAGTATAAACTCTTGTGTCCTTTGTCCGCTGTAAACCCCTTTAAGCTAACCTGTAGCGATGGCTCCACGACTAAGTCCTTTCACAAGGACATCTGCCGTAACAAAACCACGACAGTTGGCACCCACCGTTGGGCTATCGCATGATGGTTCCGAGTTCTTGAAGGGCAGCTTCGAAGGACTCAAGGAATACACTGTGGGCCGGATGACTAAAAGTCGTCGCGGCAAGCACTACATCGACGATGCAGGATGGAGTCCCAAGGCCGGTTCAATTGAATACGGGTGTCGGGTCCCCTTTTGGGGAATTCACGTCTTCATCGGCAAGATCGGCGAACCGGGCCCTGAGCCGGACATCTGCACTGACATCATAGAGAGGGCTCAACATGCAAGCTCGGCCCAGGTTCAGCCCACCGTAAAGCATGTCTTCATAGGTGTCATCCATGGAGCGGAATATGAGGATAGATCGGCATCTGGTGGCGAAACTGTTGTCTACTCTGACGACGAGTCTTCAACCGGAGAGACTGAATCCCTGTACCAGCTGCAGGATGGCCGGATTAGTGGAGGTTCCGATGGCAACAATATTCCGGACCCGCTCGATCTACCAAACCGGGTCACGGTCTTCATGGCCGGTACACAACCAGTGTAGCACTCTTCTACCGCCGCCGCAATGATCTCCGGTTCAGCAACAACAACACCAGCGGGAGCAGGGGGCTCCGCCCCCTCCGGCTCAGGTTTTGTCCGATCTGTTCGACGCTTTAGCAACATTGCTGGCAGCGGAGGTGGACGCTGTCGGATTTCGGGTTCCGGCACACCCTTGAGGTTCGAACACTTGGGTGCGCGCGGAGATTTCGCCTCCTACCTACCTGCACCCCTCCGCCGAGCTGGGATCAAAGCTATGAAAAGAACAACACAAGGGACACAGGGTTTATACTGGTTCGGGCCACCGTTGTGGTGTAATACCCTACTCCAGTGTGTGGTGTGTGGATTGCCTCTTGGGCTGATGATGATGAACAATACAAGGGAGAACAGCCTCGCGAGGGTCTGTTCTTGGCTGGGGCGATGAACTGCTGGGAGGAGTTCAACCACCTTTCTCTATCTCTCTCTCTCTCTCTGCTTATTTCCTCTCTGCTTGTCGAGCCCTTGGAGGAGATTGAGCCGAACCCTTTGCTACGTGGGTGGCCGGTCCTATTAATAGAGGCCCTGGTCCTCTTCCCAAATATTTAGCGGGAAGGGAGCCAACAATGGCGGGCTAATTTGAAAGGGGACAGCAAGTATCAGCTATCCTGACAAAAGTAGTATTCGCCTGCGCAAAGCTCTGGTGATGACGCCGTCTTGGGCCCCATGGTGACCTCCGTCTCGTAGTCCTCCTGGTCTTGGTCTCGTTGCACTGAAATGGCAACCTTTGCCTGATGCCTCGGTACTCCGCGGCTGCGCTTACCCCCTTTGCACCAAGGAGGAAAGGAGGATGTTGTGCGGGCTGGCACCCGCCTGGCGCCCTCAGTCGTCATGGCTTGCGTCACGGGCACCTCGCGAGGTACCCTGCCTTGATCTCTCCGCCTCCTCGTGAGCCAGCCTGATGAGGCTGTGCCTGAGGAAGCTCCGCGTCGTCCGCCCCGCGAGGCTTGGCCCCTCACGAGGGTCTTGAGTTTGTGTTGGTGAAGATGGGCCATGCTGGGCCCCCCTTTGAGCCACGCCGCAGGCCGCAGGCAGGTAAGTCTAGGGACCCCCATTCCCAGAACGCCGACAGTAGCCCCCAGGCCCAAGGCGCGCCCGGACTTGGCCGTGTAGGGAGGCGGAAGGGCAAGAGAGAAGCGCCGCGGGCCCTAACAGCCTGCGGCCTTGGGCGCCGTGTGGCGGTTGACTGGACGTGGGCGTCTCCACTTCCCCACGGCGCCTCGGCAACTGCTCAGATTGGACAAGTCCCTGCATGCAAAACGGGTCATGATTACCTGCGATCGTGGAGGTCGGCGGTTGGCCTCCGCCGGCTATAAGTACGGAATGTCGAGCGTCCTTCCAGTCCATCCCTCCTTGCTTCTCCTTCTTCCTGATTCTTGCTCCGTCTTGCTGCGATGGCTCCGATCCGCCGGTTTTCGACGGCAGAGAAGGGAAAGGCTCCCCGAGAGGGACCAGACCCGCTTCCGCAGAAGAAACGGCATATCCACCATGGCCCAGACGAGGGGGCCCTTCAGGTGGTGTCGAGGCCTTGGGGCGAGCGGGCGCCGTCGGGGTTCCCGCTTCCATTGTACGCCCATGTCGAGGGCCCCGAAGGAGCTGATGCTGACCGCCACGGGCGGCGCCGCCGCCGGCGCCGACGGGTCACGAAGGTGTGGGTCGTCCCTCATGGGGTCCACACCGGGGGCTCCTCCCAAGAGTTCGTGCTCCACGTCGCCATTCCTCTTCAGTTTTTGATCCGTCTTCCTCCCTTCTTTGCCTCCGTCATCCCGCAGGGGGAGCCCCTGGAGCTCTGGCTGCAGCACGCCGGCTGCAGCACCCTCGCGACCGAGGCAGAGGTCGTGGTCGTCGCCCCGGGCGAGGTCTACATGACCCGGGGCTGGAGAGAGATTGCCCGGGTTTGCAGGACAAGGGGCGTCTTCGCGATCCACTTGGACTATGATGGTGCTTCGGTGATGCTCCTCAAGGTCTTCGACGCGGACGGGCGCCGGGTGGAGTGCTGCCCCGATGAAGACGGCCAGGGCCCTGCTGTGACGAGGACCGGGCTCTCCAATCGCTCCCTTGGCGGCTCCTCAGGCGGTGGAGATGTCGGAGGCTCCAGTGACTCCGGCGAGCCCTTCGCGACTCCGGAGATGAGCGACGAGAGCTACGAGCCCCCGAGCCGGCGCCGCTCTCGGAGCAGGGTAGGCTCGTCAGGCCGCCGCCGACTCTGATCTAGATGGGGTTGGCGTCGGTACTTGGCGGCCCACTGTTGATGATGACGTCTTTTGTAGCGATGTGCGTAGTTTGCGTCTCTTTAGGATCTGTTCCCTGCGAGGAACCAAAAGCGCGCCCCGTGGGGGCTTGTAAGGTGCCTATGATCCTGTTTGTTAATATAACCCATGCCGTAGATTTACGCGAGTTGCTCATCCCATCTTAGCTCGGTCCTCCCTTTCGAACCTCACGAGGGCTTGGTGCTCTGCGTCGACAGGTCCCAGTCCCAAGGCGGCTTCAGCTGTCGCTGGTATGCCAGGTCACGATGCCGTGGTCAAGGCCAGGAGGTGAGTGACCCGGAGTCCGGTAAGAGCCCCTGAGTCGCGATGCTCAAGAGGTCCCCTTTGGCGCCCAAGCAGCTGTCGTTTGGTGAGAAAGGGGAGCGACGTTGCTAACATGGGATAGCGTTAGGTGCAGGGATGGTGCCACGGTAGCTGGCGCTTCCGAGCGATAACTTATCTCGAGGATCAGGGGCCGCTCTCTGGTGTGTGGCCGGGTCCGTGCATCGGCAGGTGCGAGGTTGCTCGGCGACGTCCTCGCGTGTCTCTCCCCTCTCGCCTTTGCTCGCCTTTCTGCTCTACGTCCTCGGGTCCCGGCCCTCGAGCGAGTCTCAGCCGTTGCTAGTATGCCAGGTCGCGATGCCGTGGTCAAGGCCAGAGGGTGAGGGCTGGAGAGCTAGTAAGAGCCCTGAGTCGCGATGCTCAGGTACCCCCCCTTTAACGTGCCAGTGGTTCGCGCGGACGAGAGCGAAGGAGACACAGCAAGAGCCTCGCCTGACGCGGCTCCTTCAGGAGGTCCTGCAGGTCCACCATAGAAAAAGCAAGGGGTTGCCATAACAATTGACGGTCAGCCGTTGGTTGCTTTCGAAGGGTAGTGAGGCACTGAAGGCTTGACGAGGTGACGCTATGCGGGGCTGCCGCGGCCAGAGCTCAACCATCCATGTTCGTCGGCGTTGCAGGGACGGACCCATGCGCAAGCGTCGTGCCGTTTGGGAGCAGCTCCGTTAGTTGGCGTCAGCTGAGCAGGCAACTAGGTAAAGCACATTAGCCGCGAAGGAGTGGATTTGTTCAAGTAGATGCGGAGATCACTGGGTCAGGCCCGAGCGACTTGGGGATCATGCAGCCCGAGGGGCGCCCCCAACAAGGTAAGCTAACAACGCGAAATAAAAGGGATACACGCCGCAGGGACGGACCCACGCGACCTGGGAATAACGCAGCCCTAGGGGTGCTCCCAGCCGGAAGTGAAAGTTCAAAGATGTCATCTGATGACGCTGAAGACGAAGGGGTGTTGGTGTAGCCGGGTCGGTGGGCTGCGGAAGCCGATCCTCATGAGTCGCCCAGGCCCAGGGGCCTCGGGAGGCTCCGGAGGCGCTGGCGGTTCCTCGCGGGCCATCTTCATCTCCGCCAGGGCTGCGAAGCGCCTGGCCTCTTGCGCCTCCACGATGCCCCTCATGAGGCACTGGTACGCGTCAGCCGCGCTCGGCAAGCCGTAAGGCATGCGAACGTATCTGTGGGGTGGACCTCCGTAGCGCCCCACTCGCGAGGGCCAGAGGCGCTCCAGGGAGGCGACTTGGTTGAGTCATGGTACGTCAACGCAGACGCGCAGCCTGCCATCCTCGCCTGGATGGGGAGCCACTACTGGTAGGTGGAGGGCGCCTCTCATGACTCTGGACTCCTGTAGCTCCTGAATGGCCTTGCTGACGAACTCCTGTGGGTATGGATCTCCTTGCCTTGCTCCTTCTTGAGGAAAACGTGCTCCGAAACACGCCTCCATGTGGTGCCCCAGCACCTCCCTCGTGACCCTTGCTAGGTCGATGGACCTCCAGGGGAGAGCCCCCGAGCCCTGCCTGAGGAGGGCGTCGGGCGTGCTTTCCTATGCGATGGAAGGAGGTTCCCCCTGGGCAGGCACGGGCCCAGAGGGGCCTACCTCCTGAGGGGCCAGGCCGGACGATGTCTTCTTCTTCTTGGGGGTGGCCTCGGGAAGCCTCCTGCTTCCGCGATCTGGGTCCTCTAGTGATGCAGCCTGAAAGGCTCGCTCCAGGGAACACACTGCATCCTTCTCTTCACATTGCACCGTGATGACTCCGCCGCTTCCTGGCATCTTGAGGACGTTGTAGCCGTGGTGAGTCACGACCATGAACTTGGCCAGCGCCGGGTACCCGAGGATGGCGTTGTATGGTAGGCGGATGTGAGCGACGTCGAAGTCGATGAGCTCGGTGTGGTAGTTGTCGCGTGCCCCGAAGGTGACGGGGAGGCGGACCTGCCCGATCGGGACCGTGGAGCCGTCGATGATACTGGAGAAGGGCTTGGTTTGCTGAAGCTGGCTGTAGGGCACTTGGAGGTTGTTGAACGTCTCTACGGACAGGACGTTGAGCCCTGCCCCGCCATCGATGAGGGTCTTGGTGACCACCACGACGCTGATGATTGGGGAACAAAGCATCGTGAGGACTCCGGCTGTAGCCGCAGAATTGAGTTGATCTGCTAAGCTGAAGGTGATGGCACACGCCGACCACCTAAGAGGGCGCGAGGCTTCGAGCCTGGCGAGGGCTGCATTCACTTCGCGGGCGAACTGCTTGAAGATGCGCTAAGAGGCTGGGGCCTGAGCTCCGCCCAGGATGCAGGCGATCGCGCGAGGCTCCTGGAAGCCCCCAGCCTCCTCGTCCTGGTGGCGGTCCTCGTTCCTCCTTGGCTGCGGCGGCAGCGGTGGGAGGCCTGCGTTGCCTTGCGGGCGATCCTCACAAGGCTGATCCCTCCAGCCTCCCTCGTGAGGTGGGTCTTGCTAGCGATCCTCATGAGGTTGGTCGCGCCACCCCTGGCGCGGGCCATGGTCTTCCCAGCGCCCTGCGTTCCTTCATCCTCCTCGGCCGTATCCCCGGTCACCACGGTCAGGGTGACGGCCGATCCTTCCTTCACGCACGGCTTGGAGTTCTTGGCATTCGCTGGTGTTGTGGGTGTGGAGGTCGTGGTACACGCAGTACCGGCTGCCCTTGGGAGGTTCGGGCTGATCTCTCCCCCGCTTGGTGTCTAGTTCTGCCGCGAGCACGGCAGCCCCCTTGCGCTTCACTTCCTTGGCCTTGAGCTTCTTGTCTTCCGGGTCTGTGGCAGGCAGCTCAAGGAGGGAGAGATGCCCTTCCTCAGCCCTGGCGCACTTGTTCGCCAAGTTGAACAGCTCCAAAGAAATGCACAGGTCTTCATGCATCGCCAGCTCCTCCTTCATCTTGACGTCGCCCACGCTGTCGGAGAAGGCTGAGATGATGGCCTCTTCAGTCACCCTGGGAATCTTGAGGCGTGCGTTGTTGAAGCGCTGGATGTACTTCTGCAGGGTCTCCCCGGGTTGTTGCTTGATGCGGCGCATGTCGCTCACGGCGGGTGGCCGGTCGCGAGTACCTTGGAAGTTGGCGATGAAGCGGGTGCACATCTCTTCCCAAGAGGAGATTGTGCCTGGAGCCAGGTTCAGGAGCCAGGTGCGGGCCCCGTCCTTGAGCGCCATGGGAAACCAGTTCGCCATGACCTTCTCGTCTCTGTTGGCAGCTTCGATGCCCAGCTCGTAGAGCTGGAGGAACTCCGCAGGGTCGACCGTGCCGTCGTAGCGAGGAGGCAGATCCGGCTTGAACTTGCCCGGCCAGGCGATGCTGCGCAGTTCGGTGGTGCAGGCGCGGCAGCCTGCTATTGCCACGGGAGGCCTTGGGTGATGGAGAGCGTGGTCCTGCATGTCCCCACGCACCGGAGCTGGAGGATGGTCGCGACGTGCTGGAGCAGGGAGTGCCCGGGCAGCTTCTGGCGGGCGAGGGACTTCTTGGCAGCTCTGCTCTTGCTGCGCTGGCACCTGACGGAGCGGGTTCCGCCCAGGGGCCACGTGTCTTGGAGCCATGGCGTCTTCTTGAGGGGGAGGCGGCCGGGGCGCCATCGGAGCCTTGTCGCCCGTGCGGGGCGGGGTGCGGTGCAGCGGAGCGGACGGCGCGGAGGAGCCCCCTGCGGCGCGGACGAGTTCGGCGACGCGGTCGAGCCATTCTTCGTAGATGTCGTCAACAGGATGGTAGCGCAGGAGCTCGTTTGCCGCGATGAGTGCAGCCCGAGCCTCCATGGGTGCGCGAAGCGCGCGGGACGAAGATCCAGCCGGGGCGAGTGAGGGAGTTGCGGTGCGGCCATCTTGGCGCACGGATGGATGCTGAGATGATTCTTGCTGCTCGTCCCCCGCCGGGCCAGTGGCGGCGTTGACGGCAGGTGACGGGGAACGGCGAGGACGCCCGCCGACAGGGGCTGTCTGGGCGACGCGGGAAGCGAGGGCGGCCCGGCGCTCTGCGCGGGCCCGACGTGTGTCAGACATGAGCGTGATGGTCGGAGGAGAGCGGAGCGGTGGAAGACGAATTCTGGCGCACCCCTACCTGGCGCGCCAAATGTCGGATTTCGGGTTCCGGTAGACCCTTGAGGTTCGAACATTGGGGTGCGCGTGGAGATTTCGCCTCCTACCTACCTGCACCCCTCCGCCGAGCTGGGATCAAAGCTATGAAAAGAACAACACAAGGGACACAGGGTTTATACTGGTTCGGGCCACCGTTGTGGTGTAATACCCTACTCCAGTGTGTGGTGTGTGGATTGCCTCTTGGTCTGATGATGATGAACAATACAAGGGAGAACAGCCTCGCGAGGGTCTGTTCTTGGCTGGGGCGATGAACTGCTGGGAGGAGTTCAGCCACCTTTCTCTATCTCTCTCTCTCTCTGCTTACTTCCTCTCTACTTGTCGAGCCCTTGGAGGAGACTGAGCCGAACCCTTTACTACGTGGGTGGCCGGTCCTATTTATAGAGGCCCTGGTCCTCTTCCCAAATATTGAGCGGGAAGGGAGACAACAATGGTGGGCTAATTTGAAAGGGGACAGCAAGTATCAGCTATCCTGACAAAAGTAGTCTTCGCCTGCGCAAAGCTCTGGTGATGACGCCGTCTTGGGCCCCATGGTGACCTCCGTCTCATAGTCCTCCTGGTCTTGGTCTCATTGCACCGAAATGGCAACCTTTGCCTGATGTCTTGGTACTCCGCGGCTGCGTTTGCCCCCTTTGCACCAAAGAGGAAAGGAGGACGCTGCGCGGGCTGGCACCCGCCTGGCGCGCTGAGTGGTCATGGCTTGTGTCACGGGCACCTCGCGAGGTACCCCGTCTTGATCTCTCCGCCTCCTCGTGAGCCAACATGACGAGGCCGTGCTTGAGGAAGCTCCGCGTCGTCCGCCCCGCGAGGATTGGCCCCTCGCGAGGGTCTTGAGTTTGTGTTGGTGAAGATGGGCCGTGCTGGGCCCCCCTTTGAGCCACGCCGCAGGCCGCAGGCAGGCAAGTCTGGGGACCCCCGTTCCCAGAACACTGACAGACGCGGCAAACCGGGATCAGCATAACGCAGAGATTGCAAAAGGGAAGGATCAGATAACTCAGGCTAAAGCAGACCTAGCAGCAGAAAACACCGGGATGGCTACAGAGCGGGTCGGATTGGAGGCTCAGGCGTACCGGCTTATGCTGGATCAGAGTGCATCAGATGATATCATGAAGAGAAGATACCGGTTGCGCCTTCTGTCGGTCTTGGAGGCGAGGAATCTCTTTAACACGCTAGGGGAGGGCACCAGCAACCAACCTGTGGTAAACCGTGGGGAGGCACCTGGGATCGGGGCACCGGTTCAGCCTCGTGCGATGGATCCGCCGCCTCCGCCTCGTTAGAATGACATTCCATCGTGACACGTCTCAACACCTCCAAGTCATTACTCTAACCCATTAGATAACATCATTGCTACTGCTTCACGGATGGCAGCTCTGCCGATTGATGGTGAGTCCCCAGTAGCGGTTGAGACATGACGGGTTAGGGAGCTCCTTCAGACGACTTTGACTCAGCAGCAGGCTTACTCATATAGTCGCGATAGGATTCATTCTACTCCCCGCCCAAGCCGGAGCTACAGTAGGCATATCGATGAACCAGCCGTATCAAGCAGTGTGAGGAATCGTAATCCGCCCCGTGGCAATAACCCGACAGGTGGCGATGGCAATGCTCAGGATGTAGTTGATCGCGCTAGGGCACGTCGGGAAGCCGAGTTAGCGGCACAGCACGAAGCTCCGGTTCGTCAGCTCATGCCGGTTCGTCAGTTCACTCTGATTCGTCCAACAACATCGGTGGAACCAGGGGTTACCTCTAGTTCTTTGGGAGTGCCATGTCTCGTCCCAGCACTACGCAATGTACGATTGCCCAACGATTTCAAAGGCCCGCGCAAAGTGCCGAATTACACTATCGATTTAACCCCCGAGTCATGGGTGGAAAGCTATGAGATGGCAATGGAGATGCTGGATGTGGACGAAGCAGCGTGTGCCAAATACTTTGCCATGATGTTGGAGGGGACAGCTCGCACGTGGTTGAAAAATCTGTCAGCCAACTCTGTTGGATCGTGGGCTGAGTTAAGGGCCCGATTTGTCTAGAACTTTAAGGATACGTGCAAACAACCCATGTCAATCGTGGATTTAGCTGCCTATGTCCAGGAGGAAGGAGAATCAACAACCCACTGGATGCGCTAGGTTTCAGAGATTTTGCATTCGCTAGACCGCATCAACGCTGACATAACCGTTTTAAAATTGGAAGGCAATTGTTGGTTGCGCCTTTTAAGCTGAAATTGGGACGGCTTAAACGCCATTGTAATGACATGGGAACACTTATGGCAGCTCTGGTGAAGTATGCCGACTCTGATAGTACCAAGGACCCCGAGTCTGAGGATGACAAGACAGCGAAGGGAAAGAAGAGCGAGAACGCCAAGGGGCAGCAGCATAATCCGGCAGGTCATGGGAACAATGGTAAACGCAAGGCAGATAATAGTTTGGACTTTGTGGCTAACACCAACGCCCAGGATAACGGTCAGCGGCGTAAGGGTAAACCGCCCCAGCAGGGTGGAGGGTCAGGCCCCAATCCAGAGCGCCTGTTAAATCAGCCTTGCCCAAAGCACGCATCGAAGGAGAGACCCGTTACACATCTTTCAAAAAATTGCTTCATTATACGGGAGTTCAAAAATTCAAATCTTTTTCCATATGATAATGGACCGCCCGGCGGTTCAGGTGGCGGCTTCCATGGGCCGGGTTATGGTGGTGGCAGTTCCGGTTGAGGTTTCCAGGGCAACCAAACCGGACATGGCAATCAGAACAGCCAGGGCAACCAGGGAGGTTACAACCATCAGGGGAATCAACAGCAGCAGCAATCGGGTTATCAGAGCAATCCAAAACAGTTGAATAGTGGGCAGTATCATGTGTTCACCACTAGCTTATGTAAGTGTGATCAGAAGCTTCATTAAAGAGCTGTGAACTCCATGGAACCGGTGGTACCTCGTTATCTGTGCTGGTCTGAACAACCCATCCTATGGAGTCGAGAAGATCATCCACCACGGGTTGACAATTCGGGTCATCTCGCTTTAGTGGTGGCACCCCAGGTTGGGGGGTATAATTTTACCAAGGTGCTTATGGATGGAGGAAGCAGTATCAATATCCTTTACTTTGAAACCTTTCGTCGCATGGGGTTAACAGATAAGAATCTTAAACCGTCGAACATTGTGTTTCATGGGGTAGTGCCTAGTAAATCGGCATACCTAGTTGGCAAGATATCTCTGGAAGTTGCTTTTGGAGACGATCATGATTCAAGATCAGAGTTGTTGACTTTTGAGATGGTGAAAATCAAGAGTCCATATCATGCCCTGTTCGGACGGCCGGCTTATTCTAAGTTCATGGCAAGGCCTTGTTATGTTTATTTGCAGCTTAAGATGCCGGGTCATAAGGGGACCATCACAGTGCATGGGAGCCGGAAGATTGCTTTGGAATGTGAAGAAGGTGATGCAGCTTATGCTGAGTCAGTTTGTGCCACGAAGGAGCTGAAAGTTTACAAAGACAATGTTTATCCGGCAGATATGACTTCTCTGAAAAAGCCATCTACTGAGCATGATCCGGCACTAATGTTTAAATTGGCTGAGGAGACTAAACTGGTTGACTTTGTTCCTGGCGATTCGTCCAAGTAGTTCAGCATCAATGCTAACTTGGATCCGAAATAGTCAGATGCACTCATCGAGTTCATCCATGAGAACTGAGACATCTTTGCATGGAAGCCTTCTGACATGCCAGGTGTACCGAGGGAACTCGATGAGCACACCTTTAACATAGATCCTATGTTTAAACCGGTCAAGCAGTTTCTTTGCCGCTTCAACGAAGAAAGGCGTAAAGCTATTGGTGAGGAGGTGGCCCGGCTCTTGGCAGCAGGGTTTATTGTGGAGGTCTTTCACCCTGATTGGCTAGCTAATCTGGTGCTGGTACTTCAGAAAAATGGCACTTGGCGTATGTGGGTGGATTACATAGAATTAAACAAAGCTTGTCCAGGTGACCCCTTTGCTCTCCCTTGAATCAATCAAATTATTGCTGCTACAGCAGGTTGTGACCGTTTGTGTTTTCTGGATGCTTATTTTGGTTATCATCAAATCAAATTGGTAGTTAAGGACCCGGAGAAGATAGCCTTCATAACTCCCTTTGGAGCCTTCTGCTACGTATCTATGCCTTTCGAGCTCAAGAGTGCCCAGGCGACTTATCAGCGTTGTGTCCAGAATTTTCTACATAAACAGATTGGGCACAACTACATGCATATGTGGATGATATTGTGGTGAAATCCAGAAAGGAGGAGACATTGATAAGTGACTTGAGGGAAACTTTTGATAACCTCCGGGTTTATAAGATGATGCTTAATCGGGCCAAATGTGTCTTTCGTGTACCGCCAGGCAAGCTTTTGGGTTTTCTGGTGTCTAACAAGGGGATTGAAGCTAATCCGGAGAAGATCACGGCTATCATGTCTCTGGCTAAACCGGCGTGCATTAACGATGTTCAACGTTTGGTGGGCCGGATTGTAGCCCTAAAGCCGGTTTATCAATCGCCTTGGAGAGAAGGCTATCCCTTTGTATCAGATGTTAAAGAAAACGGATCACTTCGTCCGGAGTGATGCTGCTGATGAAGCACTTGCAGATCTGAAAAGACAGTTAGCCGAGCCACCTGTCCTTGCGGCTCCGGTTGATAAGGAGCCCTTATTGAGATACGTGGCTGCAAATTCCTGAGATGTTAGTGTGTCTATTGTTGTGGAGCATAAGGAGGCTGGGAAAGAGTATCTGGTTCAACGGCCGGTTTATTATATCAGCGAGGTGCTTATCGAGTCCAAACAGAGATACCCACATTGGCAGAAACTGGTGTATGGAGTTTTTATGGCGAGCCGGAAGCTCAAGCATTATTTTCAGGGTCATCCTATCACAGTGGTCAGTTCAGCCCCCTGGGAGATATCATCCAAAACATAGAAGCAACTGGCCGGATTGCTAAGTGGTCTATTGAGCTTGGACCTCACGGGCTAAAATATACACCTCGCATAGCAATAAGATCCCAAGCACTTGTGGACTTCATCAATGATTGGACAGAGTCGCAAGCACTGGAGGAAAAGCCAGACAATACTTATTGGACTATTCACTTTGATGGATCCAGGCAATTGGAGGGTTCGGGGGCTGGAGTTATATTAACTTACCCACGAGGTGATAAATTTTGGTGTGTTCTCTGTTTAATGTTTCCTTGTACTAACAATGCAGCCGAGTATGAGACCTTGCTCCATGATCTTCGGATGGCTAAGGAAATGAACTTAAGCTAGGTCAAGTACTTTGGTGACTCGGACCTGGTGGCTCAGTAGGTATCTGGCACACGGGATTCCAAGGATCCACTTATGGCAGCATATAGACGCGAGGTGGATATAGTGGCTGGTCACTTCAAAGGTTATCAAGTGGACCACATAGAGCGGCGGAAGAATGAAGCAGCAGACGCTTTAAGTCGCTTAGGCTCTCAACGTAAACCGGTGCCACCCAATACCTTCCTCGATGTACTGCATAATCCGTCAGTGAAGATACCTACGGAGGAGGATTTGGCTGTGCCCGACCCAAAGGCTCAATTGGTGGCGACTCTTCATGTTATTCCGGATTGGACGGTCCCGTACTTGGCATACATGAACCGGGGCGAGTTGCCAGACGACAAAACCTTGGCCCGGCAGATAATTCGGCGATCCAAGTCAATGACCATTGTCAATGGGGAGCTACATCATTGTAGTGTCACAAGAGCATTTTAGCGTTGTGTCTCTCCTCAAGAAGGTTGTGAGATCTTGCGTGAGATCCACGAGGGAGATTGTGGTCACCACGCCGGTTCAAAATCCTTGGTAGCTAAGGCTTTTCGTCACAGCTTCTATTGGTTGACGGCTCATGCTGATGGTGATGATTTGGTAAAGGGGTGTGATGGTTGTCAAAAGTTTGCACGCCGTGCTCATGTTCCGGCCCAAGAATAAAGAATGATCCCAATAACTTGGCCGTTTGCAACTTGGGGGCTCGACATGGTTGGACCTTTTAAGAGGTCCAAGGACAAGAAAACTCACCTGTTGGTAGCATTTGATAAGTTTACCAAGTGGGTTGAGGCAGAGCCAGTCAGTAAGTGTGATGCGGCCACGGCGGTTTAATTCATCAAAAAGGTGATATTCCGGTTTGGTTGTCCACACAGCATTATCACTGATAATGGTACTAATATGTCCAAGGGTGCTATGGAGGAATGTGGTCAATGAGAGCACATCCGGCTTGACGTGTCATTAGTGGCTCACGCCCAATCTAATGGTCAGGCAAAAAGGGCCAATCAAGAAATTTTGAGAGGTATCAAGCCCCGGCTTATGGTTCCTTTAAAGCGGACGCCGGGTTGTTGGGTGGAGGAGTTACCATCCGTGCTATGGAGCATCAACACCACGCCAAACAGATCTACAGGTTACACGCCTTTCTTCATGGTTTACAGAGCAGAAGCAGTTCTCCCTAGTGACATACGTCATGACTCGCCCCGTGTGGCGACTTATGTTGAAGCTGATAATGAAAAAGCGTGTCAAGACTCATTGGACCTGTTAGATGAGGAGCGTGATCTTGGGCGGCACGTTCGGCGATTTATCAACAAGATCTGCGACGTTATCACAGCCACCGGGTTGAAACTAGAACTTTTGAAGAAGGCGATCTGGTGCTCCGGCTCATCCAGGATCAGACTGATATGCACAAGCTATCCCCACCTTGGGAAGGGCCTTTTGTGGTCAGCAAAAATTTGCACAATGGATCATACTACTGTATCGATGTTTGAGAGCACAAAGACTCACGAAAATCAGAGGAGGAGACCCAGCGGCCGTGGAATATAGCTCATCTTCGGCCTTACTATACTTGAGCCATAGGCTCTTTTTTATGTACATAATTATGACAATGTATATATTATAGTCAATATAATAAACCGGAGCCTCGGCTAAAGTGGGGTCTCTGTTTGTTTTTACATCATGTGTTTTCATGGGGGCTTCTGTTACAAAGCAGAGTTCTGTTGATCCGGCTTGTAAAGCCACACATGAAAGGAAGTCACTAGGGGGCTTGGTTGTATTTACACCATAGATACACCTCTTGATAGGCTTAAAGCCACAAGAAAATTCTGTGGAGCTGAAGAGAGTGTTGCACCAGCACAACTCAAACATAGGCAACCACCGAGCACAGCTCACATGTTGCTTAGGGGCTCTTTGCTTCTCAAAGAACAAAGAGTTTGCACCTTTGCAATAGGCTATCAAGCCAGGCTTGGAAGCCAGGTGTATTCACCTAAAACCCCGGGTTATCCTACCTCTTTAAGTAAGCCACTCCGTCCAGGTAAACCTGGTATGACCCTTCGAACGTTTGACAAGTCAATCTCATAGACCCTGAACTTGTCAAAGTTAAAACGATGATTGGTTAAAGATTGAGGTCCATCTTAAAAGGCTTTGAAAAATGGTTTAACTCAGTGGCCTGGCATCCCATGAAAAGCCTCGATTTATGGCCTGGCAGCCCATGAATAGCCTTGCATATTCTTCTTGGGTTTTTTGCAAAGTTTTTCTTTCCTTTGATAAGATTCATAAGTATTTTCTGATAAACTGGTGTTTATTACAATCCAGCATGGTTTACAATGCCAAATTGTTTGTACATGATCAGCTATAATTCGGCGTTCATTGCGCCGGTCTAGTTTTGACTACAAGTCACCAGTAGTATATGGATAAAACTGGTGTTTCTCATAACCCGGTACGGTTTTCTCATAAACCGGCAACCCTGGAAGGAGTCATCAATACTATAGATTGGTGTTATCACCCTTTTTCAAACAACCATGGGTCAAACAAACGAGGTAACACGTATTCTCTATTTTATATATCTGGTTGTTTTTAAAAACATCCTTGGCTCTACACCTAGGCCATATATTTGGGCATCATGACCCGTCCAGCGGTAAACCACCAGGACCCTTTCAATTTCTTATATGCAGGAACAAGTTAACATACAGCCATTGTGGATTATGCATATAATAAAAATCCCAAAAGCATGGTGAGTTATCAGTATCGAGCAAGATAAATATGCTCGATGGCATAACAAACAAAGTGTTTGAACTATCCTATTACAAGGCGTTTTTATGCCCACACAAGATGATTGTTTCAGTAAGAATGGTAGGCTGCAACGAATTAAACCTACCTCCGGTTCAAGATTCATCACCAGGATGACTTGAAGATTGCGGGTCATCTTGAGTCGGTGCATCCTCCTCCTCTCTACCCAATGGCTGGAAGTCAATTGTTGTCCAATCGATTCCAGTTAAAGCTTGGAAAATGGCTTCTTCACTTATAAGGGGGAAGGATCAATGTCAGGGGCATAAGTGTGCTTACGAATTGGCGGAACAAGATCCTCTACATCATGTATTGGCGCAGGATATCTTTTCTAATCAACATCATAAACCGGCTGATAATGAGACAGATCCATTTCATCCGCCAATTTGCTTGCTATGGGTCGCATTTCCCTTGTTAGCCTTCGGAATTCATCATTGTTGAATTCTGAACTGTCTTCCTTTACGCCGGGATATACTTGGCCAATAACTGCCGGTTCAAGATCTAGAATCCATGCTTTGGCCCGGGTTAGCGCACTCAGCGCGCCTGACCTTGCAGCTGTTCTTTTGAGTTCATCCAACCGGGCAGGCAACATGGACAACTTCTTGATAGTTTCTTTTATCAGTGTTGGAGGGGGCCTATTATAAGCAGTAGCACAGATTGCCCGTTGGGATCCGGAATACAACTGTTCTATCAAGGTGTAGGCTTCCTTCAGCTTCATCCGCATGTCAGAGCCCAGATGGGTAATGCGGGTCCCTATGACATTGCAAGCATTAGTAAACCAGTAATTGATATGGTAGAATGACTTGAAAAATATCAGATGAAGATACTTACCGAATACATCAGAGGTCATAACGTTTATTTGCCGCTTTAAAACGGCTATTTCTTCGACCACCGGTTTAAGGGCTGCCTCTGCGTCTTCGGCCTTCTTTGCTAAAGCGACCTTCTCCGTTTCCCAATCTGCACGTTCCTTCTTGAAGTTTTCCTTCAGCTTATCCATGGTTATTAAGGCATTGGTCAGTTCCTCCTTGGCTTTGGAAGCCTCTGCTTGCTGAGATTTAATGTTTTCCTAAAGATCAGCGGTTTGAGCGTCCTTCTTACTCAGCTCATCCTACAAAGAAAAGATATATCATCAATGGGCTGTGTATGATTGAAGTACCAAGCATATAACAATTTATGCACTTTGCACATGGGGGCTAATGCCTACTCTCTTCATTCTAGAAAATTATTTCAAGTCCCAAGTATAATACAAGCATTATTCTTGGCACTTGGGGGCTAATGTACATCTGCTCAAAAGTAACAGTGGTTAAAGTCCCGGTTCACCTTGGAAAGGTAAACCGGCCCTTGCAGAGTACACAGGCGAAAGTTATGAAGATACAATGCTAAAGTACCGGTTCATTTTTAAAGGATTAACCGACAATTGGAGGATATGTATGCAGGAGTATGGTATTATGAAGTCCCGGTTTTTGATTACTATCATACATCGGCCCTTGGGAGCTACTGGAATTGGTACTTACAATTGGACTTAAGAGAGAAAAGGATTTGTACTTACTTCATAACGTTCCTTCATCAAATTCACTAAACTGGCTTCATAGTCACAGTTTGTGTACAGATAGTTCAGAAAACCAGAATGGAGCTCCTGGGCGTTAAGATGGGAATAACTTGACAAATCGGTGCTCCATTTGCCTTTCTCCATGGCAACATGTTCTTCTTTGGCACTATGTTTTGCCAATACAACAGGATGTCCAGGAGAGGTGTGGCCAATGCCAGTAATGATAACCTCATCTTCCTTATCACTAGCAGCCTTTTCTGGAGTTGATGGAATATCAGTAGCCTTCACTGGACTAGAAGGTCCATCATCAGTTCGGACTGGACTTGCTAGTTTATCAGCTTGCACAGCGGTATCAACTTCTGCTTGTTCATCAACATTATGATTTTGAAGGGGCGGTTCATCAAATGTGGCCTCAGTATTTGGACCTTCCGTTTTCGTAGTCGGCCCCGGTTCAATCACCACATGGTCGTAAGACGGGTTATTCACCCGAGCCTTCTTACAGGGTATAGCCTTGGCTCTAAAAAGAACAGATGCAAAGGTTAGCATAGCATACAAAGTGTAAAGCGTCAAAAGATTGAGTTGAAATACTTTCCCAACAACGGTCTTAAGAGGAGGGAGTTGTGTGGTCGTCGATTTGCCAGATGATGAAGGAGGTGTTACCTAATAATTTGAATTGGATGGATTAAGAGGTTGTCAGAAATATCCTGCCTTGGGATAAGAAGTGTCAGAAGTGGGTGAGACCTCAGGTCGGCGTTTTCGAGCCGGGGTGTTCGGTAAACCGGTCGAAGTGACCGTTTGGCTGTTGTGCCGGGTTGTGCGGTGAGCCTCATGTTGCTGCTTCTTCAAAAGAAAATCGAGTTTATGGCGCCGCCGACCATCCAAAAAGTCAAAGATGGCGTTGGCATTTACTTATTATGCTCTCTTCTAATAGTGGTCCCTTGGTATTCAGGTTGTAAAATCCTGATAGGAAAGTTGACTGTTATACCTTGTTTTTGTAATGGCCTACCTTCTTTAAAAAGCCGAAAGATAAGGATTTCGCAAAACTTTTGCATTTTGGATCCAAGTGAGCAAGAGGGTGAGAAAATCTTACTTTCCGGACTGCTTGACGGATTTTTTGTGTTGGTAGAGGGTCCAAACCGGAGGAAAGAATAATTACCTCTGCATCGTCAACTTGGCTGCCCTCAACGTCCTCCTGATAAATATCATTGTCAATGAGGTGCATGAAAAGTGAACCAAGTGAATCAAGTTGTACCTCTGCTTCCGGTTCATCAGGGTCGTCATCAAGCTCTAAACCTATGGGTTCAGTTGCCCTCCTCTTCGCAGTTGTCTTGACAGCTTTCGTTTCAGGTCGAGAATGCTTCACCGCTTTCTCCTGAGGTTTCTTTTTCCAGAATGGGTCATCACCCTGTTTAAAAAATAGGCAGACGGTGTTTAAAGTTGCACAGTTCAAAAATGTCAGGTGTAAAGCGGAAGCAAAACAATTTTTACAGCGGGCGGTTTGTTCTGTGTGTAAAAGGGACTTAACCCGGTCGTGCTACAGACAGCTTCCGGTTCAGTCAGCACTTTCTTGATAGACTCAGTAACTTCATCATCTGTTAGCTGAATGTCAATATGACGTTGGTAGTCTTTTACGTCACTGGTGTACTCGCACATTAAACTAGAGCGGTGACTTAACGACAGGATACTCCAGGATATCCAGCAATGAACGAAGTCCACACCTGTTAAATCGTTGGCCATGAAAGCTCTAAGTTTGGCGAGTTGTGGTGCATACGAGGCCCGTTGCGGAAGCGGATGAGTATTGGCAAGCCGGTGAGCACGGTAACCCGGCAGAGGGTTCTCATCTTCAGGAGGGGTGTCCTTGCAATAGAACCAAGTTTGATGCCACTCCTTTGGTTAACTGTGAAGTTTGGCGTGAGGAAAACTAACATCCTTCATTTTCTGAATGGAGACGCCACCGAGTTCAGTATTGGGCCTGTCTACGAATTCAGTGCGACGGTTTAAGTGGAAGAAATCCCGGAACAGCTCGACAGTCGGTTCTTCTTGTAGATAGGCTTCACAAAACACCTGAGAGTTGCAGATATTGGATAAAGAGTTGGGTCCGATATCTTGAGCGTGGATTTGAAACATGGCAAGTACATCCTGGAAAAACTTGGACCCAGGCAGTTTAAAACCACGGCTCATATGATCAGCAAACACTACTACTTCACCATCTCTGGGGGTAGGAGGATTTTCCGGACCAGGAACTCGCCACCTGATTTCATTCTTCTTCGGTAAGGTGCCAATTTTGACACATCCGTTCAGTTGTTCCTCAGTAACCCGGGAAGGGGCTCAGTTACAGGAACAGAATTGTTTGTCCATTGCAAGTGAAGAGCTGGAAAGGAATAATGTCGGTTTATGATTCATTAATGAAAATGCATAAAGTACAACAGGTTGAGGAAAAAGGAATTCAAGCATGTAAAATTTATAAACCGGAGGAAGTCATAAACCACCTACGATCGAGTGTTTATAAGTGGTAAAGCAATGAACGGTTTACAAGGGGATTAATGGCATATGATAGATTATTTTCTACAGAGATAAACCGCCTGTGCAGGTAAAGAAGGTACAGATCTGAAGCAAAAAATGGCTAAGTGAAGAAAAACAGGTTTCACAGAATCACGTTCGCGTTTTGGATCTACCGCAAGTCAAGAAAAGGAAAAAGATTTCGACCTAAAAACAATATGGTCCTGAAGCAGTTCACAAAAGGTCTAGATCAAGTTCTTATGTGTATAAGGTTTCGTTTAATGGCTGAGATAAGGACTACCATAGTTACTACGCTAAACACATCAAGTCTTAGGTTAGCTATATATGGACTGACGAAGAACAGGAAGAGAGCGCCATGAACTCGTATGAACCCTAAGTGGATCTATAGAGAAAGGGGGGAAGGCTTACAGTAGATGTCGAAGTAGCGGAGGTGTGCCGCGTCTCTCTGGAGCAATCAGGTCGATGTAGCGGCCAACGATGAGGCAGAGAAGAAGCTCGATGACGGCGGCGGCGCTCGGGTGCAGAGGCATCGCGAGGAGGAAGAAGAGAGGAGAGGGAGACATAAGGAAAAGGAAGGAGTCCTCCTCCCTATTTATAAGGACAAAGAGAAAAGCGGCAGGCGCGGGAATCGAGGAGCCCAAAAAATGGATAGATAACGAGATTGTTGCCTAGATTGTTGGATGCTCATTAATAAAAGGGGTATCTTTGGCTTTAAGTGAACAGGTGATGTCACGACAGTTTACTACAAATCCGGAGGATGACGGCAGGGAGGTTTACAAGATCTATGCGAAGATGCAAGGGGAGGAATTTTTCTAAGTGTTGAAGATTGACATGAACAACTTCAAATCAATCTGGGGCCTAATGTTGGGGATATTATTACAGGACATAAACCGGCCAGGAGTGGCTGTGTTAACTATATGATTACTATTTGAAGCCTAGGAAGACAAAGGATGATGGTGCTTCATGAAGGCCCAAGGCCCAAAGGTGGGTTAAGGCCTGTAGACATAAACCGACATTATCATGTAACTTGTATTGTAAGGTAGAAGGAATAGAGACCGAGTTGGACACGTTGATGATCCGGCCTCGGGACTCTGTAAACTGGTGGGCGTCGACCTATGTATATAAAGGGGCGACCCGACGACGGTTTAGGGACAAGAGACAACAATTCCAGAGCCAGGCAAAGCGGATTTGCTCCCTGGTCTTCGAAACCCTAGCAATACCATCACAACTGGAGTAGGCTTTTACCTTCATCGTAAGGGGACGAACCAGTTTAAATTTTCGTGTCCTTTGTCCGCTTTAAACCCCTTTAAGCTAACCCATAGCGATGGCTCCACGACTAAGTCCTTTCACAAGGACATCTGCCGTAACAAAACCACGACACCCCTATCGCCCACACTCACTTGGTGACGGTTCCGAATGCCGTCGCAGAAAGGGGTTAAAAACCGTTTGTTTAGGATCGACGCGCACCAGTGGTGCATCAACCCCTATGCATAGATTACCCCAGTGTCACCTGGAGAATCGGCGAGTTGAGTGCCAAAACATATATCAAGTGAATCAATATGATACTCCATTGTCACCATGGGTATTCATAGCAGGACATACATCAAGTGTTCTCAAATCCATCAAAGTATTCAATCCAATAAAACGAAATCTCAAAGGGAAAACTCAATTGACAACAAGATAGCGAGGGGAAAACACCATATGATCCAACTATATTAATAAAGCCCGCAATACATCAAGATCGTGACATCTCAAGAACACGAGAGAGAGAGAGAGAGATGAAACACATAGCTACTGGTACAAACCCTCAGCCCCGAGGGTGGACTACTCCCTCCTCATCATGGCGGCCTCTAGGATGATGAAGATGGCCATCGGTGATGATTTCCCCCTCCAGAGGTGTGCCGCAATGGGGTCTAGATTGGTTTTCGTGGCTACAGAGGCTTGCGGCAGCGGAAATTCTGATCTAGGGTTACCCCGAGGCTTTTTGAAATATTTGGGAATTTATAGGGTGAAGAGGCGGTGCAGGAGACCACCAAGGTGGGCATAACCCACCTGGGCGCGCCTGGGCCCTGAGGCACGCCCTGGTGGGTTGTGTTCTCCTCGGAGCTCCCCTCTGGTACTTCTTTGGCCCATCGGGTGTCTTCTGGTCCAGAAAAAATATTCAAAAAGTTTTGCTGCATTTGGGCTCCGTTTGGTATTGATTTTCTGCGATGTAAAAAACAAGCAAAAAACAACAACTGGCACTGGGCACTATGTCAATACGTTAGTCCCAAAAAATGATATAAAGTTGCTATAAAATGATTGTAAAACATCCAAGAATAATAATGTAGCAGCATGAATTCTTCATGATTATAGATACGTTGGAGACGTATTAGCATCCCCAAGCTTAATTCCTACTCTTCGTCAAGGAGGTAAATGATAAGAGAAATAATTTATGATGTATGAATTCTAGCAAAGTGCATAAGTTTGATCAATGATAATTTCAATTACTTTTCCTAGCATCATAATAGGAATTCTTTCTCATAAAACTTCTCATGTTAAAGTAGCAACCAATTCACATGTTAAGGTTCAAACAATGAATACTCTTGAAACTCAACAAACTATATTCTTAGTCACCAAACAATTGCAATTGAACTTATTCAATAGAGTCAAGTAAGAGCTCCACATACTCAATCATCATATAGTTTTACATGATTGCTACCACTCACAGCATATTCTTAGAACAAATGGCATCCATCGAACACAAAGAAAGATAGGGTCTTAATATTTCCCTCCCAACTCATTTATCATAGAGATAATTGTCAACAATAATGAATCATGATCAAATATATTTGACTGGTCATTTGTGCCTAGATTTTTCCCCACCACATGATGCTTACCAACTAGAGAATAATTGAGGTTGAAATGAGAATTTATACTATTGACTCTTTGCATAAAAGTAAATACTGAAGAGTAAAAGATAGGCCCTTCGTAGAGGGAAGCAGAGGTTGTCATGCGCTTTTTATTTGGATGCCAAAGCTCTTAATGCAAAGGAACATCACGTTATATTGCCCCTTATGATAGCAACGTTTATTATGCAGTCCGTCGCTTTTATTACTTTGCCATCACAAGTTCGTACAACGCTCAATTTTCCTTTACATTAAAAGATAAAACATATTTAGGAGCAATTTTTATTGATTTATGCACCGATGATAACTTACTTGAACGATCTTATTCAATCCATAGGTAGGTATCGTGGACACTCATGGCAAGAAACTGGGTTTAAGGTTCAAAATCCTTGGTGGCTAAGGCTTTTCGTCACAGCTTCTATTGGTTGACGGCTCATGCTGATGCTGATGATTTGGTAAAGGGGTGTGATGGTTGTCAAAAGTTTGCACGCCGTGCTCATGTTCCGGCCCAAGAATAAAGAATGATCCCAATAACTTGGCCGTTTGCAACTTGGGGGCTCGACATGGTTGGACCTTTTAAGAGGTCCAAGGACAAGAAGACTCACCTGTTGGTAGCATTTGATAAGTTTACCAAGTGGGTTGAGGCAGAGCCAGTCAGTAAGTGTGATGCGGCCACGGCGGTTTAATTCATCAAAAAGGTGATATTCCGGTTTGGTTGTCCACACAGCATTATCACTGATAATGGTACTAATATGTCCAAGGGTGCTATGGAGGAATGTGGTCAATGAGAGCACATCCGGCTTGACGTGTCATTAGTGGCTCACGCCCAATCTAATGGTCAGGCAAAAAGGGCCAATCAAGAAATTTTGAGAGGTATCAAGCCCCGGCTTATGGTTCCTTTAAAGCGGACGCCGGGTTGTTGGGTGGAGGAGTTACCATCCGTGCTATGGAGCATCAACACCACACCAAACAGATCTACAGGTTACACGCCTTTCTTCATGGTTTACAGAGCAGAAGCAGTTCTCCCTAGTGACATACGTCATGACTCGCCCCGTGTGGCGACTTATGTTGAAGCTGATAATGAAAAAGCGTGTCAAGACTCATTGGACCTGTTAGATGAGGAGCGTGATCTTGGGCGGCACGTTCGGCGATTTATCAACAAGATCTGCGACGTTATCACAGCCGCCGGGTTGAAACTAGAACTTTTGAAGAAGGCGATCTGGTGCTCTGGCTCATCCAGGATCAGACTGATATGCACAAGCTATCCCCACCTTGAGAAGGGCCTTTTGTGGTCAGCAAAAATTTGCACAATGGATCATACTACTGTATCGATGTTTGAGAGCACAAAGACTCACGAAAATCAGAGGAGGAGACCCAGCGGCCGTGGAATATAGCTCATCTTCGGCCTTACTATACTTGAGCCATAGGCTCTTTTTTATGTACATAATTATGAAAATGTATATATTATAGTCAATATAATAAATCGGAGCCTCGGCTCAAGTGGGGTCTCTGTTTGTTTTTACATCATGTGTTTTCATGGGGGCTTCTGTTACAAAGCAGAGTTCTGTTGATCCGGCTTGTAAAGCCACACATGAAAGGAAGTCACTAAGGGGCTTGGTCATATCTGAACCTTAGCTACACCTCTTGATCGGCTTAAAGCCAAAGGGAAATCACTAGGGGGCTTGGTTGTATTTACACCATAGATACACCTCTTGATAGGCTTAAAGCCACAAGAAAATTCTGTGGAGCTGAAGAGAGTGTTGCACCAGCACAACTCAAACATAGGCAACCACCGAGCACAGCTCACATGTTGCTTAGGGGCTCTTTGCTTCTCAAAGAACAAAGAGTTTGCACCTTTGCAATAGGCTATCAAGCCAGGCTTGGAAGCCAGGTGTATTCACCTAAAACCCCGGGTTATCCTACCTCTTTAAGTAAGCCACTCCGTCCAGGTAAACCTGGTATGACCCTTCGAACGTTTGACAAGTCAATCTCATAGACCCTGAACTTGTCAAAGTTAAAACGATGATTGGTTAAAGATTGAGGTCCATCTTAAAAGGCTTTGAAAAATGGTTTAACTCAGTGGCCTGGCATCCCATGAAAAGCCTCGATTTATGGCCTGGCAGCCCATGAATAGCCTTGCATATTCTTCTTGGGTTTTTTGCAAAGTTTTTCTTTCCTTTGATAAGATTCATAAGTATTTTCTGATAAACCGGTGTTTATTACAATCCAGCATGGTTTACAATGCCAAATTGTTTGTACATGATCAGCTATAATCCGGCGTTCATTGCGCCGGTCTAGTTTTGACTACAAGTCACCAGTAGTATATGGATAAAACTGGTGTTTATCATAACCCGGTACGGTTTTCTCATAAACCGGCAACCCTGGAAGGAGTCATCAATACTACAGATTGGTGTTATCACCCTTTTTCAAACAACCATGGGTCAAACAAACGAGGTAACACGTATTCTCTATTTTATATATCTGGTTGTTTTTAAAAACATCCTTGGCTCTACACCTAGGCCATATATTTGGGCATCATGACCTGTCCAGCGGTAAACCACCAGGACCCTTTCAATTTCTTATATGCAGGAACAAGTTAACATACAACCATTGTGGATTATGCATATAATAAAAATCCCAAAAGCATGGTGAGTTATCAGTATCGAGCAAGATAAATATGCTCGATGGCATAACAAACAAAGTGTTTGAACTATCCTATTACAAGGCGTTTTTATGCCCACACAAGATGATTGTTTCAGTAAGAATGGTAGGCTGCAACGAATTAAACCTACCTCCGGTTCAAGATTCATCACCAGGATGACTTGAAGATTGCGGGTCATCTTGAGTCGGTGCATCCTCCTCCTCTCTACCCAATGGCTGGAAGTCAATTGTTGTCCAATCGATTCCAGTTAAAGCTTGGAAAATGGCTTCTTCACTTATAAGGGGGAAGGATCAATGTCAGGGGCATAAGTGTGCTTACGAATTGGCGGAACAAGATCCTCTACATTATGTATTGGCGCAGGATATCTTTTCTAATCAACATCATAAACCGGCTGATAATGAGACAGATCCATTTCATCCGCCAATTTGCTTGCTATGGGTCGCATTTCCCTTGTTAGCCTTCGGAATTCATCATTGTTGAATTCTGAACTGTCTTCCTTTACGCCGGGATAGACTTGGCCAATAACTGCCGGTTCAAGATCTAGAATCCATGCTTTGGCCCGGGTTAGCGCACTCAGCGCGCCTGACCTTGCAGCTGATCTTTTGAGTTCATCCAACCGGGCAGGCAACATGGACAACTTCTTGATAGTTTCTTTTATCAGTGTTGGAGGGGGCCTATTATAAGCAGCAGCACAGATTGCCCGTTGGGATCCGGAATACAACTGTTCTATCAAGGTGTAGGCTTCCTTCAGCTTCATCCGCATGTCAGAGCCCAGATGGGTAATGCGGGTCCCTATGACATTGCAAGCATTAGTAAACCAGTAATTGATATGGTAGAATGACTTGAAAAATATCAGATGAAGATACTTACCGAATACATCAGAGGTCATAACGTTTATTTGCCGCTTTAAAACGGTTATTTCTTCGACCACCGGTTTAAGGGCTGCCTCTGCGTCTTCGGCCTTCTTTGCTAAAGCGACCTTCTCCGTTTCCCAATCTGCACGTTCCTTCTTGAAGTTTTCCTTCAGCTTATCCATGGTTATTAAGGCATTGGTTGGTTCCTCCTTGGCTTTGGAAGCCTCCGCTTGCTGAGATTTAATGTTTTCCTAAAGATCAGCGGTTTGAGCGTCCTTCTTACTCAGCTCATCCTACAAAGAAAAGATATATCATCAATGGGCTGTGTATGATTGAAGTACCAAGCATATAACAATTTATGCACTTTGCACATGGGGGCTAATGCCTACTCTCTTCATTCTAGAAAATTATTTCAAGTCCCAAGTATAATACAAGCATTATTCTTGGCACTTGGGGGCTAATGTACATCTGCTCAAAAGTAACAGTGGTTAAAGTCCCGGTTCACCTTGGAAAGGTAAACCGGCCCTTGCAGAGTACACAGACGAAAGTTATGAAGATACAATGCTAAAGTACCGGTTCATTTTTAAAGGACTAACCGACAATTGGAGGATATGTATGCAGGAGTATGGTATTATGAAGTCCCGGTTTTTGATTACTATCATAAATCGGCCCTTGGGAGCTACTGGAATTGGTACTTACAATTGGACTTAAGAGAGAAAAGGATTTGTACTTACTTCATAACGTTCCTTCATCAAATTCACTAAACTGGCTTCATAGTCACAGTTTGTGTACAGATAGTTCAGAAAACCAGAATGGAGCTCCTGGGCGTTAAGATGGGAATAACTTGACAAATCGGTGCTCCATTTGCCTTTCTCCATGGCAACATGTTCTTCTTTGGCACTATGTTTTGCCAATACAACAGGATGTCCAGGAGAGGTGTGGCCAATGCCAGTAATGATAACCTCATCTTCCTTATCACCAGCAGCCTTTTCTGGAGTTGATGGAATATCAGTAGCCTTCACTGGACTAGAAGGTCCATCATCAGTTCGGACTGGACTTGCTAGTTTATCAGCTTGCACAGCGGTATCAACTTCTGCTTGTTCATCAACATTATGATTTTGAAGGGGCGGTTCATCAAAT
This sequence comes from Triticum dicoccoides, assembly GCF_002162155.2. Lineage (NCBI taxonomy): Eukaryota > Viridiplantae > Streptophyta > Magnoliopsida > Poales > Poaceae > Triticum > Triticum dicoccoides. The sequence goes on along the minus strand of NC_041390.1, from coordinate 340,062,395 downwards.
GTGGCCTCAGTATTTGGACCTTCCGTTTTCGTAGTCGGCCCCGGTTCAATCACCACATGGTCGTAAGACGGGTTATTCACCCGAGCCTTCTTACAGGGTATAGCCTTGGCTCTAAAAAGAACAGATGCAAAGGTTAGCATAGCATACAAAGTGTAAAGCGTCAAAAGATTGAGTTGAAATACTTTCCCAACAACGGTCTTAAGAGGAGGGAGTTGTGTGGTCGTCGATTTGCCGGATGATGAAGGAGGTGTTACCTGATAATTTGAATTGGATGGATTAAGAGGTTGTCAGAAATATCTTGCCTTGGGATAAGAAGTGTCGGAAGTGGGTGAGACCTCAGGTCGGCGTTTTCGAGCCGGGGTGTTCGGTAAACCGGTCGAAGTGACCGTTTGGCTGTTGTGCCGGGTTGTGCGGTGAGCCTCATGTTGCTGCTTCTTCAAAAGAAAATCGAGTTTATGGCGCCGCCGACCATCCAAAAAGTCAAAGATGGCGTTGGCATTTACTTATTATGCTCTCTTCTAATAGTGGTCCCTTGGTATTCAGGTTGTAAAATCCTGATAGGAAAGTTGACTGTTATACCTTGTTTTTGTAATGGCCTACCTTCTTTAAAAAGCCGAAAGATAAGGATTTCGCAAAACTTTTGCATTTTGGATCCAAGTGAGCAAGAGGGTGAGAAAATCTTACTTTCCGGACTGCTTGACGGATTTTTTGTGTTGGTAGAGGGTCCAAACCGGAGGAAAGAATAATTACCTCTGCATCGTCAACTTGGCTGCCCTCAACGTCCTCCTGATAAATATCATTGTCAATGAGGTGCATGAAAAGTGAACCAAGTGAATCAAGTTGTACCTCTGCTTCCGGTTCATCAGGGTCGTCATCAAGCTCTAAACCTATGGGTTCAGTTGCCCTCCTCTTTGCAGTTGTCTTGACAGCTTTCGTTTCAGGTCGAGAATGCTTCACCGCTTTCTCCTGAGGTTTCTTTTTCCAGAATGGGTCATCACCCTGTTTAAAAAATAGGCAGACGGTGTTTAAAGTTGCACAGTTCAAAAATGTCAGGTGTAAAGCGGAAGCAAAACAATTTTTACAGCGGGCGGTTTGTTCTGTGTGTAAAAGGGACTTAACCCGGTCGTGCTACAGACAGCTTCCGGTTCAGTCAGCACTTTCTTGACAGACTCAGTAACTTCATCATCTGTTAGCTGAATGTCAATATGACGTTGGTAGTCTTTTACGTCACTGGTGTACTCGCACATTAAACTAGAGCAGCGACTTAACGACAGGATACTCCAGGATATCCAGCAATGAACGAAGTCCACACCTGTTAAATCGTTGGCCATGAAAGCTCTAAGTTTGGCGAGTTGTGGTGCATACGAGGCCCGTTGCGGAAGCAGATGAGTATTGGCAAGCCGGTGAGCACGGTAACCCGGCAGAGGGTTCTCATCTTCAGGAGGGGTGTCCTTGCAATAGAACCAAGTTTGATGCCACTCCTTTGGTTAACTGTGAAGTTTGGCGTGAGGAAAACTAACATCCTTCATTTTCTGAATGGAGACACCACCGAGTTCAGTATTGGGCCTGTCTACGAATTCAGTGCGACGGTTTAAGTGGAAGAAATCCCGGAACAGCTCGACAGTCGGTTCTTCTTGTAGATAGGCTTCACAAAACACCTGAGAGTTGCAGATATTGGATAAAGAGTTGGGTCCGATATTTTGAGCGTGGATTTGAAACTTGGCAAGTACATCCTGGAAAAACTTGGACCCAGGCGGTTTAAAACCACGGCTCATATGATCAGCAAACACTACTACTTCACCATCTCTGGGGGTAGGAGGATTTTCCGGACCAGGAACTCGCCACCTGATTTCATTCTTCTTCGGTAAGGTGCCAATTTTGACACATCCGTTCAGTTGTTCCTCAGTAACCCGGGAAGGGGCTCAGTTACAGGAACAGAATTGTTTGTCCATTGCAAGTGAAGAGCTGGAAAGGAATAATGTCGGTTTATGATTCATTAATGAAAATGCATAAAGTACCACAGGTTGAGGAAAAAGGAATTCAAGCATGTAAAATTGATAAACCGGAGGAAGTCATAAACCACCTACGATCGAGTGTTTATAAGTGGTAAAGCAATGAACGGTTTACAAGGGGACTAATGGCATATGACAGATTATTTTCTACAGAGATAAACCGCCTGTGCAGGTAAAGAAGGTACAGATCTGAAGCAAAAAATGGCTAAGTGAAGAAAAACAGGTTTCACAGAATCACGTTCGCGTTTTGGATCTACCGCAAGTCAAGAAAAGGAAAAAGATTTCGACCTAAAAACAATATGGTCCTGAAGCAGTTCACAAAAGGTCTAGATCAAGTTCTTATGTGTATAAGGTTTCGTTTAATGGCTGAGATAAGGACTACCATAGTTACTACGCTAAACACATCAAGTCTTAGGTTAGCTATATATGGACTGACGAAGAACAGGAAGAGAGCGCCATGAACTCGTATGAACCCTAAGTGGATCTATAGAGAAAGGGGGGAAGGCTTACAGTAGATGTCGAAGTAGCGGAGGTGTGCCGCGTCTCTCTGGAGCAATCAGGTCGATGTAGCGGCCAACGATGAGGCAGAGAAGAAGCTCGATGACGGCGGCGGCGCTCGGGTGCAGAGGCATCGCGAGGAGGAAGAAGAGAGGAGAGGGCGACATAAGGAAAAGGAAGGAGTCCTCCGCCCTATTTATAAGGACAAAGAGAAAAGCGGCAGGCGCGGGAATCGAGGAGCCCAAAAAATGGATAGATAACGAGATTGTTGCCTAGATTGTTGGATGCTCATTAATAAAAGGGGTATCTTTGGCTTTAAGTGAACAGGTGATGTCACGACAGTTTACTACAAATCCGGAGGATGACGGCAGGGAGGTTTACAAGATCTATGCGAAGATGCAAGGGGAGGAATTTTTCTAAGTGTTGAAGATTGACATGAACAACTTCAAATCAATCTGGGGCCTAATGTTGGGGATATTATTACAGGACATAAACCGGCCAGGAGTGGCTGTGTTAACTATATGATTACTATTTGAAGCCTAGGAAGACAAAGGATGATGGTGCTTCATGAAGGCCCAAGGCCCAAAGGTGGGTTAAGGCCTATAGACATAAACCGACATTATCATGTAACTTGTATTGTAAGGTAGAAGGAATAGAGACCGAGTTGGACACGTTGATGATCCGGCCTCGGGACTCTGTAAACTGGTGGGCGTCGACCTATGTATATAAAGGGGCGACCCGACGACGGTTTAGGGACAAGAGACAACAATTCCAGAGCCAGGCAAAGCGGATTTGCTCCCTGGTCTTCGAAACCCTAGCAATACCATCACAACTGGAGTAGGCTTTTACCTTCATCGTAAGGGGACGAACCAGTTTAAATTTTCGTGTCCTTTGTCCGCTTTAAACCCCTTTAAGCTAACCCATAGCGATGGCTCCACGACTAAGTCCTTTCACAAGGACATCTGCCGTAACAAAACCACGACACCCCTATCGCCCACACTCACTTGGTGACGGTTCCGAATGCCGTCGCAGAAAGGGGTTAAAAACCGTTTGTTTAGGATCGACGCGCACCAGTGGTGCATCAACCCCTATGCATAGATTACCCCAGTGTCACCTGGAGAATCGGCGAGTTGAGTGCCAAAACATATATCAAGTGAATCAATATGATACTCCATTGTCACCATGGGTATTCATAGCAGGACATACATCAAGTGTTCTCAAATCCATAAAAGTATTCAATCCAATAAAACAAAATCTCAAAGGGAAAACTCAATTGACAACAAGATAGCGAGGGGAAAACACCATATGATCCAACTATATTAATAAAGCCCGCAATACATCAAGATCGTGACATCTCAAGAACACGAGAGAGAGAGAGAGAGATGAAACACATAGCTACTGGTACAAACCCTCAGCCCCGAGGGTGGACTACTCCCTCCTCATCATGGCGGCCTCTAGGATGATGAAGATGGCCATCGGTGATGATTTCCCCCTCCAGAGGTGTGCCGGAATGGGGTCTAGATTGGTTTTCGTGGCTACAGAGGCTTGCGGCAGCGGAAATTCTGATCTAGGGTTACCCCGAGGCTTTTTGAAATATTTGGGAATTTATAGGGCGAAGAGGCGGTGCGGGAGACCACCAAGGTGGGCATAACCCACCTGGGCGCGCCTGGACCCTGAGGCACGCCCTGGTGGGTTGTGTTCTCCTCGGAGCTCCCCTCTGGTACTTCTTTGGCCCATCGGGTGTCTTCTGGTCCAGAAAAAATCTTCAAAAAGTTTTGCTGCGTTTGGGCTCCATTTGGTATTGATTTTCTGCGATGTAAAAAACAAGCAAAAAAACAACAACTGGCAATGGGCACTATGTCAATACGTTAGTCCCAAAAAATGATATAAAGTTGCTATAAAATGATTGTAAAACATCCAAGAATGATAATGTAGCAGCATGAATTCTTCATGATTATAGATACGTTGGAGACGTATTAGCATCCCCAAGCTTAATTCCTACTCTTCGTCAAGTAGGTAAATGATAAGAGAAATAATTTATGATGTATGAATTCTAGCAAAGTGCATAAGTTTGATCAATGATAATTTCAATTACTTTTCCTAGCATCATAATAGGAATTCTTTCTCATAAAACTTCTCATGTTAAAGTAGCAACCAATTCACATGTTAAGGTTCAAACAATGAATACTCTTGAAACTCAACAACCTATATTCTTAGTCACCAAACAATTGCAATTGAACTTATTCAATAGAGTCAAGTAAGAGCTCCACATACTCAATCATCATATAGTTTTACATGATTGCTACCACTCAAAGCATATTCTTAGAACAAATGGCATCCATCAAACACAAAGAAAGATAGGGTCTTAATATTTCCCTCCCAACTCATTTATCATAGAGATAATTGTCAACAATAATGAATCATGATCAAATATATTTGACTGGTCATTTGTGCCTAGATTTTTCCCCACCACATGATGCTTACCAACAAGAGAATAATTGAGGTTGAAATGAGAATTTATACTATTGACTCTTTGCATAAAAGTAAATACTGAAAAGTAAAAGATAGGCCCTTCGTAGAGGGAAGCAGAGGTTGTCATGCGCTTTTTATTTGGATGCCAAAGCTCTTAATGCAAAGGAACATCACGTTATATTGCCTCTTATGATAGCAACGTTTATTATGCAGTCCGTCGCTTTTATTACTTTGCCATCACAAGTTCGTACAACGCTCAATTTTCCTTTACATTAAAAGATAAAACATATTTAGGAGCAATTTTTATTGATTTATGCACCGATGATAACTTACTTGAAGGATCTTATTCAATCCATAGGTAGGTATCGTGGACACTCATGGCAAGAAACTGGGTTTAAGGTTTTTGGATGCACAAGTAGTATCTCTACTTAGTACGAATGTTTGGCTAGCAAAAGATCCTAGGCAAACACCACATTTTGGAGGATCCATAGCAATATAACTTCTATGTGAAAGTGCAACTAATCCCCAGGTGGTTTTGGTTATTCATAACAACATATAGCTCATTGAACTAATATACACTAAAGATTAATGTTTCAGAAAGTTCAATTATTGGTATGGCATGGACTAGAGATGTGGACCCCTCAAAATGCTAATGACACATATTGACAAAAGCTCAAGACTATACATTTTCCTTTCAGTAATCCAAGATCACACTGAGTCCATAGGAAAAGCCAATACTATTAAAAGGGGATGAGGTGTTCTTAATGGCTTGCTTGCTCAAAATACTTAGTGATACGCTCCAAAAGCCCTCAACCACTTTCTCATTTCCACGTATGTCCTAAACCTAAAGTCAAACTCGGTCAGACCAATTTGATCTATCCGGCGCCACTGAGTTCACTTGACATAGCCATTGCCAGAAACCCTAATCAGTTCGGTCTTACCGATAGGGATCTCAGTCTCACCGAGTGGGATTGCAAACTCTCTGTTTCCCTTCATAACGTTTCGGTCTAACCGAGATGAGCGATAAGTCCCACCAAGTTGGCAATGCAAACTCTTTGTTTCCTTTTCGTAACATTTCGGTCTCCCCGGTATGAGCAATCGGTCCCACCGAGTTTGCCTGGCCAAGTCTCTATTTGCTCATTACTGAAATCGGTCTCACCGAGATGAGGTTTCGCCCTAACCCTAACACATCGGTCTCACCGAATTGGTATTGTCGGTCCCACCGAAAAGCCTAACGTCCACCTTCTGAACAAGATCGGTCTCACCGAGTTTCACTATTCATTCCCACCGAGTTTGGTAAATTGTGTGTAGCGGTTAGATTTTGTGTGGAGGCTATATATACCCCTCCACCCCCTCTCCATTAGAGAGAGAGAGATCCATCAGAATGTGCCTACACTTCCAACATTCATTTCCTGAAAGAGAACCACCTACTCATGTGTTGAGACCAAGACATTCTAATCCGACCTCAAGAATCTTGATCTCTAGCCTTCCCCGAGTTGCTTTCAACTCAAATCATCTTTCCACCAAATCCAAATCTGTGAGAGAGAGTTGAGTGTTGGGGAGACTATCTTTTAAAGAAAAAGTGCAAGGAGTTCATCATCAACACACCATCTATTACCTTTTGGAGAGTGGTGTCTCCTAGAATGGTTAGGTGTCACTTGGGAGCTTCTGTCAAGATTGTGGAGTTGAACCAAGGAGTTTGTAAGGGCAAGGAGATCGCCTACTTGTTGAAGATCTTCCAAAGTGACGCAAGTCCTTCATGGGCGATGGACATGGTGGGATAGAAAAGGTTGCTTCTTCGTGGACCCTTCGTGGGTGGATCCCTCTGTGGACTCACGCAACCATTACCCTTCATGTGTTGAAGTCTCCATCAATGTGGATGTACGATAGCACCACCTATCGGAACCACGCCAAAAATCTCCTTGTCTACATTGCCTTTTCTCCCTCCAAACTCCTCCCCTTTACCTTCATATGCAATGATTTACATTCCGCTGCTATACTCTTAGAATTGCATGTGTAGGTTGATTGCTTGACTTGTGTTAAGTTGCTAAAATCTTCCAAGACATAAAATTCGGAAAAGGCTAAATTTTTATTTGGTCAAGTAGTCTAACCACCCCCTCTAGAGATACTTTCGATCCTACAAGTGGTATCAGATCTTTGGTCACCATTTGCCTTTATTTCCATAGCTTTAGTGATCATATCCTTGGTTTCACAACCTAGGAGAGTATGGCGTGTAGTGAGGGAAATTACCACCGTAGAGGTCCCCTTACTTTGATGGGTACTAATTTTGCTAGTTGGCAGCATAAGATGAAAATGCATATTCTTGAACATAACCCCACTGTTTGGGCCATTGTGTGTATTGGCTTGCAAGGTGAATTCTTCGATGGGAGGGAACCAAATCGAGAAGCTACCGCTGAAGAATTGAAGATGTTGCAATACAATGCTCGAGCTTGCGATATCCTCTTCAATGGATTGTGCCCCGAAGAATTGAACAAAATCAGCAATCTTGAGAATGCAAAGGAAATTTGGGATACTTTGATTGATATGCATGAAGGTACCGACTCCGTCAAGGAATCCAAATTGGGTGTGCTTCAAAGTCAGCTTGACAAGTTCAAAATGAAGGATGGTGAAGGTGTTGCTGAAATGTATTCTAGGCTTTCTATCATCATAAATGAGATTGCCGGCTTCGGAAGTGAAGAGATGACCAATAGATTCATCATCAAGAAGATCCTAAGAGCCTTGGATGGAAACTATGGTACCGTGTGCACATTGATCCAAATGATGCCCAATTACAAAGATCTCAAGCCAACAGAAGTCATTGGTAGAATTGTTGCTCATGAGATGTCAGATAAAGATAAAGAAGAGCTTTACAACAAGTCTACACTACAAAAAAATACACTTCTGTGATGATACATGTTTGTCACAGTAGGCCATGTTTTCTGTCATGCATGTACATCCATGGCGATTTTATGACATAATCAAGATAGTCATACATGTGCTGTCGTAGAAGTGTTCCATGACATTACCAAAATTATCATCACGGAAGTGTCCACTTCCATGATGATAAATCACGCGTCAAAGAAGTGCTTTCATCAAGGGTGACTGACACGTGGCATCCACCGTAACGGGTCACCGTTAAGATATCCAGTTGGGTCTTGGATCCGATAAACCGTTAACAGCCCGGACCAATGGGGATTTTCCACGTGTAATATTCTCATTGGCCGGAGGAAACATGTGTTTGCTCCTCGGTGGGCCAGATGCCGTCCGTCCATTGGAGGAGACACGCCTATGATATGTCGACACGTGGCGGGGCCCAACAAAGGACCATATAGGTTAAGAGGCCGGCCCAGTCAAAGGCCCATAGGACTTACCCAGGTACTAGTGGGCGAGCCCAATAACAGCCTATTTCATAAAGGCCCATTTACGGCCCGAAGCCAGATCTGGCCCGTTAATTGTTCGGTGAATATTTGGTCCCAATTATGGCCCAGTGACTTTCGGCCTGATAGAGGCCTGATGTAGACATGGGCCCATTTCAGCCCGGTGTGTCTTTCGGCCTAGGAATGGCCCATGCTGCCCATGGGCCATATATGGTCTGACGCGACATCTGGCCCACTTAATGGCCCGTGATAAAGGTGGCAACAGTTCAGCACAACGTGACTTTGGGCCTATTAAAGACATGTTATATAATTTGGTCCATTGATTGTACTAAGCTTTCGGCCTCTTAAAGGCCCATGATATCAGTGGGCCAACTAAAGCCCGAGATATGTTTCGGCCTTGTAACGGCCCATCATATAACTGGGCCAAAAAAGGTCCGGTCTACCTTTCAGCGTGCTGAAGGCCCGTACACGACTAGTGAAAATTGAGGCCCAACATGAATTTCGGCGTGCTAAAGGCCCATGGTTTCTTCTGGGCCGTAACAGGCTAGCAAAATATTCAGCATGTTGATGGCCAACGCTACATGGGCCAAACTAAGCGCTGGGTCCACAAAAGACCCAACTAAAATTTTGGCCTAATATAGGCCGGAGTAAGTTGTGGGCCTGGCGCAAAGTGCGAAGGCCCTAATGGCCATTCGGGCCCAAGAAAGATGCAGGTCGGGCCAATTGTGGCCCGCTAAAAACCAGGCCTGTTAGAGGCGAATGTTTCGGCCCGGTCGACTACATCAGATTTTTTCCAGATAGGGAATGATGGCAGTAACCAGTAGGAATTAAGAACAAACCTACTCTATACAATAAAGAAATTATGGCATAGTAACTTAAAATAAAACCTACACTATACAGTAATGAATTTATGGTATATTACATCCACTAGGCATCGAAGTTCGCCACCAGTGATCATAAAGCGCAACGAAGAAGTAGATTACAAAAACTAGGCACCATTGTAGCATAACAAAATAATACTGAACTGAGACCACTTCCAAGACAATTCAATAAAGGTTATCCTTGCACGGGAACTACTGCGGAAGCTGCTGAGCAAGGCTATGAGACCGGCCTACCATGTCGGTCATAGCTTCTAGGTGTAGCTGTTTAGCAATGAGGTTCTCATTGGTGTTCTCCGCAATCTTTCTTAGAGATAGGACTTCATGTCAAAGTTGAGTTGCAGAATGCCTTTCTTCTAGAACTTGGGACTGAAGAAGTCGAATTGATTCAGACAGCGAATTCCGTGAGGTTGTCTGACTTCTAGTCTCAAGTAACTTGAACACTGCATCAAGACAAGACTTTGGGGTTGTCTCGCTATCTTCAAGATGTTTCGCCTTCTTTGCTGCAATATATGTTGGGTTTGTCTCACAACATTCAGTAGACTTGTGCATAACATCAGGCATATCACCCTGAAACAAGCAGAGAGATGACAGGTTTTGCACGTGCATAAACAAAGATGATAACTGTGCTGTCAATTCCATCCAATTTCAAATTAGATAATAAAGAGTAAGTTCAAAATATCAATAGCATAATTTGTCATTGTTCATAATGCGGGGAGATTCACCACACTGCGGGATTATACAAGCATAGATGAAGGGCAAAGACAATCACTGTATCTATTTTGGTTAATGTGCATGGCATGTTGTTCATATCATCAGCCACATTAGTAAGATAAAACAGGAGATGACAAGGTGCAAACGTGGGCTGCTTCACCACACACTGGATTACATATCCACAAAAACAAGCATACATATAGGGAGTATTGAGTAATGTGCATGGTATGAATAAGGAATTTGGTTTTACGAGTAAAATTTTGAGGCTTACGGTTGTTGCAAACATGCATTTTGATAGAAACAACAAACTAAATAGAAGTAAATGATAGGGAGTATGAGCAAATTGAAAGCAGTTGAGGATAAAGGCTTTAGAAGGACTGGCTTACATTAACAGTTAACACCGGCATTATAATGCCCTTCTCCATGTTAAGGGAAGGATATGTAACATCCCAAATTTTCAATTTGGAATGTTATACATAGATCATTCATGCATATCATATTTTATTACATTTCGTTCCGCGATCCTCAAAATCCTAAGCAACTCAAGGACCCTCGGAGAGAGTTGGGGATTTCCCTGTTTTCATATTTGAGTTTTATCAAATATTGAAACGAGGATTTTTTGTTTTAATTTTATTTCTCTCCGATAAAATTTCATATTAAAAATATATGAGAGGAGATAATATGACTTCTCCAAAATAAATGAAATATTGGATGAAAAAGATTAAAATCAAATATTTGATTTTATCCGGAGTTTATTGCTATTTTATTTGAATTAGAAAAATTGCATGTTTTTCAAAGTTGCATTTTAGGGCCAAGAAAATGTTCATCTTGTTCTAAATACTTTATTTAGACGGCGAAAATTTGATTTTGCATTTTTAGATTTTTATTTTATTTTCTAGGATTTTTTTAGTTTCGGCGAAATTATTTTAAAAAAACGCAGCGCCCGACTGGGCCGACGCCCAGCCGAGCCAGGCCGCCGGCCTGCCTGCCCAGCCGCCGCCTCCCGCGCCGAGTCCAGCCAGGACACGGCCGGCGCAAGCCGAGTCCGGCCGGGACTCCACCCCGTGCTGCCTTGCCCCCTCCCCCAAGCCACCGCTGCCCCCTCCCCTTATAAGTCGAAGCCCGGGGCCCCTTTGGACCCCAAGCCGCCGCCCTCCGCCCGCCGCCCGCAAGCCGCCGCCGCAGCGCCTCCCTGCCGCACGCCGCCGCCGCTCGCCGTTGCCGCCGGCCCGCCGCACCTCGCCGCCCCCGGTTTTCTCTAGAAAACCGATCCGGTTTTTTAGAAACCTTAGTTCGTTTTTTAAAATCGGTTTGCTGGTTTTTCTTGGTTTAGTTACTTTGTAGACGTTCGTCCGTACGTTCGTTTTTATGAATGGTTTTCACTCATTAGTGCAGACAACGAATGTTCGTTCGTTATCCTGTTCGTCAGTTTTCTTTTTCTCGGATTTTTCGTGATTATTTTCAATCGCGATTTCTAATCCGATTTTTGTTCTAGTTTATCTTTTCACTCGTTTGTCGGAATCAGGCGATTCAAGCGCCTAGATCATTGTCTCGAAACCCTCTTTCCGTTTAACCAACTTGAACAAGCTTTTTCTACAATAAAATTTGACCTTAGTCTAGATTAGTAAACGGATCTTGTTTCTTTCGCAGTTTGAGTTTCGTTGCTCCGTTTGATTTGATTCTTTTTGCAAATCGGAGTTCTTAAGTTGAGCTTTCTGGTTAGTTCTTCTTGTTTGAGATTTACCCGTGTTTCTTTGCTTGATTGCTTATGTATGCTATTGTTTGTTTGTGATAGAACACCCGGAGTGCGAAGTGTGCTACTATGAGTCCCTAGGTTTTGCGGATCATCAGCAAGGCAAGTAACACTTTGATCATATCACTTTATCACCCAGTTTTTATGCATTACTTCCAATCCTCAAACATTGCATGGTTAGGATGTGATTAACATGTGGGTTGGGAAGTAGTTGATGAGGTAGAACCTATTGCCTTGTTATATTCAAACCCTTGGGAGTTACTTCTACGTATTGCTTTTATTGCTATGTTATGCTCGTAGACGTGGTTGGCTGAGTGAAATCCATGACAGATGTGAGATTGTTAATTAATGGTTCAACTTAAGGTGGCAACTTGAATACACATCTCGGTGGATTGTTTGTTGGGCACTTGGGAATCCAGTGTTATCCAAGGATATCCCGGAGTACCCGTGTGATAATCCTATGGTCTGCCACCCAGGCTCAAAGGGAACTGAAATTTTTTCATGCTAGAAACTTTGGTGTGCAGCCACAAGCTATTATGGGCTCTAGCATAGTTGAGTAAGTTGTGTGAAGCTCCCGAAGAGGTGGATCAGCCGGTAGAGGGATGTAGGTTGGTATGGTCTGCCCGGAGTAAGGGGTTAATGCTTCTGAAAGACTGTGTCTCGGTCATCCGTTTCTCAAACACCCTGTAGTGCGAGAAATCCAATAGAGGAAATCGAGTCTTGTGGAGAAAAGTGTGCAAACCTCTACAAAGTGTATAAACTAAGCATGGTTAGCCGTGTCCCCGGTTATGGACATCTTGAGTATCTAGTACTTGGAGTATCATAAGTATCTCATCACTCTAAACTAATATTGTTGGGTTGTTAACTACTTTAATTGGGATGGAGTTGGAGGAACCTTCTCAATGATGTTTCAACTACCATGATAGTTAAATAAAATCTATTCCTTTGTTGTAGGAAAAAATTGGCTTTTCGCAAAAACTATAACCATAGAGATTTCCACCAGCCAAATATGCATGTAGTGATAGCATTATTCTGTTCTTGCTCTACTGTGTTACTTTGCTAGCATATTCCATGTGCTGACCCATTTTCAGGCTGCAACGTATTATGTTGCAGACTTTTCAGATGAGGAGTAAGGTTCGTTAGGTCGTTATCGTGCAGCTCAGCTATGCCATTGGAGTTGATGGACTCACTTTATCTTCCAAGCCTTCCACTGTTATCATATTAGATGGCCTTAAGCCATATTTATTGTAATAAGTTCTCTTTTGAGACATTCCATGTAATAAGTGTGTGATTTCTACTCTGTTATAAATCCTCGAGTACTGTGTGTGTCAGCATTACCGATCCAGGGATGACACTGAAGCACAGAGACTTGACCGTTTGAGGTCGGGTCGCTACAAGATGGTATCAGAGCACATGCTGAGTGTAGGACACAATCACTAAGCTAAAGCCCTATATCACTATTCTCTTCTCATTTCTGACTCCTCTCCATTTTCTACTCTTTAGGATGGCGGACGCAAGGAACAAGTTTGCACAACCGGATGAAGAAGCACCTTTTGGACGACACTTCAAGGAAGTCAGTAGGTACCTGAACATTGGAATACCAAGCTTCATCGGGACTTACAACACCACCTTACCAGAAGAGGAGCGATGGATGATTCAAGTTCAAGTTCCAGGAAGGACATTCACGCCAGTCACTAAGCCCATAGAGTTTTCCTTCGATGCACCAACCTGGAGTCTAGGAAAGAGTATGGTAGCTCACATCACCATGGGATGCATTTGAGAAGTTTATCATAAGGAGCTTAAGGATACTATCTATCAGATTTGTGGGCGCCGAGATGAGCAATGGGAGATGATCGGCACCAGGAAGGATAGATCAATTGCAGCTTTCATCCAGGAGTTAAACCAACACATTCGTCGCCAGGAGAACCAGATGTGTGCAGGAATGATAGACCTGAAGAAGGCAATGACTAGGATCATGGAACTGGAGGAAGAAATTAAGGCTACTCGTGAAGATTATGAGGAGGAAATCATCATACTAGGGGAGAAGAATGACGATCTGGAAAGGAAGCTAGGAATATTCCTGGGAGACCCCGCACCAGGAGGAGAAGACAAAGAACCCAAGGAGATTCGCCCGGAGGACTACATTATCATCGACGACACCGACTCGGACCCCGACAATAGCGATGATGACTATGAAGACGAAGCTCGAGCATACATCATGGAGTCTTCAACCCAAGAATATTTTTAGTAGACCACCACACCAGTAGTAGTATTCCACCATGTAAATAGTATAGTCCGAGCACTTTTGTAACGATAGTTAGATCGATTGTATGCCCTTGCTTGATTGATTGAGTGAAATGTTTGTGTTTGTCTCATGTGCATATGGGTAGTGTTTTTCTCATTAGACCTCATTATTTTCTAATCTGTCCCCTCTAAACCCATCAGATGCCTCTGAGACGTGACCCCGGATTTACCTTCCCATCGGAGCTCACTCAGTTGATCCAGCAGCAGAATACCCTGATGCAGTTGTTAGTTCCGAACCAAGGCAACAACAATAACAACAACAACAACAATCCACCGCCACCGCCACCAGTTGATAACTTAGCCCGTTTTCTATGGTTGCAGTAGCACCGAGCCCATAGTAGCAGATGATTGGCTCCGCAGGATTGGAAGGGAGTTAACCACTGCAGGATGTACCGATGCTGAGAAGGTGTGTTTTGCCGCACATCAGTTGGATGGACCAGCAGCCTCATGGTGGGAGAATTACACTCTCACCTACCCTGTAGCCACTGTTACATGGGATCAGTTTCAACAAGCTTTCCGTATAGCCCAGGTCTCAACTGGAGCTATGAGTATGAAGAAGCGTGAGTTTCGCAACTTACGCCAGGTGAACCGTACCGTGGCTCAGTACGTGGATGATTTTAGCAAGTTATGTCGTTATGCCCCAGATGATGTGGCCACAGATGCCGCAAAGCAGGAGAAGTTTATGGAAGGGATGAATGATGAGATGAGCATGCAGTTGATGGTGGCAACATTCAAAAACTACCAGGAGTTGGTAGATAAGGCTCTTATGATTGAAGGGAAGTAGCAGCAAATTGAGAGCCGTAAGAGGAAGTACGGACAAGGAAGGTATAATTCAGGAGCTCAGCAGAAGCCTTGCCTAACCCCGAACTCGGGAGGAGTTGTTCATGACCATGGAGGCCACACCCACAATGGAGGAAGTAACCATAATCATACATGCCATGGGAATGGGAATGGGAATGGAGCAGGCAACAATCAAAACTGTTCCAATCCAGCCACACCCGCGAAGAGAGATCTAAGCCATGTTACTTGTTTCAAGTGCGGGAAGACTGGACACTATGCCACGGAGTGCCCTGAAGCAAAGAATGGAAATGTCAATGGGAGCGCTGGAAAGAAGCTCAATCCATTCAACAAAGGACAAGTGAATCACGTCAACGTGTAGGAGGTTGAAGAGGAGCCAGACGCGGTTATTGGTAAGTTTTTGGTTAAGTCTTTTACCACCCTTGTTCTTTTTTATACTGGCACATCGCATTCATACATATTAAGGGAATTCATGGATAAGTTTAAACTACCAACCCAAACCCTTAGGACCCATCTGTTAGTGAGTTCACGTGGAGTAGAGTATATGGTAGTCGATGGTGCGACCAGATACCCTTAACCATTGGTAGCCATGTTTTTCCGTCCGACCTAATAATCTTGGAGTCACAAGGATTGGATGTGATATTAGGCATGGACTGGATGTCAAAGTATGGAGGAAGCACTAACTATGTTAGTAAGTCAATTTGTCTCACCAGCCCTGAGGGAAAAAGGATCAAGTATGTATCTAGGCATGCGCCAAGGAGGAGCCAATTAAATACCTTCACGGGTGTTGTTCAGTCGGAAGTGCCTGTAGTGAAGGATTACCCACATGTTTTTCCAGAGAAGTTACCAGGCATGCCACCGGATCGAGACATCGAGTTTTTGATAGAGCTATTGCCAGGCACCAAGCCTATATCGAAGCGACCATATCGGATGCCCGCAAATGATCTGGAGGAGATAAAGAAACATATCGAGGATTTATTGGACAAAGGTTACATTTGACGGAGCTCATCACCATGGGGAGCCCCAATGCTTTTGGTCGAGAAGAAGGATAAGTCTCTCAGAATGGTTCTTGATTATCGTGCGTTAAATGAGGTGACGATCAAGAACAAATACCCACTGCCGATGATCAATGATTTGTTTGACCAGCTGCAAGAAGCTAAGGTGTTTTCAAAGATCGATCTGTGATCTAGATATCACCAGCTGAAGATACGAGAGAAGGACATACCAAAGACATCATTCACCACACGGTACGGGTTGTATGAATATACGGTCATGTCGTTTGGACTGACTAACGCCCCTGCCTACTTCATGAGCATGATGAACAAAGTGTTCATGGAATATTTGGATAAGTTCGTTGTGGTGTTCATTGATGATATAATGGTATACTCGAAGAACGAGGAGGAGCACGAAGAGCATTTGCGCTTAGTTCTCGAGAAACTCAGGGAACATCAGTTGTATGCCAAGTTTAGCAAATGTGAGTTTTGGCTGAAGGAATTTGGATTCCTTGGAAATGTTATATCAGGAGAAGGTGTAGCAGTAGATCCTACCAAGGTTCAGTCAGTCACTGAATGGTTGGCACCCACTTCAGTTAGTGAGATCCGCAGTTTTCTTGGACTCGCAGGATACTATCGGAGATTCATTGAGAATTTTTCCAAAATTGCGAAGCCAATGACGGAGTTTTTGAAGAAGGATACCAAATTTAAATGGACAGAAGAATGTGAAGCAAGTTTTCAGGAGTTAAAGAGATGTTTGACTACAGCTCCAGTGCTGATTTTGCCGGATATACGTAAGGAGTTTCAAGTGTATTGCGATGTCTCTCGCCTAGGACTTCGAAGTGTGCTTATGCAGGATGGAAGAGTTGTTTCGTATACCTCGCGACAACTAAAACCGCATGAGTTGAATTATGCCACGCATGATTTGGAGTTGGCTGCCGTAGTGCATGTGTTGAAGACCTCGAGGCATTACCTTATTGGAAATCGTTGTGATGTGTACACGGATCATAAGAGTTTGAAGTACATTTTCACACAGAAGGAGCTGAACCTTAGGAAGAGGAGATGGTTGGAGCTTACAAAGGATTATGACATGAAGCTTCACTATCAACCAGGCAAGGCCAATGTCGTAGCAGACGCCTTGAGTCGGAAGAGTTATGCTAATACCCTAGTGAGCACGGGGTTGCCAAAGGAGTTAGCAGAGGATCTCAGGGAACTTCGATTGGAGATTGTCCCTAGAGGTTTTGTTGCAACAATGGAGGTTCAGTCTACATTGTTAGGAAAGATTCGAGAAGCTCAGAAGGATGACAAAGAGATTACCGAGATAAAAGAGAGAATGAGCGAAGGAAACGCCAAAGGATTTCGTGAGGATGAGCACAACACCTTATGGTTCGAGGACCATGTTTATGTGCCCAATAACACAGAGATCAAGAAGTTAATACTTCAGGAGGCTCATGACTCACCATACTCGATACACCACGGAAACACCAAGATGTATTTGGATTTGAAGGAACGTTTCTGGTGGACTGGTATGAAGAAGGATATTGCCGAGTATGTAGCCGCATGTGATGTATGTCACAGAGTGAAGGCTGAGCATCAAAAGCCAGCAGGATTGTTACAGCCTATGCCGATACCCGAATGGAAGTGGGATAAATTTGGCATGAATTTCATCACCGGATTGCCCAGGACCAAATCAGGATATGATTCTATATGGGTAGTAGTGGATCGCTTGACCAAAGTAGCTCACTTTATCCCGGTGAAAACCACCTATACAAGTGCAAAGTTGGCCAAGATATATACGACCAGGATCGTATGTCTGCATAGAGGGACACAGTTTACTTCAAAGTTTTGGCATCAGCTGCACCAAACTTTGGGGACAAGGTTGGAGTTCAGTACAACATTCCACCCACCGACAGATGGATAGACCGAGAGAGTCAACCAGATTCTGGAGGATATGTTGAGGGCCTATGGGCTAGATTATGGATCTAGTTGGGATGACAATCTTCCCTACGCGGAGTTCTCATACAACAATAGCTACCAAGCCAGTTTGAAGATGGCACCTTTCGAAGCCCTATATGGACGAAGGTGCAGAACACCGTTGATGTGGGATGAAGTCGGAGACCGACAGTTGTTTGGACCAGATTTGATCAAAGAGTCTGAAGAGAAAGTTAAGTTGATCCGAGATAGACTGAAGATAGCTCAGTCCAGTCAAAAGAGTTATGCAGATTCGAAATGCAAGGAAATAACCTATGAAATTGGAGGCAGAGCATATCTGCGAGTGTCACCCCTGCGAGGAGTGAAACGTTTTGGAGTTAAGGGAAAGTTAGCCCCGAGATTTGTAGGACCGTATCGAATTTTGGAACTTATGGGAGAAGTTGCCTACAAGTTGGAGTTACCTGAAGGACTGTCAGGAGTTCATGATGTATTTCATGTTTCGCAGCTGAAGAAGTGTCATGCTGAGATGGCCGATATACCGTTAAGAGATAAAGTACCCATGGAGGCGATTCAGTTGGATAGTGAATTGACCTATGAGGAGAAGCCAGTCAGGATTCTCGAATTTGCCAGCCATGTCACCGGCAGCAAGGTTATCAAGTTTTGCAAAGTTCAGTGGAGCCACCATACCGAGGATGAAGCCACCTGGGAATGAGAGGATGATCTACGCAAAGACCACCCACACATATTCTCTAGCCAACCCGAATCTCAAGGGCGAGATTCATCTTAAGGGGGGTAGGTTTGTAACATCCCAAATTTTTAATTTGAAATGTTATAGATAGATCATTCATGCATATCATATTTTATTGCATTTCCTTACGCGATCCTCGAAATCCTAACAAACTCAAGGACCCTCGGAGAGAGTTGGGGATTTCCCTGTTTTCATATTTGAGTTTTATCAAATATTGAAACGAGGATTTTTGGTTTTAATTATTTTTCTCTCCGAAAATATTACATATTAAAAATATATGAGAGGATATAATATGACTTCTCCAAAATAAATGAAATATTGGAGGAAAAGGATTAAAATCAAATATTTGATTTTATCCAGAATTTATTGCTGTTTTATTTGAATTAGAAAAATTGCACGTTTTTCAAAGTTGCATTTTAGGGCTAAGAAAATGTTCATCTTGTTCTAAATATTTTATTTAGACGGTGAAAATTTGTTTTGGCATTTTTAGATTTTTATTTTATTTTCTAGGATTTATTTAGTTTCGCCGAAATTATTTAAAAAAAACGCAGCGCCCGACTGGGCCGAGGCCCAGCCGAGCTAGGCCGCCGGCCCGCCTGCCCAGCCATCGCCTCTCGCGGCGAGTCCGGCCAGGACACGGCCGGCGCAAGCCGAGTCCGGCCGGGACTCCACCCCGCGCCGCCTTGCCCCCTCCCCCAAGACACTGCCGCCCCCTCCCCTTATAAGCCGAAGCCCGGGGCCCCTGTGAACCCCAAGCCGCTTCCCTCCGCCCCACCGCCCGCAAGCCGCCGCCGTCGCAGCGCCTCGCCGCCGCCGCCGGTCGCCGCTGCCGCCGCACCTCGCCGCCCCGCTGTGAAAGCCGCCGGAGCTGGAGGTATAGGCCGCCGCCGTCGGTTTTCTCTAGAAAACCGATCCGATTTTTTAGAAACCCCAATTCGTTTTTTTAAATCGGTTTGTCGGTTTTTCTCGGTTTAGTTACTTTGCGGACGTTCGTCCTTACATTTTTTTTACGAACGGTGTTCACTCGTTAGCCGCAGACAACGAACGTTCGTTCGTTTGCCTGTTCGTCAGTTTTCTTTTTCTCGGATTTTCCGCGATTATTTTCAATCGCGATTTCTGATCCGATTTTTGTTCTAGTTTATCGTTTCGCTCGTTTGTCGGAATCAGGCGATTCAAGCGCCAAGATCTTCGTCTCGAACCCTCTTTCCGTTTAACCAACTTTAACAAGCTTTTGCTACTGTAAAATTTGACCTTAGTCCAGATTAGTAAATGGATCTTGTCTCTTTTGCAGTTTGAGTTTTGTTGCTCCGTTTGATTTGATTCTTTTCACAAACCGGAGTTCTTAAGTTGAGCTTTCTGGTTAGATCTTCTTGTTTGAGATTTACCCATGTTTATTTGCTTGATTGCTTATGTATGTTATTGTTTGTTTGCGATAGAACACCCGGAGTGCGAAGCGTGCTACTACGAGTCCCTAGGTTTTGCGGATCATCAGCAAGGCAAGTAACACTTTGATCATACCCCTTTATCACCCAGTTTTTATGCATTAGTTCCAATCCTCAAACATTTCATGGTTAGGATGTGATTAACATGTGGGTTGGGAAGTAGTTGATGAGGTAGAACCTATTGCCCTGTTATATTCAAACCCTTGGGTGTTACTTCTACGTATTGCTTTTATTGCTATGCTATGCTCGTAGACGTGGTTGGGTGAGTGAAATCCATGACAGATGTGAGATTGTTAATTAATGGTTCAACTTAAGGTGGCAACTTGAATACACATCTGGGTGGATTGTTTGTTGGGCACCTAGGGAATCCAGTGTTGTCGTAGGATATCCCGGAGTACCCGTGTGATAATCCTATGGTCCGCCACCCAGGCTCAAAGGGAACTGAGATATTTTCATGCTAGAATCTTCCGTGTGCAGCCAAAAGCTATTATGGGATCTAGCATAGTTGAGTAAGTTGTGTGAAGCTCCCGAATAGGTGGATCAGCAGGTAGAGGGATGTAGGTTGGTATGGTCTGCTCGGAGTAAGGGGTTAATGCTTCTAAAAGACTATGTCTCGGTCATCCGTTTCTCAAACACCCTGTAGTGTGAGAAATCCAACGGAGGAGATTGAGTCTTGTGGAGAAAAGTGCGCAAACCTCTACAGACTGTATAAACTAATCATGGTTAGCCGTGTCCCCGGTTATGGACATCTTGAGTATCTAGTACTTGGAGTATCATAAGTATCTCATCACTCTAAACTAATATTGTTGGGGTGTTAACTACTTTAATTGGGATTGAGTTGGATGAACCTTCTCAATGATATTTAAACTACCATGATAGTTAAATAAAATTTATTCCTTTGTTGTTGGGAAAAATTGGCTTTTCACAAAAACTATAACCATAGAGCTTTCCACTAGCCAAATATGCATGTAGTGATATCATTTTTCTGTTCTTGCTCTACTGTGTTACTTTGCCAGCATATTCCATGCACTGACCTATTTTCGGGCTGCAATGTATTATGTTGCAGACTTTTCAAACGAGGAGTAAGGTTCGTTCGGTCCTTGCCGTGCAGCTCAGCTATGCCGTTGGAGTTGATGGACTCACTTTATCTTCCAAGCCTTCCGCTGTTATCATATTAGATGGCCTTAAGCCATATTTATTGTAATAAGTTCTCTTTTGAGATATTTGATGTAATAAGTGTGTGATTGCTAATCTGTTGTAAATCCTCGAGTACTGTGTGTGTCAGCATTACCGATCCAGGGATGACACTGAAGCACAGAGACTTGACCGTTTGAGGTCGGGTCGCTATAGGATAACTCAAGAATTTCAACACAGAATATTCTTCATAAGCATTGCATGTACTCTACAATTTGTAGAGAGTAATTATAGATATGATAATGATGGAAGGGATAGAGGATAATGAAGATAAGTTGCAGATTGATGCTACATAATCAACTACCAATCCCTGGAAGTACAAGCGTTACAGGACAAAATGTACTGACAAGAGCAATGGGCTACACTTCTGCACTGGCATTGTCTGTGTATTCAACTTTTTGGTAAGATTAAATATAGATCTGATATTTTTTAGTAAATGGTGGGCGAGGGAGATAAGATGCAGGAAGCATTGGGTTGATTCTAAATTTATGTAAGAGTCTATACGGATCTTATAATGTCCACCAAATGGACGATAACGAGGCTAACATGTGCAGTGATGCTACATAATCAAACAGCTACGAAAGTAAGTATGGTCATACCGGGCAAGAGGTACTCACAAGAGCAATGCAGTGTGCAGTATAGTTGTGGGATTCTGTGGTCCCTTGGGAATGAATGTTCTTACACTAACAGTTTTCGTACAAGTGAGACATTAAGGAAAATGCAGAAATGTAGTTCAAATTGTGATGTGATATCATAGACAGTACCTTACGCTGCAGACAAGACCAATGTGTAACAAGATTATTCTAGTCACTGTCGGATAAATGTAGCACCGGAGACTTTACATAAATTTTGTTTAGAGGCTTTCCATCGAAGTGCGCTTGCCTCAGGTAGGAAAGATACTTCATCAATGAGTGCTTTAAAAGCGCAACCAACCCTTGCTCGTCTTGACAATCCAGTTTGGTCCTCGCCTATTATAAAAATGAAATCTTGTGTCTTCTATCAGCAGAAACATATGCAGTAATTACCATGAATAACATTAGTACATTACTTATGCGTAAGTTGCGGAGGAAGACTGGAAATTGTTCTGTGTGTGCGGTATAATCTTTCTATGAAGGAAAGATGCGCACAATGTTCCTGACAACAATATAAGCTTTGTCTTCTAAACTAGGAAGAACTGGAACATGGGACCTATTTGCGGCAATTGGGGCTCTCTCTGGTTCGAAAATGGATTTGGCAACTGGATTTGGTGTACTCTTTGCTGGAATGGGGGTTTTGCATCGTAGCGCTGGTGCTATGTCAACTGGCATCATCATACTATTTGCTGCAGTTGGGCTCTGCTGAGTTGGGGCATCAGAAATGACCAGTGTAGTAGGGCTAGAGTCTGCTAGAGTTGGGGTGTTTTGTGGGTCAGGTAATATTGCAACTACACCTAATGGGCTATTTGATTTACCAGGTGTCACTACCTTTTCCAAGTACTTTGCTCGTGATCCTCCACGATCAGCAATCGCCCTCTTCCTTTTGAACGTCTGATACACAAGAACATCATTTGAATGGATAAATATGGTATGATGATCGATGGAATATGTACTGAAAATGGATAGGCAGGGCGTATTAACATACACGATGTGTAAACTAGGCTAAGGGCAGTGCAACAAACTAGAAGCAATGCAAAGCATCAGTTGCAAGATATGTGCGACCAATATAACCTTGGAAAGTTAGAGAAATCACCCTGATACGTCTCCATCATATCTATAATTTTTGATTGTTCCATGCCAATATTATTCAACTTTCATATACTTTTGGCAACTTTTTATACTATTTTTGGGACTAACATATTGATCCAGTGCCCAGTGCCAGTTCCTGTTTGTTACATGTTTTTTGTTTCGCAGAATATCCATATCAAACGGAGTCCAAATGGAGTAAAAACTGACGGAGATTTGTTTTGGAATATATATGATTTTTGGGAAGAAGAATCCACGCGAGACGATGCTCGAGGGGCCCACGAGGTAGGGGGCGCGCCCTGGGGAGGCAGGCGCGCCCCTGACCCTCTTGGCCACCCTGTAAGGCGGTTGAAGCCCTTATTTCGTCGCAAGAAAGCTAATATCTGGATAGAGATCGTGTCAAAATTTCAGCCCAATCGGAGTTATGGATCTCCGGGAATATAAGAAACGGTGAAAGGGAAGAATCTGGGAACGTAGAAACAGAGAGAGACAGAGACAGATCCAATCTCGGAGGGGCTCTCGCCCCTCCCGTGCCATGGAGGCCATGGACCAGAGGGTAAACCCTTCTCCCATCTAGGGAGGAGGCCAAGGAAGAAGAAGAAGGAGGGGGGCTCTCCCCCCTCGCTTCCAGTGGCGCCGGAGTGCCACCGGGGGCCATCATCATCACCGCGATCTTCACCAACACCACCGCCATCTTCACCAACATCTCCATCACCTTCCCCCCTCTATCTACATCGTTCCACTCTCCCACAACCCGATGTACCCTCTACTTGAACATGGTGCTTTATGCTTCATATTATTATCCAATGATGTGTTGCCATTCTATGATGTCTGAGTAGATTTTCGTTGTTCTATCGGTGGTTGATGAATTGCTATTATTGATTTAATTTGCTTGTGGTTATGTTGTTGTCCTTTGGTGTCCATCATATGATTGCGCGGGTGGATCACACCCTAGGGTTAGTTATATGTTGATAGGACTATGTATTGGAAGCCAAGAGTGACAGAAGCTTCAACCTAGCATAGAAATTGATGCATACGGGATTGAAGGGGGACCAATATATCTTAATGCTATGGTTGGGTTTTACCTTAATGAACATTAGTAGTTGTAGATGCTAGCTAATAGTTTCAATCATAAGTGCATAGAATTCCAAGTCAGGGATGACATGCTAGCAGTGGCCTCTCCCACATAATACTTGCTATCGGTCTAGTAAAGTAGTCAATTGCTTAGGGACAATTTCGCAACTCCTACCACCACTCTTCCACACTCGCTATATTTACTTTATTGTTTCTCAATCTAAACAGCCCCTACTTTTTATTTATGTACTCTTTATTATCTTGCAAACCTATCCAACAACACCTACAGAGTACTTCTAGTTTCATACTTGTTCTAGGTAAAGTGAACGTCAAGCGTGCGTAGAGTTGTATCGGTGGTCGATAGAACTTGAGGGAATATTTGTTCTACCTTTAGCTCCTCGTTGGGTTTGACACTCTTACTTACCGAAAACTGTTGCGATCCCCTATACTTGTGGGTTATCAAGACCTTTTTCTGGCGTCGTTGCCGGGGAGCAATAGCGTGGGGTGAATATTCTCGTGTGTGCTTGTTTGCTTTATCACTAATTAATTTTTATTTGCTGTTCTTAGTTATTTTCTATCTTTAGTTATGGGTAGGAAACGCAAAATACCAAAAAAATTAGTTGTACCTTCTAAACCAATGGTTGAAGAACAACTCAAAATCTATCACACTACTGAAGCTTATTACTTGGATCATCTTCGATCCCTATGTGCTCGTGCTGAAACCCCAACTAGCTTAGTTGAGGGCAAATCTTTAGATGAGCATGATTGTTATGTGTGACAATGAATATCTGAAAAAGGGAAAACTTTACTGGATCAAATTCATCGTTTGCAATGCTATGCTTGGAATTTATGTGAAATATATGATTATACTTGTTGTTCTGAAGACCCTAAGAAACACCTTCCCTACCAATGTTTGTTTAGTGATAATGGAATCGTATCCTCTTATGCTAAGGGTGTTTATAGTTACTATGATGTTCAACAAATTGAAAATTTGTTGCTTTTAAGGGTGCTTACGAAATTGCTTCTTTGATTGAAAAGTATGATGCTACTCTTTACAAATCTGAAAATTTTGCCATACTTAAATATTGCTATGATAATTATTCTTCTAATGCCTATGTTGAACCATATATTGAGTACTACTCCGCTGTCCAAGAAGAGACTAATATTTTGCAAGAGTCTATGGAAGAAGAAATTGATGAAACTGTAAGCTCATTGGATGAAAAAGATGATGAGAAGAGCGAAGAACAAAAGGAGGAAGAGCGGATTAGCTACCCGTGCCCACCTTCTAATGAGAGTAACTCTTCAACTCATACATTGTTTAATTTCCCTTCGTGCTTACCGAAGGATGATTGCTATGATGATTGTTATGATCCCGTTTATTCTTTTGAAATATCCCTTTTTGATGATGCTTGCTATGCTTGTGGCCAAGATGCCAATATGAATTATGCTTATCGAGATGAACTTGCTATAGTTCCTTATGTTAAACATGAAATTGTTTCTATTGCACCCACACATGATAGTCCTATTATCTTTTTGAATTCTCCAAACTACACTATATCGGAGAAGTTTTCTCTTATTAAGGAATATATTGATGGGTTGCCTTTTACCGTTGCACATGATGATTTTGATGAATATAATATGCATGTTCTTGCTGCTCCTACTTGCAAGTATTATGAGAGAGGAACTATATCTCCACCTCTCTATGTTTCCAATATGATAAAATTGCAAGAAACTGTTTATACTATGCATTGGCCTTTACTATGTGTGCATGAATTGTTCTTTTATGACATGCTAATGCATAGGAAGAGAGTTAGACTTTGTTATTGCATGATATATGTTACTTTGTGCTCACTACTAAATTATAAATCATTGTTAATTAAAATTGGCTTCGATATACCTTGGGATCCGGGTGGATTCATCACTTGAGCACTATATGCCTAGCTTAATGGCTTTAAAGAAAGCGCTGCCAGGGAGACAACCCGGAAGTTTTAGAGAGTCATTTATTTCTGTTGTGTGCTTTTATAAAGTTTAGAAATAAAAATAATGTGCCAAAGTTTGCCTTTAGGATGTTTACATTTGCTTGATGGTTTGTACGGTGCAGGACAGAAACTTTGGCTGTAGTGCGCGATTTTAAAATTTTAGCTGGAACGTCAAATGGTTCTGATTCTTTTTGCACTGTCTTCCTATACAAATTATTTATTTTCCCTAATTTTGGTAGAATTTTTCAAGTATCAGAAGTATGGTGAATGTTCAGATTATTACAGACTGTTCTGTTTTCGACAGATTCTGTTTTTGATGCATAGTTTGCTTGTTTTGATGAAACCATCGATTTATATCAGTGGATTAAGCCATGGAAAAGTTATATTACAGTAGACACAATGCAAAAACAAAATATGAATTGGTTTGCAACAGTACTTAGAGTAGTTATTTGCTTCATTATACTAACGGATCTTACCGGGTTTTCTGTTGAAGTTTTGTGTGGATGAAGTGTTCGATGATCGAGAAGGTCTCATTGTGAGAAGAAGGAAGAGAGGCAAGAGATCAAGCTTGGGGATGCCCGAGGCACCCCAAGTAAATATTCAAGGAGACTCAAGCGTCTAAGCTTGGGGATGCTGGGATGGCATCCCCTCTTTCTTCAACAAGTATCGGTATGTTTTCGGATTCGTTTCGTTCATGCGATATGTGCAATCTTGGAGCGTCTTTTGCATTTAGTTTTCATTTTTCTTTTATGCACCATGCTGGTATGAGATAGTCCTTGGTTGATTTATAGATTGCTCTTTGCACTTCACTTATATCTTTTGAGTATGGCTTTATAGAATGCTTCATGTGCTTCACTTATATCATTTGAAGTCTGGATTGCATGTTTCTCTTTACATAGACAACCGCCATTTGTAGAATGCTCTTTTGCTTCACTTATATTTGTTAGAGCACGGACATATCTTTTGTAGAAATAATTAAACTCTCTTGCTTCACTTATATCTATTTAGAGAGATGACAGGAATTGGTCATTCACATGGTTAGTCATAAAATTCTACATCAAACTTGTAGATCACTGAATATGATATGTTTGATTCCTTGCAAAAGTTTTGCGATATAAATATGGTGATATTAGAGTCATGCTAGTGGGTAGTTGTGGATTGTAGAAATACTTGTGTTGATTTTGTGATTCCCGTAGCATGCACGTATGGTGAACCGTTATGTAATGAAGTCGGAGCATGATTTATTTATTGATTGTCTTCCTTATGAGTGGCGGTCCGGGACGAGCGATGGTCTTTTCCTGCCAATCTATCCCCCTAGGAGCATGCGCGTAGTACTTTGTTTCGATGACTAATAGATTTTTGCAATAAGTATGTGAGTTCTTTATGACTAATGTTGAGTCCATGGATTATACGCACTCTCACCCTTCCATCATTCCTAGCCTCTCTAGTACCGCGCAACTTTCGCCGCTACCATGAACCCACCATATACCTTCCTCAAAACAGCCACCATAGCTACCTATTATGGCATTTCCATAGCCATTCCGAGATATATTTCCATGCAACTTCCATCATCATCATATACATGACTTGAGCATCTTGTCATATTGCTTTGCATGATCGTAAAATAGCTAGCATGATGTTTTCATGGCTTGTCCGTTTTTTATGTCATTGCTATCTATGCTAGATCATTGCACATCCCGGTACACCGCCAGAGGCATTTATATAGTCATATCTTTGTTCTAGTATCGAGTTGTAATATTGAGTTGTAAGTAAATAAAAGTGTGATGATCATCATTATTAGAGCATTGCCCCAGTGAGGAAAGGATGATGGAGACTATGATTCCCCCATAAGTCAGGATGAGACTCTGGACTTTACAAAAAAAGAGGCCAAAGAAGCCCAAATAAAAAAAAGAGGCCAAAGAAGCCCACCAAAAAAATAAAAATAAAAATAAAAAATGAGAGAAAAAGAGAGAAGGGGCAGTGCTACTATCCTTTTTCCACACTTGTGCTTCAAAGTAGCACCATGTTCTTCATATAGAGAGTCTCTTGAGTTATCACTTTCATATACTAGTGGGAATTTTCATTATAGAACTTGGCTTGTATATTCCGATGATGGGCTTCCTCAAATGCCCGAGGTCTTCGTGAGCAAGCAAGCTGGATGCACACCCACTTAGTTTCAGTTGGAGCTTTCATACACTTATAGCTCTAGTGCATCCGTTGCATGGCAATCCCTACTCACTCACATTGATATCTATTGATGGGCATCTCCATAGCCCGTTGATACGCCTAGTTGATGTGAGACTATCTTCTCCTTTTTGTCTTCTCCACAACCACCATTCTATTCCACCTATAGTGTTATGTCCATGGCTCACGCTCATGTATTGCGTGAAAGTTGAAAAGGTTTGAGAACGTCAAAAGTATGAAACAATTTCTTGGCTTGTCATCGGGGTTGTGCATGATGTGAATATTTTGTGTGGAGAAGATGGAGCATAGCCAGACTATATGATTTTGTAGGGATAACTTTCTTTGGCCATGTTATTTTGAAAAGACATGATTGCTTTATTAGTAGGATTGAAGTATTATTGTTTTTATGCCAAATGATAGACTATTGCTTTGAATCACTCGTGTCTTAATATTCATGCCATGATTAGACATATGATCAAGATTATGCTAGGTAGCATTCCACATAAAAAATTATCTTTTTTTATCATTACCTACTCGAGGACGAGCAGGAATTAAGCTTGGGGATGCTGATACGTCTCCGTCATATCTATAATTTTTTATTGTTCCATGCCAATATTATTCAACTTTCATATACTTTTGGCAACTTTTTATACTATTTTTGGGACTAACATATTGATCCAGTGCCCAGTGCCAGTTCCTGTTTGTTGCATGTTTTTTGTTTCGCAGAATATCCATATCAAACGGAGTCCAAACGGAATAAAAACTGACAGAGATTTTTTTGGAATATATATGATTTTTGGGAAGAAGAATCCACGCGGGACGATGCTCGAGGGACCCACGAGGTAGGGGGCGCGCCCTGGGGACGCAGGCGTACCCCTGACCCTCGTGGCCACCCTGTAAGGCGTTTGATGCCCTTCTTTCACCGCAAGAAAGCTAATATCCGGATAGAGATCGCGTCAAAATTTCAGCCCAATCGGAGTTACGGATCTCCGGGAATATAAGAAACGGTGAAAGGGGAGAATCTGGGAACGCAGAAACAGAGAGAGACAGAGAGACAGATCCAATCTCGGAGGGGCTCTCGCCCCTCCTGTGCCATGGAGGCCATGGACCAGAGTGGAAACCCTTCTTGCATCTAGGGAGGAGGCCAAGGAAGAATAAGAAGGAGGGGGGCTCTCTCCCCCTCGCTTCCGGTGGCACCGGAGTGCCACCGGAGGCCATCATCATCACCGCGATCTTCACCAACACCACCGCCATCTTCACCAACATCTCCATCACCTTCCCCCCTCTATCTACAGCGGTCCACTCTCCCGCAACCCGCTGTACCCTCTACTTGAACATGGTGCTTTATGCTTCATATTATTATCCAATGATGTATTGCCATTCTATGATGTCTGAGTAGATTTTCGTTGTCCTATCGGTAGTTGATGAATTGCTATGATTTATTTAATTTGCTTGTGGTTATGTTGCTGTCCTTTGGTGCCCATCATATGATTGCGCGCGTGGATCACACCCTAGGGTTAGTTGTAGGTTGATAGGACTATGTATTGGAGGGCAAGAGTGACAGAAGCTTCAACCTAGCATAGAAATTGATGCATACGGGATTGAAGAGGGACCAATATATCTTAATGCTATGGTTGGGTTTTACCTTAATGAACATTAGTAGTTGCGGATGCTTGCTAATAGTTCCAATCATAAGTGCATAGAATTCCAAGTCAGGGATGACATGCTAGCAGTGGCCTCTCCCACATAATACTTGCTATCGGTCTAGTAAAGTAGTCAATTGCTTAGGGACAATTTCGCAACTCCTACCACCACTTTTCGACACTCGCTATATTTACTTTATTGTTTCTTAATCTAAAGAGCCCCTACTTTTTATTTACGTACACTTTATTATCTTGCAAACCTATCAAACAACACCTACAAAGTACTTCTAGTTTCATTCTTGTTCTAGGTAAAGTGAACGTCAAGCGTGCGTAGAGTTGTATCGATGGTCGATAGAACTTGAGGGAATATTTGTTCTACCTTTAGCTCCTCATTGGGTTCGACACTCTTACTTATCGAAAACTGTTGCGATCCCCTATACTTGTGGGTTATCACACCCTGATTGATGAATAAGATAGGGCATCTACCTCTGACTCCTCCACTAGGGAGCTACATTGACTTAGGTCTCCCTCTAGCTCAAAATCACTGTTAGGATCATTTTCTAAGCATGAATCTGTAGGTGGAGAGTGTTTGCATTGCATTGCATCCAGACTTGATTTCGGTCCCTTAATGCCAAGTTTGACAGCCGTGGCATTGTTCTGCTTTATTCTTTTCATGCACGCAAGCTCGTAATCATTATGATGCTGTTCAAAATTTGAGATTCATGAAAACATAAAAAGTAGTCAGATTATCTATGGAATGCATTGCGGATTCAACTCGAAGAGTGTCTCCCTATAAACCCCTGCATATGCAAAGTTCACCTCCCAACCGTGCTGAACAGACCACACACAGAAATACAAACCTATTATGTCTCTATAATAGGCAGACACACATTTCAAAACGAAGTAGGAACATTAGAATCATATCAAATTCATATTTGAACAAATAAACTAAGGAATTATGAGTAGCATAATGTTTACCTTCAAGGGTGTATTGCTGGTAGTGCGACACAAAGCAAGTAGGCAGATTGTATTCCATGTAAAAGATTGTAGTCTATGTAAAAGCTGGAAATGACACTTTCTTTCTATACAATGAAGTGTTCGTTGCCCACACCTGATGGAAGAGATCACACAAAGAAATACTATTCACTCATGTCTACTATTCCAGTATTTTGAAACAGGGTGGTCCACCCTAAAAGAATATTGACAACAAATATGACAAGGCAAGCATAGATGTGGTGAATCAAACATTTACTTGTGAGCTTACTAGGACAAGTATGCAGAATTGTAACTGTAGTAAGAGACCGTCCAAAATCTGAATCAAGAAGTTTGTCTAGCACTTATTATTTGCAACTAATCAACGTGAATAATTGGGTATCATATCGAATGAGTAAGAAATACAAGTAAAATTGTCAACAAACCTGGCCTGCAGTAGTAATCTGGGTCAATGTCACTACGAGCAACAATCCAAAATGACTAGTGTATGTTCCTAGGGCCATAATTTTGAAACCCTGTGAACTTTACAGGTACTAAAGATTACTGAAATACATCTGAACCATTAAGTGTAGGTAGCACTCAGCACACAACAAACCATAATGATAGTCCTGCCTACTGAGTAATGAATCAATTAGAAAATAGGTGATGAGGAGTGGCTGCTGAGTGTTGAGGACGTATCTCAGGATAAATTGGGTTGGCTTAGTGGGTGTTGCATGCCTGAGCCCTGAACGGACTGGGTAGGTAGCACGATGGCGCGCCCGGACAGCGGTGATGCTGTTGGGCGAGCGGCTCCTGGCCTCCTATTAGTCCGGCGTCTCCTCCTAGAGTCATGTCGTCCGGGGACGGCAAGTCGTGGGCGAGGCAGGTGGCTGGGGGCGAGTAGTGATAGGAAGCGCGCAACAGAACAGAGGGTAATCGGGGCCTGGGCCGACCCGAAATCCCAGGGTGGGCCGCGGCCCACCATGGGCACCCTGTAGAGATACATACCCGTGCGGTGAACATGCATTTTCAAAACTAAATTAGGAACATTTAGCTGACCAATTAAACGAATCTATTTTAATAATATCAGATTCGTATTTGAACAACCAAGCTTGTTTACCTTGATGGGTGGAGCAGTGCTATTGTGACACGAAGCACGTATGCTAATCATATAGTGATCATATAAGGGGGAAACCCTAAGTAATTTTTTTGAGCAAAAGAGGGTTTCCCCTTTGATTTCTATTAAAGAAACCACCATGGAACCAACATGATCTATTAAACACTAAGCATGATCAATTAAACCCTATTATGATTGTGCCATGGCAGATTTAAAGCTGCAAACCGGAGTAATGCTATTTAGCATCCATTGTTTGCTTCAAACTATAAGAACTAAATTCTAAGTGCTGAAAACAAAGTATAGTAACCAAGTTAAGATCTATTTTCTGGTTGAGATCAAAAAGTTGAGGAGATATGAAGTACCACCTATCTTGCGGCATCGTGTAGGCATCGGGGGTGCGATGGCTGTCGGTGGCGTGGAAGCAGATCTACGATGGTAGACGGGTGCATCGGGGGATAAGTGCCATTGCGGTGGAAGGGAAGGTCGTGTGAGCGGCCCCGACATAGAGGACGACAACAACGATGAAGCGAGAGGACGCGATGCAAGGCTCTTGGTCCATCGCCGTGGATGAGAAATGTCCATCTTTTTAGCAGTGGACGACACAATCTTGGTAGGCGCTCTGGCATGGTGGAGGAGGGTGGCGATGGATGGGGTGGAGGACGGCGGCGATGGATGGGGTGGCGAACGGAGGAGGCTGGTGCGGGGATGGTGTTCTAGCGCGGACGGTGTATGAATGGGAAAATGGAGGCAGAGGTACGAGGAGCCATGTTTTTGGGACGCGTCTGTCTGAAATATGGGAAAGTTACGAACTTAGCCCCCGTTTAAAATTTGGAAGTATCATCGGTTGGGGATAGGACGGTAATCTCGCATCTCGCCAATATTTGTCCATAGCGATTTTGGGCGAGGAGAGGGTGTTTTGGCGCCCATGGTTAGCGCCCACGGTGTATGAACGGGGCTGACAGGTAGGGCGGTTGTGTCACATCTGAGGGAAGTTACAAACCTGGCCCTATTGAAAATATTTGCCTACATCAATTTCGGCCGAGTCGACTTTGTTTTGCCGCCCATCGTGTATGAATGGGGGAATGGAGGGAGAAACAGATGTCTTTCAGATGATCTTGAATCAAATGTGTTTTGCCGCCCATGTTTGGCGCCCACGGTGTCAGAATGTGCTCAGAGGCAGTCGTTTCACGTCTAATTGAAGTTACTAACCTACCCCTATTGAGAGCGGTGGAAATCGGACCGATGGATTGTCCGTGTAAGGGGTAGACAGTAATTTCCATCTCCCAAACACTGGGCTTTGGGCAGCCGACATGGGAGTGGACATTTTGCCGCTTCTTTCAAATTTTGGGACAATAAGCATCCACGTTTACCCTGATAACTAAATTCGAATCCATTTTGTATTCCTATACGAATCTTTATAAATCATTCTATGTGTTTTTATATATCTTCAAAAGCATGACAAAGATGTATTCCACTGTCATATATGAATATGATTTACAAATGCCGATACTCGAATTCAGAACCTAGAATCCAGTTTAAGGTGAATTCGAATATTTGGAACACTTTATGTCCAACTCAAATGTCACACGCAGCATATGTGTACTCCCATTTAGATATGTACACAAGCGATGTATCAAGATTCAAATACCGAGTCAATCAACCAAGAATGTACATAACTAACAGACATATAAACACTTATAGAGTATATGGATCAATAATATCTACTAACATACATAAGCCAGACCGCTGTACTTTTTTTTGCTAGAAGAGCATCCTTTTTTTAGCGAAGATAGTAATTCATCCTAGCCCTTTCTGATGCGTGCCACTTATGGTCCATCTATACTACTATTATTGTTGAATGCACATTCAGCCCGATTGGCATATTTGTAG
The DNA here is from genome assembly GCF_002162155.2 of Triticum dicoccoides. NCBI lineage: Eukaryota > Viridiplantae > Streptophyta > Magnoliopsida > Poales > Poaceae > Triticum > Triticum dicoccoides. The sequence continues at coordinate 340,028,701 of NC_041390.1, read as the reverse complement.
GTCTAGCACAACAATCAAAATGAAATGTCTCCGAGTTTTATCAATTAATACAGACTTGTGCTCAAATAAAATTACAAACCAAAAAACAAAAAAACAATTATTACATGATCTCTGAAACAAATGGTTTGAACGATTACAGGAACAAACAACACAAAGGTTATTCAACAATGGAAAGAACATTTCACCTATGATTTACCATGTGGGAATTTAATTTCCTTTTTTCCTTCAGGAGCTTAACAAAGCGGACAGACTCAGCTTGCTTCGTTTTGAAATCCACCAAATATTTAATGGTTGTCTTGAGTACTGCTTGTGATTGTGTTGTTTGCTTACTCAACATGTTAACTTCATCTCTAAGTGCAGAAGTAGAATCTCTTTCTACCACTAGTTTAGCCTCTAGAGCATCAATAGTTGGCAATTCGTGATGCACGATTGGGCCGGTGCCACTACTGTGGGATGATACAACGTCCATGGGGACCTTGCTCTTTGATCTTGGGCTAACCTATTTTTCGATTGAAGTTCCGATTGGATTCTGAAAAGTTGAAGTTAGCAAAACAACTCAACTAGGAGTTATAATAGCAAACCAGTTAAAGAAACAAGGAATTAAAGAGTTTCAATTGGATGCTGAAAAGTAGTTATTAACATCATTGTAACCGGTTGTTGCAGCAGCAAAGATGTTAAACAAACAAGTTTTGCAAAAAGGTACCTATTGTGGCATTGGAGTTTCTTTTGGATCCTGAAAAGTTGAGTAGCCAGTAACGTGATTAGAGCAACCAGTTGCGGCAACAAAGCAGTTAAATAAACAAGTTTTGCAAAAGGAACCTGTCGTGGCATTGGAGTTTCTCTTGGATCCTGAAAAGTTGAGTAGTCAGTAACTTGATTAGAGCAACAAGTTACAACAGCAAACCTGTCACACAAATATATTTTTGAAAATGTACCTATTGTGCAATTGGACTGAAGACATGAAGTTGGTAAGATGATTACAACAACAAGTTACAGTAGCAAACCAGGTAGAAGGAAGTTTCTGAAAACATACCTGTTGTGCCAATGGAGTTTCAGTTGGATCCTGCAAACATGAATGTTAGGAATCAATAAATAGAGTTTTGCAAGAGCTAGAAGAAACTAACAGCAAACTAGTAAAACTAACCAGTTTTGGCAACGTATTTAATTACACATGAACTAGTAAAGCTAACAAGTTTTGGGCAACGTATTAAAGTAACAAGTCGATACCGTTTAGCAACAACACAGACATCTATAAATTTCTTTGATGTAAGCAAAATGATTCCAACACATATATAAGTTAAAAAGATGGTGTCCCTCATATAAACCTGACAGTTGTCTATCTATGAACAAGCAAACATTACTAGTGCTACAAGTGATAATAGCAAACCATTTAAACAAAGAGGGTATCAGAACATAAATTCTGTTGCACCCTAGAAGTACATATGACCAGCTATTTAAGTTCAGCAAACATGTAATTCTTAACAGTAAGTATCAAAAAAATAGATAGGCGCTGTCTATAATAGGATTAACAGGCTATGGCATTATGTAATCAGTAGGAAACTAAATTAAGCCAAGAACCTAATTGAACAATTTTGCAATAAGTGGCTAACTAAAATTCTGAGAAGTAGGTAACTAAACTTACGCTAGCTCTTTGTACAGGCACACAACAACTTATTTTTCTCTTACAAGGTTCTACGAAGGAGTCCATGGCATCAATTGCTTGGATACGCAGTCCCAATACTTCTTTGTTCCCACACTGCATTGGTAAGTAGAATGGTTAATCTGGTAAGATGGTGCGTCCTTGATATGTTATATGAGGACGTGTAGTCAGACTAGTTGAAGCCACACACATCACACTAGCTTTTACTGTATATTTCATATGATTACATTTGGCATATCGAGATCTAAGCAATCTATAATAGGATGAAAAGACTAACATACTTAACATTATTGGCGAACTCAGTTCATAGAAACAAGCAATTCAACCATTTGTGGGTAAATCAAAAGCGCCACTGGAAAATTTTTCACTACCCCAATCATACACGCAAAAGGGGCGACACCACCGTAGGGCTGGTATGGTCGGCCGCCATGGGTGGCTGGAAAGTGTGCACATAGTTCGAGTCGTCCAGGTTGGCCGAGGCTAGTTTTGTTCATCCCGACGCACGAGCAGGCAATGTAAAAAATGAAGAAAAACATTTCAATTTGGATGGGCCAATAACGTAAGTGCAAGGCAGGCCCTATAGCAGGCTCGCGGCCCAAACGAGCGCCTCCCATATCGATCAATAGAAGGAAAAATCCCAATTCGTTCACTCCAGCCTCCAGTATGGTTCGCTCCTAACCTAGCCACCGCCGGAAAGACCGACACAACACTTCCCCACGCCCTTGTTAGAGGGAGGTCGTCGGGCTTCAAGCGAATGGAAGGACAAGAAGATGAAGATCCAACCCTGGGTGTAGCCTACATGGGAGGAGGTGGCGGCAGCACGGGCATGGCATCGAGCTTGCGCAAACGGACAGTCGCAGCTTGCAAGAGCAACATGCGGAACGAGCAGGTACATCACATCCCTGATTATATCTAATTCAACTGCAATTTCTGGCCAATAGTTAAACCTGATGGTGTTGTAAAACTACTTGTATGTAGGGAATCTATGAGAAAATGAAGCCAAGTTCTGCTTATTTTATAACTCACCCAATCAATACTAAACTGACCGAATCTGATGTATCTAATCATGTTTCCGCTGCAAACATACAAGCTCATGTTGTTCTTGAGCCTGAAGTGTCTAATGAACAGACAACTAATGAAGGATTTGATGCAAACATTTTACATGCTCCTGGTGATGAACATATAGTGCCTAATGAGGGATCTAATGCAAGCATTTTGCAAGCTCCCATTGAAGGATTTAGCGTCTAATGTTGATCTGCTATGTTGAGAGAGACATAGATATTTGTAGGCATTGATGACAAGCAAATTATAATACATTTTCATGGCTTGAGGAAACATTGAGGTCATCTACCAGAAAGTCCCCGTATCATGACAACGTAGCATAAATACTTTTCTAATATGTTGTTTGAAATTATTGGCATACTTGTGCAGGATAGATATATTGATATGCAGTTTGCGCACTAGTTATAGGTGCAATTACACTTTGATATTTTCAGCCAGAGAATGAATAATTCAAGCAGGTACAGACCATGTTAGTAGTCCTTGTACACCATGTTGCATTTTGTGTGTTTTGGTGCTTGCATCATTTAGTGTTTTATAATGTGAACTACTTTGGATCATTAGCTGGTTTTCAAAGTGCATGTAGCTTCACATTTCTCAAGTGATTTTGATTTCTGGAGTGCAAGTGCCGTCATATTTTTTAAGTTAAATGTCCGCCCCTGGTAACATGAATTCGTGGATCCGCCACTGCTCACAAATCATACATGCAGGCCAGTATGAATTAAATCAAATGCAGGGACTTACGCTAGCTCGTTGTATAGGCTCACTAAAGCTCTGCTTGCGCTTGGGATGTTCCATGTACAAGTTCATGTTACCACTTGCTTGGATGTGCAGGCCATGTGGTCCTTGCATCCCCCTCTATATTTTGACATGGAAAATGGTTGATCAAATAAGAGGAATCGACCTTGCCGTTGTACCTAAGGACAGATACTTACAAGGTTATACGGGTGTGCAGGATGTGTACCAAATCCCATAGCGCCGTCATGCTTCGCTAAAAAATGGTTTTGCTTGTTTCAGATGATATCTCCAGAAGAAATAAGAGTTAAAGTCAAAGTTGCATAGGCGTGTAAGCTAAGAGAGCAGTGAAAGGATATCCAAACCTTGTCGGAACAATGCACAAGGGAGTGATGTGTGGATACCTAGTTCGGGCCGGCGTCTGGGCATGCTCGCCTAGCTAGAGTGAGGGTCACTTCGGAGCCGTTGAGGGTGATGCACTCATGATGGCTGGCGGCGCACTGATACGTCTCCAACGTATCTACTTTTCCAAACACTTTTGCCCTTGTTTTAGACTCTAACTTGCATGATTTGAATAGAACTAACCTGGACTGATGCTGTTTTCAGCAGAATTGCCATAGTGTTATTTTTGTGCAGAAATAAAATTTCTCAGACTGACCTGAAACTTCACAGAGAATATTTTTGGAATATATAAAAAATACTGGTGAAAGAATCAAGACCAGGGGCCCAAACCCTTTCCACGAGGGTGGGGCGCGCCTACCCCCTAGGTGCACCCCCTGCCTCATGGGCCCCCTGGAGCTCCACCGACCTCAACTCCAACTCTATATATTCACGTTCGGGGAGAAAAAATCAGAGAGAAGGATTCATCGCGTTTTATGATACGGAGCCGCCACCAAGCCCTAATATCTCTTGGGAGGGCTAATCTAGAGTCCGTTCGGGGCTTCGGAGAGGGGAATCCATCGCCATTGTCATCCGTTGAGAGAGAAGTGAAAGGATATCCAAACATCATTTGAACAGTGCACAAGGGAGTGATGTGTGGATACCTAGTTCAGGCCAGCGTTTGGGCATGCTCGCCTAGCTAGAGTGCGGGTCACTTCAGAGCCGTTAAGGGTGATGCACTGGCGTTGGTTGGCCGTGCACGGATGCAGATCTTGAGTGGCAGCGGAGCGCTACGATGTGGTGGACGAGACAGTTGGTGAAGCCCCGACGGCCTCGGGGGGTGGAGGTGCTACGAAGTGCTCGGTGAAGTAGCCCTAATGAGGTGGGAGATGGCGTCAGTGAAGCGCACCTGATGCGGTGGAAGTCGGTGTCTGTGAGGCATGTCGGTTGCGGTGGCCCATGTTGTCGGTGGACCACCCAGTGCAGTGGACGAGGGGGTAGATGAGGTAGCTCCGGTGCAGTGGTGAAGCGCGACCGCCATCTTCATCGTCGTTGTCCGGTAGAGAGGTGGGGAAAGAGATGAGACGAGGGGCGATTCGAACTTTGCTTGGGTTGGCGGCGAATTAGGGCTTTGAGCAATCTGGGCGCGGAAGGGGACGGTGGAGAAGGGAGATTTTGTTGGGCTAGAGTTGGGGCCGCCAGATATTTCAATCCAAAACATGGAAGCGCGAACTTATTTTGTCGTCGTTCTTTTTGGGGGGGAGGGGAGGGAGGGGGGTGGGTGGCTGGGTGCTAAGCGTCCGTACGACACATGCGACCACCATGACATGACCCTGGTCTGCCTGGTGCATCTACATTTGAGAATGCAAACAAATCTTCTTTCATTTGCAAACGAATCTGTATGTATTACCATGCCCGTGTTTTCCTTGCAAATAATTACCATGCTATCGGTTTCTGACACACGTTCATTCTTTCTCTCCATGTTTCGATCTCTAACTCTCTCAACTACACAACCCTCTTTTTCCACCATGTTACCAAATGTATTTACCGCACACACCCGCCATTGCACCCCATGCCGAGCTCTCTCCCTCCCTCCCACCCTCTCTCACTAGATACATGCATTGCCTATCTAGCCCCCAACCTCTCGTGCGCATGCCTGCACGTTGCCTATCTAGGTCACGCCCTCGAGACAGTCTCACTCTTTCTTCCGCACGGCGGGCCACACTCGCTCAATCTCGCTCTCTTTATCTGAGTCTCGATTAACCTCGTTTTATTTCACACATAAATGATATATCTCCCTGTTCAGGCCTCGATCAACACACTCTATACTCTCTCACGCAGATTGTCTATCCAGGCCAGTCCATCCAAGCCTCCCCCACTCTTTCGACCTCATGGCGGGCCACGCTCACTCAATCTCTCTCTCTCTCTCTTTGTATGTCTTGATTGACCTCGCTCTTTCTCAGACACAAACGATATATCTCCATGTTTGAGCCCAATTCGACATATTCTTATTGTATACTCCCTCACACACATTGTCTATCTAGGTCACTCTCTCCAACCCGTCTCACTCTTTTGATCGCACAAGACCCACACTCGCTCAATCTCCCTCCCTTTATATATGTAATCGATTGACCTTGCTTCCTCCCATGCACATATATCTACATGTCTGTGACTGGATCATCTCTCAAGCTATATCTTACAGCCCTCACCCTTCCCAAAAGCTCAATTGGACAATATCTCTCCAGAGCATATATATCTTTTCAATGAATATCGGACCACACTCACTTTGTCTCTCTATCTATATGTCTCTCGATTGACCTCGCTTTCTCACGTCGTATCTTCCACACATTGAAGCTACTTCTCCATTCCTCACAAATCCGGAGCTATTTACATTGCGAGGGGGACTCTAACCTTGGATTAATTTGTGTAGGCATTTATTCCGCTAGGTTTAGATTATATTTTCGTAGCATTCGGCCCACAACTACACCAAACACCGTTGCAACCCTCGCACCTCCCCCTATTGATTTCCCTCTAGCTCGGTCATCGCTCTCTCGCAAGTCTTTTCTCGCCTTCAACGTCACACCATGGTATTATTGCAAAAAAACTCTGTTGTTCTCTTTGATTATTACAAATAAGCTACAAAACTACACACTGATAGTCCACCTGGAATGGAACAAATTTCGACCCACAAATTGTAGTGCTACAAACTACACACCGAGGGGCCCACCTGTCATGAAACAAATTTGGACCCATATACAAATAAAAAAATAAAGGACGAGGATCGAACATGCGACCAAGGCATTCAAGCCGCCCGTCAATAGGCAACATACGTAGAACAACAATGTTCGTTGTACCCCCATTTGTTCATATAATGTTTTTATATTACCACAACCTATTTAATGGATATCATGTAATATTATTTTCAGTACATTAGTTGGATCGGCTCGTTAGCACGTACTATTCGCCTTCACTTACTGGTGGGTTCCATGTGTGCTCTCTCTCTCTCTCTCCTCCCCTTGTGCGTTTACACGCATGGGTAAACATGAAGAACTCGCGGCCGATGTTGCCGTTGACCATATCTGGACCCGTTCACAATTTATGACACCAGTTTCACGTACTAGTAGTACTAGTCAATGTGTATGTGTAATGCACATTAATTTGGAAGTATATTAAGTGCATGCGGATAAGTAGGATATTATTTGTGTGTTATTATGTGATTAGCACTATTTTTGGCATGAAATTAACTGCACGCTAAACGTGTTGAGCACTCGACATTGAAGCAGTCTAGGTCATTGGATGAGAAGGAATACATGTGGTTTGATGGCATTCTATATTTAATTTAATACGGCTCTAGGAGAACATTCAATCGATCAAACCATAAATTTCATTTAGTCTGACTCCGACTTTACATTCATACGACGATCGATCTAAAATAAACGGAAATGATAAACGTTTGGATTTTAAGCATGGCAATCCGAATGTTTTTGATGGAAAATTTAGATTATGCAGCGGCGACAGGGGTGTCTTGCGGCGGGAAGCGGCTCCTCTGCCATGCTCTTTGTGTCGTCGGGCCACTGGCCGATGGCGACGGTGGCGTCTTGCACCGTTGTTCATGTACTCCTGGACGTTGGCCCTAGATTCAAGGGAGGCCACAATGTTCTGGACTTCGGTCTCCAGGATCGGGTCAACTGGCGGGAGGAGGCGACTGTGGTTGGGGCAAGGAAGCGGTCGACGGCGGCCATCCATGCCGTTGAGGGGGGAACGGGCACCCGGGTGGGGATAGGCGCTCGCAACAGCTCGGCTGAGACATTCCTGTGCATGGGCACCGACACAGGTGCGCTTGTTAGGGCACGCGCAGGCGCATGCACTGGCAGGTGCACGGGCACCGGCATGGGCGTGCGCGTCAGTGCATGCGCAGGCACATGCACTAGCAGGTGCACGGGTGCGTGAAAGTCGACGGGAACCCCGTGGCATCAAGCTCGGAGACATGTTCAGCTCCCAGCCCATCAATGCCACGGGGATGGACGCTGGCGCAGTCGGGGCAACGGGAGCCGGAATGGGAGCGGGGACAGGCGCGGCGTCTTCCCGCAAGGCCAGTTCAAGCTCGTCCCAAAGCTCCTTCCTAATGAAACTGGAGGACTAAGGGCAGACCATCGTGATGCGACATGGCGTACGGTTAGGTCAGGCTGGTTGGAGGTAGACGACAACAGAATCGGAGAGGAAGAGTGATGCGGAGCATCCTACGATCATCCCCATGTTCACTTCGACCACTCCCCATGACCCAAGGGTACATAAGATGAGACCTCAACTATATGCCATTGGACACAAGGTGAACTCGCTCCTCTCCGAAGTACCACTTTCTATACATGAGACATGGCTACTACCTCAAGCGAAAACACTGTGCGTGATCAGGTACATGAAGGAAGGCCACGGAACAACTACATCCAACGGACAAGAAGGCGAGGACACCAAGTACGAGGGACAAGAAGAAGAATTGCCATTGGAGCTACAGCCACCGGACGACCGATCGGGACGGGACGTCCGTCACCTGAAGCCCAACCTTCCCAAGTCCTAGCCGACGAAAGCTACAGCGAGCGGACGTCCGGCCAGGACCGGATGACCGGCCACACCTCCCAGCGAGCGCACGACCGGCCAGGACCAGACATCCGGCGCCACCGCACCCGAGCCAAAATTAGCGGAAGTCTGAAGTGACCGGACGTCCGACGTCACCCTCACAGAACGGAAATAGCGGAAGTCCAGCGACCACCGGACGTCCGAACGCCCACATGGCACCGGACGACCGGTCCCTAGCGGACGTCCGATACCTGTTTAGACGTAGTATCGGGACGAGGCCCATGTATCCCCCACTTACCCCTTCGTGGTCCTAGACTATATATACTCCTCCACCTCTACCTAGTTAGGGTTAGAGTTGTGTTAGCTCATATGTGAGATAGAGCTTCGCTCATCCATCCAGATCTACTCCATTGCGAGGGACCGAAACCTCCCCGGAGAAGATCCATCTTGAATTCAAGACCCCACTAAGTGAAAGACATCAAGACCTCCTCACGGAGAAGAACCGGTAACCTATGTATCGTCCTTTGTTGGATTCGGATCATGTATCTCTTTGTGTTTCGAGGATCTAGCACATGTGTGATTGTTTCTTGCTGATTTTAGTGATTCCTCTCTTTCTCCTCGTGTTTTCCCCCTCGTGTTCTTCGTAGGATCCGCTCCAATCGTGAAAGATCGGCCCCTAGGGTTTCCACCCTACATCATCTTGGTATCATGAGCCACATTGATCACGATTTCGGAGCTTCCCCTCTTCGTTTTCTAGCTTGATTTTGTTTTGTTCTTCCCCAATTTCGAAAATCCCCACCAAAAATAGCCCCAATTTTTTTGTGATATGTTGGTTCGATGAAGTTTTGTTGAATTTGATTTTGAGTGTATCTAGCATCTCCCCAAGTTTTCCCATCTTTCATCCATGAAATCTCATCAATTTTGACCCCGAAATCCCAAATTTCCGCCCAAAATCGTGTCCCGAATCTCGGATCTCGAGTTGACCGCGACCCACCGGACGACCGACGTTTTTCTAGACGTCCGGAGCCCTTTGAGCCACCGTAAGTCCCGGAACCCCAAACCCGAGCTGAATTAGCGGATTTCCGACCCGACCAGATGTCCGACGGCCGGACATCCATCCATTTCAGGATGTCCGCTACCTCTAAAAACTAACTTCGGCTGATTCTGGTTTCGGCCATAACTAATTCATCCGAACTCCGATTTTGATGTTCTTTAACTCGTTTTGAAGCTATTGACATCCCCCTTCGCACAAAAATACTTCCAACATCATTTGAATCCATCAAATTTTTGGAACTTAGGCATCTTTACCTAGGGCTTTCACCACATCATCCGCAAAACCACCATAGACTTCCGCAACCTAACTACTTTTGTTCCCCTTCGCATTAGTGGTTGTTTGAGTTGTGATTTAAGACTCCTAAGGTGTTTAGGCTGCTTAGGGACGGTTGCTTATTCATCAACCACCACCACCACTACCGCATAACATTTCCCACCATACACTTCCGCCACCCCAACTTAACCCAATTTTGTTTGTGTTGTGAGTTGTGTCTCCTAAGGTGTTTCAGCTACTTAGGGACGTGCTTCCAACTCCGACACCGTGTATAGCCCTTCATACCCTTCCACCTTAACCCATTTTGACCGTGTTTCCACCAATACTTCCGCAACCACCACCGCATCCCGCTACCACCATTTGACATTTGTCATTTGAGATTTTGAGTTTGCAGTTTTTTCCGTTTCCTAAGGTGTTTCGGCTACTTAGGAACGAGTCTCCTCATATTGGTATCTCCTTCAATATCAACACCACTCATCATCGCCAAGAGTTCTTCATCGACATTGACCACTTCACCATCATCCGTCTGTGGCTTACAAACGAGAAACCCTCGACGATAACCTCCATATCATCTTGGTATCGTGGTACCCCTCCATTGTATATTCCCTTGCAATTACATTGTTAACCCCTAGCCCATTTTGTGTCACTTGCCTATCGAGACTAGCCATTTGAGTATTGTCGGCAACGTTACTTGTGCACATTAGTGATCATCGAGCTACACCTTCCATTGCATACATACCATATGATATTGGTATCATCTTGGTATCATATCATCTCGTGTGCCTCAAGTTTGTTCCCGCATATACACAATTGCTATCTTGATTTGTGCATTTCACATTGTGGCCATACAAAAACAAAATAATAAGCTTTTAAGGAAAAGAGAAAGAGCAAAGAAGCTTGTAAGCAATAGCCATAGCATCATACCACATTGTCATATCCGATCATCTTGGATCAAAACACCGGGAACCATACATATATAACATACCTGGGATAGAAATTTGATACATTTTGCATATCATAGGTTGTGCACAAGTGTCGCATCCGCCTATAGAGCAATCGTGCTAGCGTCTCTCTTGAGTTGTGCAACATGAGCCACTACTAGAAAAAGACCTGTTAGTGGCGCACCTGTTTTGGCCATTAATGGTGCACTACAGGTGTGCCACTATTATCATGCCATTAATAACTAATACTAATGGCGCACCCCTGGTGCGCCATTAGTATATCAGACAGTAGTGGCGCACCACGCAGTGCGCCATTATTATGCCTCCCAGGGGGCCATCTTTACCTTCTGCTCTGTGTTACTAATGGCGCACTAACAGACAATGCGCCACTAGTATTTTTACAGCAGTGTGCCACTAATGTGCTGTATGGTGCACCACTAGTATGAATATTAGAAATTGTTTTTTTTTCTTTTCTGATATTTGCAAAGGTTACAAAATATATTACTGCATAGAATATAGACAGCAAAACATATAAACATCAGATTCATCGAATACAATAGAAGATTAGTCTCCGAATACAATTCATCATATTAGCTAGTCTCCGAATTCAAAATACCGAACAAAGGTAGAACATTACAAGTCTCGAGACCGCGAGTAGCGAGTTTGTCTTCACATTACAAGTCGATATCAATCATCTAAACTACCATCACATAGGAAAGAGCTACGGTCATCACGATGAGCATCATCGCGATGAAACTGGTCTTCATCCGGTTCCTCCTCCGCTCCCTCCTCTCTCCCGCTAGATAGCGTGCATATCTAGCTTCCGCCTCCGCCCTAGTGGTGTACCCTTTGTAACTGTTACCGCTGAAGCGGTGAACCTGTCTCCGACACTCCTCCCAGTCGTCGTAGACTCCGGGAACCTTACCCTTGTACACAACATACGACGGCATCTCTATGCACTAGCTAAACAAAACGTTAGTAGCAATTCACAGAAAATACATAAGCAATATATAAGTATGCAACAGAAGGATTGGAAGAGAAAAGAAAGACATTAATAGCACGATTCATGGTCCTACTAATAAATAGCATTGATTACATATAAGTTGAGCTAATGTCCAAACCAAAGAGACATACAAGTTTATTAAAGTTTAATTACAACATGACCTAATCGATATATCAGAACTAAATAGCATCACTACTTTCGAATCGACTCAGGGAACGGAGCATGGATGAAGCTGCCATCTGTCGTGATGGTCATGAAATCACGGGCGTTGTCATCCTGCATTTATAGCATTGTTTCTATCTCACTATTGGATGGTTGATATCTGAGGTGGAACTGCCCCGAGGTACGATGGACATCCTGATGGATGATTTCCGCAAACTCCGACTAGATGCGAAAGAATTCTTGTCTAATGTCCGCGTCATGCATTGCCGACAAGCGTGCGGCCCAATGTTTGAGATTATTTGGTAGCAGAAGGTGATTATGGTCCCGTATGATCGCCCGCATGTGATGGAGGGCGTAGTAGGCATCCTTCTGACCGCCAGGCGGCTGCTTGACGCAGGGGAACGTCATATTGTGGGCAAACACATGCTTGCCGTACCTACGAATTGGCCTGCTGAAGGTGCCTCCAGATCTGGCGTAGCCGGGGAGAACATCATCAAGAACTTTCTTGATATTTGTGTAGTCTATCTTCGACTGATGGTCCGAGTCGAAATACATGGCCATGGAATATTTCGGGCTTAAGAGGATGAGTGTGCAATGTGTGTCACTGCACAAAACACGGAATGTTACAAAAAAAAGAACGATCGAAATCTAAGAAATCATATGTTACGAGGCGGTGAGGGGATGACTTACTCGGGAAAGTAAGGCACGAGGAAGTTATCCTTATCTGGGTTTGCCAGAATGACGCCTTTGAGGTATGAACTCGCGACGTGACGGTCCCAAGTGCTGTCCAAGATCTTGGCACGCATGTAGAAGGGGTCGACTATCACGACGTCCGGGGTCTTGTCTCTAATGATCCGCATCTCCATACTCAGCAAAAATAGCCGAACGAAGGTGTAGTGCAGGGGATGAAGGTTAAACATAGCAAAGATGTCATCAAATCACAGGACGATCATACCCGCGATGGCGCTATCCACAAAGCCCTTGCCCTTTGGCACCTTAGCCACGAAAACCGGGTATGCTACATCATTCTCTCGGAGGCACCGCTTCTCCAAAGAAAGACACTGTCATGTAGACTCTACATAGCACCGGTTGCAACATTGAGCAGATTAGTCGGTAGCATCGGCCTACCCGCCACATGCACCCTCCTCGAGATATCCTTAGGTGAAGGTGGCCCGTCTTGAGCACGGATCGTACTCAGTGTTGGCTGGCTCGCACCCTTGTTACTCTTTCTTTTCCATCCCTTCTTGATCTGTTGTAATGGGATCAAGTTCTTCTCACAGACAGCCTTCTTGAGTGTGCTGGGGCTGATAATATTTCGCATCTCGGCTATCTTAGGCTCGGTGAAGGCGGCGGCTGGAGGCGTCTCCTGAGAACTGAATGCCAGATGACGCCTGTTGCAACTGGGTTTCTCCGCGGTACCAGCTAGATCGTCTTTTGCAGGGTTGGGTTCTTGAGAAGGAGGCCCCAAGAATTCGTCATCGTACCCATGTTCGTTGAAGTACTTATCGATGTTGGTAAATGTACCGTCGTTGTCGTCGTCAGCGTCATCCGGATCCTGTGCCATATGCATGTCCGGATCCTGTGCCATATCCATGTCCGGCATGTCCGGTAGCGTTGCGGTGGTCTTGCCATGGCTTGGCGCTGGCACGACTAGCGGTGTTGTCTGTGGGGTGGTGTCCCCCGCCCCCAAGCATGGGCAAGCTTATGCAGGCGCTGAGGGTCATCACATCATCTTCGTCGGCCCCATGGGGTCGATACGAAGGTAACATGTCGTCGAAGCCCGACAGCACCCGAACCAGTTGAACCCTATAAACGGTGGGTGGCATCTGATTACCATGGAACACGTGGCTGCCCGGTTGAACGATTCTGCCCTTCGCGACATCGACCAACTTGTCATTCACGAAGTGCAAGAGGGTGCACGGAACATCGACGATGCCCTGCGAAAACATGTAGGGCGTCAGGGATGCCCAGTCAAAGGCAAGGAGATGAAGTCATCGGCTGAGAGGCTTAATTAGTTACCGTGATGGTGTCGAGCTCGGCTAATGTCGAGGCACCGCAAACGGCGGGCGTGCAAGTGACGGACGGGCCGCTTGCTGCCGAGGTGTCGGCCAGCGTATTCATCCCACACGTGAGTGCATTAAGCTGTAATGTCGGCGCCGCCGCGGGAGACACAAATGCCGCCTCCGTCGGAGACAGCAATGGCGCCGCCGGCGCGTTGCGCAAGTTGCTGCCCGTGAAGTTGGGAATCAGGGGCGGCCCCTATTGGCCGCCCGCCATCCACGCCTGCAGCCCAGAAACCAAGGTAGGCATAATGGTGGTGATCGTCGCTCCCAGTTGGTCTCACACTTGCTCTTCGATGATCTCTGGAATCCGTGCCACTTGTGCCTTGAGTTGTTGAACCTCGCGCTCCTAGCTTCCCGAGCAGGTCTTTCTCTCCTTTCGCCAGCGGTATAGTACTCCGACCATTTCATGGACATGCCTTTGCCGGCCACACGACTAGCTGACGACGGCTTACTGAGCTTATCCTTGTTTTTCATTATGTTCAATGCCCTATTTAAAGGGGTGTCGAAAGGGGAGCTCTGAGACCACCCCGCGCTAATGCTTTCAGTGTCCTGCAGAAGGAACGTGAACCATTTAGAAAATTGGCTTCATTAATTAGAATGCAACCATATGGAGCTAATTATGCGGGGGTGTATTCCTTACCAGAACACGCTCAAGCGCCTTGGTCTTATGATCCGTGGTAAGCTCCTTGGTTACCGGGTCCACCTTATACCGGGCCCTGACATAGTTCCTGGTCTGCTTGTCACGGTATTTCTCGAAGCAGGGCGGTAGGCCTTGCTCAGCATGCTCCGCGTCCTCCTTGTCCCATATAGGTTCTGCCACTGTAACCGCCGGGACCGAGCTTGTGGACCCCTAAGTTCAAGTCTCGCATCTCTTTCCCCCACTGACTTGATTCCATGGTTGCGTCGCTCTCGCACTTGATCTTGTACTCCACGTAGTCATCTTCGCTGATCGAAGGATGTTTCTCCTTGATCTTCTCATAACTATCACCTTTTTCAATCATTCTCTTCACCGCAGCTCTCCAAATAGCCAGGGCCGTGCTCATCTTCGTGAGTGCGGCACTGTTCACTGTATTCCCTGCGAGGCTTGTGTTTGCAAAGTCACCGGGGAACTTGTATCATTCGTGCAGCTTCGTGAAGAGGATGTTGTGCAAATTCCCTCGGTCACGATGCCTTAGGTTCTCGGTGTTGATCGAGACGGTGCTCCGGAGAATGCACCCGAGTTGTCCCGCGTACCCCTTGACTATTTCTTTGGGCGCCGTTGGATGCCCCTTGGAGGACAATTCAGTAAATTCCTCCTTGACGGTGCCAAGCACGTTCGGGCGCCGGTCCTTCCGTTGCCTCTTCGGTTGGCTGCCATCTGTGCGTGCCCCGCTATCATCAGTGGTGGCATCCTCGGCGGCACCATCAGTGGTGTCATCTCCGACGCCACTAGGGGTTGTGTAGTCGGGATCGGTGTCTTCCACGGCATCCTCGTAGCGGTGAGGTTCTTCCTCCCTCTCCTGGGACAGCTCCCAGAATGTCTTGCCCGAACTGCCGGCCTCATCGTCGTGGGCCATGTTTCGCTCTAAATTGAAAAGAAGTTTGGTCAAAAAGTTGGTTATTGTCAAGGAACAAGATCATGCTCTCATCATTTAGGTTTTGTCGACATAGAGGCATCCTAAAAGCTAAGCTTTTATCATTTAGGGTTTGTCAACACCGAGGCACCCTAAAAGCTTATGCTTTCATCATTTAGGTTTTTATTGACACCGAGGCACCCTAAAAGCCAAGGTTTTATCATTTGGGGTTTGTCGACGCTGAGGCACCCTAAATGCTAAGTTAAGTTTTCATCATTTAGGGTTTATCGATGCCGAGGCACCCTAGGTTGACTGATATATGTGGGTATCTTCTAATAATATACCCTATCAAGATAACCCTGCCCATGCATTAGTCGCAAGTACCCCATAAGTAATGCTAAAATTCATGGAAAATTTCAGCATGGCATTTGCTGAAAATAGGACATATGGAGTACCCGAATTTTCCGGAACGGAAGTTAATCGACATTCCGGCAAACTCAAGGGCCTCTCGGGGTACCTGCAAAATCATTATCCCCGCGTAATGAAGTCACTGATGGGTCATTTCAGACAAGTAGCATCATCACAAGTACAATATCATCACAAGTACAGCAGCAGCATCAGTGAATACAGGCATGAAAAAACCCCAAAACTTGGTGTAATGAAGTAGCACAAAATCATTCAAGTACCATTGTTTAACTAAAACTTGGTGTGAATAAGATCATCTGTCAGTACTTCATACCAATAATCAAAACCCCAAAACCTGATACCAACTAGTTACCATAAGGTCAAATACTGTCCACAAAACCATAACAGAAGTAGCACAAAATTATTCAAGTATCATTGTTTAACTAAAACTTGGTGTAAATAAGGTAATAAAAGCCAATTGCTGCAATTTGGCCATTTGTTAACAGTCAAGAGATACCAGCAATGACCAAGTACCAGTGGAAATGTGAAATAGCACAAATCCTATGATTGAATCCAACTCAAGACTTTTGTCATGGGATTCCACAAGCCCACATTGGTAACAATTGTACTTCAAACATGATGTTACCGGCCAACAACAACTCCAGAACGGAGTTAGCAAAGAAGAAAAAGCACTATGGACGTTCATCTAAAAACTCTTAAACGGCACAGTGCAGAATCGTAAGCAAGATAGCAGGTGAAGATACTAACTTTCAGCCTCAAAGTTTATGTTTGTCCTAGTCCTGACTTGGGAAGAAAATAACTAACTTTCATCAAAGAAATAAAAATAAGATCTTGAGAAGAACAGTTGTTAGGGTACTTTCATTTCTGGAACCATTTAACATCGGTTATGCATTTCTTGGCTGCAACAATCATTGAGTATGAAACAGGTAGAATAGAATGTATTTTTCTCACTTGGGAAAGTAATCAGTTATAGCAACTTCAATATTTTGTGTTTCTGAATATTTGCATAGATTCCTACCATCATCCATGAGCAGCATCAAATAGCAGTTCACAGAGCAGAACAAGAGGCAATTAGCTACCTGTCCTATAGTCGGCGGGGGAAGCTCGTCGGCGGCGAGGTTGCACGGGCGACGTACGTCGGAGGCGAAGCCGCTCGGCGAAACAGAAGGCGCTGACTGAGGCGTTGCGGCCTCAGGCGTACGGCGGCGAGACGGATCCTCTATCGCCGGCGACGGGTTAGGGACGGTGGCGAGAAGGAGCAGGGGACTGACTATGTGTCGGAAGGAGCAGAAGGAGCAGGGGACTGACCGGAGCAGCGATGGCGACGGCGAGATGGGGTCGGTCGGAGGAAGAAGACGTGCTCCGGCGGCCTCCTCCTCCTGGTGGATGCGGGCCTCCTCCTCCTAGTGCTCCGGCGGCGGAGCGGGCATGGGGGTCGTCTTGTGCGGGGGAGGCGGCGGGCGCGCGGGGGCGGCGGCGGCGCAGTACAGGTCGGGGCAGTGGGCGGGTGAGATGTGATCGATTGGGGAAGATAGAAAGGGGACTGGGAATTTTAGTGGGGGAAGGGTTAGCAATGGCGCACCCTCTAGCGGTGCGCCATTAGTAATCTTTTTTTGGATAGCAATGGCGCACCCCCTAGCGATGCGCCATTAGTAATCTTTTTTTTGGATAGCAAGGGCGCACCCCCTAGCGGTGCGCCATTAG